>NC_142123.1:7793125-8112500 GCF_056152115.1 Neolamprologus brichardi
CTAACTAGCTGCCGCCATTGTTGACAACTGAGCAGGGCCGCGCTGGGCCGCGCTATGAATTCTGGGACACAGCTTCTTCTTCTTCAGGGTTTAACGGCAGCTGGCATCCTTGTACATGCAGTGCTGCCGTCTTCTGTTTCAGTCTGTTATTACACTCTTAAATCCTACTACTTATTCCTGCGCCTTTTGGGATCTTACAAAGCGTCAAACGACGCGTAAATTATTAAATTAGTCGTTGACAATTTTAATAGTCGACGTAATCGTGACTAGTCAGCTAATCGTGGCAGCCCTAATGACTACACAAGCACATATACAGCAAACTGACATGCACATTTTGTTTCTGTGTCATTCATCCTTTGAAATTCATTTCACTTTACTTATGAGCTGATACTAAAACGGACTGTTTAATAAAAAAAGACAATAAAAAATTCTCACCTTCCTCATCCTCCTCCACCCATTGGTGGAGGACTGGGCCCTGCACCATGGTTTATTCTTCCCATCCTCCTTCTGCCACCAGGTGGACCTGGAGGACTGTATAACCAACAGTAGACAAGAATGTGAGGAACAAGTGGTATAAATTAGTGCTGTCAGCGTTAACGCGATAAACAGCCGTAACATAAATATAAATTAATTCAAGTGCTGAAATGAGCAACAGCTTTGTTAAACTGCATTTGTCATTCTCTGGATTATGACAATCTTTTTAGATACAACTGAAAAAGAAATAACATCATATGCATCTTATTAGCTTTGTGTTACACATGACACACAATTCCTAATAAGCTAGCTTGCTCCTACATCGGATTACGTAATTTTAAGTGTTTAACATAAGGGGTAGTGTAGAATTGGTGTTCAGTGTGTGTATGACACAACTAATGGTGTTTCGGTAACTTACCCTCTGCCGTCAGTGAAGCGTGATGAAACCGAGCTTCCATTCTTTGACATGTCGGGGTGAAACATGGTTTTGAAACTGGTAAAAGAAAAAAAAAAAGAGTGGGGGCTTGTGCTTAATTCAGAATAAACCATAATGGAGGCTCTAAGAAAAGCCTCTTGCTTACTCACTATATTGTAAGTTTATTACACAACATTCCAATCAGTTTTACAGGCAACAGGTTGGCAGTATTAGAGAAACTGTAAGTCATCTATCTTTAGCGGAAGAAAGAGATTCTTAGCATCTTTTTAAGGTAGAAAAACAAATGTGAAAATACAACAGTAAATACAATCAAACAACTCTTAACAAACCTTAAATACGGGAAATGAGAATATTAATGATTATTCAAAAGGTCACTCATCCATTATGTTAAATAAAGGTGGATATTTTGTTTTATTTATTTCATTTAATTCTCATTTGACTTACAAGAGGCCGATAAACTCCACTGCTCCCCAGAAAAGATCAACCAGTAAGGACAGGCGCCATGGAGACTGTGCCCTGCTATCCAGGACCTGGCCTGATGGAGAAACACAGAGGTGGGTCAGACAGCAGGGATCTGTGATGCTGTTCACATTGCAAGACGGGAATACATGTATAATAATCATCAGTGCACCAGCCAGTCGTTAACCCGGATTTACTCTTTAGCTGGCCTTCAGTACACAAAGGCTAACAGCTAATCAGGGCATAAACGAGTTGCAGCACATTTCTAAACAGTTTTAAAGAAAGATAAATTTCGTTCCACTATGAAGTTGAAGCCCAAACGAAATCGCAGTCACATATCGCATTCTGGAAAAGCGACGAAGTTTTAAAACACCACCTAAGGTTCATCAGCTCAGCACTTCTTTCTGCTACGCAGATTCAACCAGGCTAGCTAACATCCTACATGGCTAAATGTAACCTAACACTTTTCACACATTCATGCGGTGGTTATGTTCTAAAATGTATAAAAACACCTAATAAATATCAAACAAACAAAGAAACCGTTAAAGCAGGGAAACCACTCACCGTTGGACACGTACACCATCTTCCAGAAAGTAACAGCAGCACTGCCACAGCTGTGTTTACGGTTGGCTTCGCATTTCCGGGTCTGTTGCTGCGTTATGTGACACGCATGCGCACCACACACAACAGCTACAACCACCTTACCTTACACTCATAGAAAAACATTTCAACTTCTGACACATTAGGGTTTGTTTTATACAATATTTTTATATACTCTGTTCAGTACAGGGCCTCTGGGGGCAAAAAAAAAACAAAACTACCCACATAGTAACTTATTTTTTATATGATTAATAGATATATCTATGTATTACAAAGAAAGGGGAGTGCCTGACGTTGCTCAAGTTATTACTTCTTGGAACTCAATCTACGACTCACTCTCTAGAAGGTGGGAGGCCCCATGAGTAACTGCTGTTGTCTGTATAAAATAGGGCCGTACAGCATTTCCCCAAAAGCTTCAATATTACAGTAGTAGTAATAAAAATTAATTGCTTGTATGAACGTGTGAAAAAAAGTTACACATTTCCACTACAACGACCCTGAACTAAATAAGCAGTTAAGAAAATGGATGGATTGATATTCTCCAGTCACTAGCATAACATTTTAAAAGAACAACTTAGTAATTCAGAGGAGATAGTAGAAGCACAAGTCTTTATTTTCTAGGGATCTTGTTCCATATTCATTTTTAATAAGAGCTCTTCATGATGCATGCAAAATAAAAAAGCTTTGCCTTACAATATAATACACACACGGTGTAAACCAGCCAACACATTCACAGCCAAACATCGGTCTATAAATAAGGAGCAATATATTATAACATTATAATAGAATATTGTTAAATATTTTCAAGTTGATCTACTTTTATGAATATTTGTCAGTCTGCACAGAGACCCATGTTTGCTCACATCCAGCTTGGACAAAGAATGAAGGTTTGTGAAGGCATTCTGTGGAAGTCTACCTCAAGTAAATAAAAAGTAAAGCGTTTTGAACCTTTTTAAAAAAAATAAAAATGTAAATAAATGAAAAAGTTCAGCACAGATGGAAACTGTCGGTTAAATAAAGGCATACTGTTGCTTTATCAACACAGAAACAGTCCAAATGCAACCGAAAGCTCAAAATACAACACATCAGACCAAGTTACTCATGATCTTTAATCTTGGATACATATGTGTTTACGTGTTCATCAGAATTTTGTTTTTCAGTCTTAGAGTCAGGAACTGGTCTTGCATTGGATTCAGTAGCACCAGCATTTTTCTGTGGCTTATATTTTTTATTCATTGCTGATGGAGTAAATCCGTGTTCGTTATAAGCATTTATTACTTTCTCCACTGTTTGGCTTGATACGTTACATAAGTCGGCAGTTTCGCTGACTGACAGTCCTGCAATCCGTGCACCAACTATGTGGCCCCTTTCAAAGTCTGTTAACTCACTCATACTGGACGGGGTAGTGTCGACTGCTTCTCTTCTTTTATCCATTCCAGTGCTGAGTATATTGTACGTCAGCCTTTCTTCCCCATTTCCCTTCTTTAAGAATGATTTGAGACCATTTCTGATGAGGCTACGGCGAACAGTAGCTGGATCAACTGAAGGGCCAGATGCATCTCTCAGGTCCTGTGTCAGGTCTTTGCTGGATCTTTTACGATTTCTTAAGGACATGACTTTCAGATACTGTTCATCTGCTGTAGATAGTTTTTTAGGTCGGCCACTTCTTCTTTTGTCTTCCACTTGTCCGGTTTGCTGAAATTTTTTAAGGACACACTGCACACCATGCCGAGATATGCCAAGTTTTCGGCTAATAGTTCTTTGGGGTTCACCTTGTTGGTGCAAAAGTACTATTTTATGCCTGTCAAACCGTGTTATCTTTGGCATTTTTTTCTTGATTTAACTAAAGATGCAACTAAAGAAATGAGAAAAAAATGAACAAACTGTCAAAATATACCATTTAAAACTGGTTCTTTGCTATGATTTTCATCCCGAGTTAACACAACACTGCTTCATTCCTTGAGTTAAATGTCTTTTCTATGCTCCAATGAAGCCAACGTCCAAAGGAAAAACTTGCAAAAAGACCTTCAGAAAGCCTGGAAATTTGATGCTCAAAACAACTTTAAAAATTACAAGCAAGTCTGGCTCCTTGGGAAGCAAAATATAGAGAAACAAAAGGTGGCTCAAGACTTTTGCACAGCACTGTAGATGGAGATGACTGGTTTTACTCCTTGGCCTGAATGCAAAAATCATGAAAGAAGAAAATACCAGAAGTTAAAATTTCAAACACAATGAAATAACAGTACACAGTTGTCTTTCTCTTTGTATTGATTAGCAATTAGTGTGCTAATGGAAGGACAAATTGTAGGGATGTATTCTAACTAGCCCCCCCCCCCCCCAGTACCCTACCAACCACATGCTCTTAATAGATGGTCTTTTCTGTATCATGAGAATGCTTACTTCAAGTTTGTTAAGCATATTTTGATGCTAACAGTTCTGTACTTTCAGGCTCCTTAAAAAGTATTATGACTCTGACTCAAGTAAAGTATGTATTATATATAGGACAACTGGATGAGCAGGTGATCCATGCTATATGGATAATGCAGAGGCCTTGGTGTGAATTTGTCCTAAGGCTATTTACTTGGTGTCTTTCTCCAAGCTTTACTGTCTTCTTCCCACTGTACAATCACATAAAGGATTAAAAGCCCAAAACATACATTTAAAAAAGTTTTAGTTTTTATTATTTTAGCTGCTGCCCTGGTGGTATTTAATGGGATGAGAACAGGAAGAGGGAAGAAAAAATATAAAAACAGAATTCAAACATACATTCTGCCTATGGAAATTTGATATAAGGTCTATAGGTACTGGGTGTAAATGGATGCCCTACTTTAGGATAATATACTACACTAATATATTTAATACACTAATATGTATATAATATATTACCTAAGTAAATTTATTGTAAAATTTAAATGAATTTTAATTATTACTGATGCTCATCGGGGAAACACAAAGACGCCATTGCAAAACTTTACTCTCCTGCTATCTGCAGAAAAGTTATGTCTGCTCTGATGAGCTGTTTTCTACAGCTGCACAGAGACCCGTGGGATCTGCCATGGTGACGCTTTTTTTCAGAGAGACTGGTCAGTGGGCGGTGACTTTATACCTGTTGATTACTAATGTAATGTCCATCGTCTGCAACATCAGTTACCATGGTGATGTACCTCCGTGAGAAGTGAACCACCTTGGCAGTACAGAAAGCCTGCAGTAGACGAAATTCTGCTTCGTAGTGCAGGCCCCTGAAAATCATACCCACTGTTCTCTACACCAGTTCACCTCCAGCACTTCCAGAACCCCCCGAAAAGAAACAGGTTAACAGCTAATCAGTCAGGACACGAATGCAACAGGACAGCTAAAATGGTTTAATCAGTCATGTGCTCTTTTCGGGAAAAGGAGTGAGTTTTTCTGAACCGCCTAATGCTGTCCACCTTAAAAATAAAACAATCAGTCATTATTGCACAGCTTCAGTTAGAAAAGCTAAGAAAGCAGAGCTAACCTGGCTAAACGTAGCCTTACACCTTTCTACCGTCACACGTTCATGTTGAGGTTTAAAATGTTCTTTGCATAAAAAACATAAATACTGCAAACATATTCGCCCCGACGCCGAGAAAACGGATGAAAACACAGGTCAAACCTCTCACGGTTGGACACGTGAACCCTCTTCCACAGAGTAACAGCGGCGCTGTCACAGGTGTGTTTGTGGTTGGCGCTGCACTTCCGGGTCTGTTGTTGCGTCACCGTGTGAAGCACAAGCACAAGCTAAATCACTGCAGTTACTTTAGTACTGTAATTTTCAACACATGCGATTCTATTTAAATATTAATCATTAAACCTCTTATTTTCATTTTCAATATATTTGCATGCCGTAACCTGTTAGCTTTGCCTTGGTTATTTTATTTCAGAGAAATCTATTAGTTTTACTGTTTTACCATTTAATTAAAACAGTGTTATTATGGCTGGATAACTAAAAATCCTATTAGCAAACCTGGTAAAATAAATAAAATAAAATAAATCTCTGTGCAAGCCACTCTTCACAGCTCATAATGTAAAGCACACAGAATACATAAGTGACAGCTGAGTTCACTCAAGAATGAAAAAGGTTGAAATGTACATCAGATGAGGTAATTTTAATTAGTCTGAGTTTCAGGTTCTTTATTCCTGTCATGAAACCTTTGAGAGTAGTGATCTTTTTCAAGTTCAAATTTGGGGTCCAGCTTCATCTGTGTTGTATCTGTGCCAAGCACCCTGGGGTTCAGATAGCGTCTGTGCTTCACATTGTTTGTAAGGCTCGCTGTTCTTTCCATCGAACTTTGGAGAATCAGTTTCTATCTCTGCTTTCTGATTGGATGCTCCTCGAAAGACACCAGCTTTATGCAGCTCACGCCGTACAGTCTTTACAGAGACCGTGTGAGAGAGGTGTCTATTCAGCTCTGAGGTTATCTTACAGGCGGTGTACTCGGGGTGTTCATCGACTATTTGGAGAAGCGTCTGTCTGTCCTTTTCAGTGAGCTTTGACTTGCGCCCGCTGTTCTTTTTTGCTGATGCTGTTCGTCCATGTTTGATGTACACAGTCATGACTCTTGACACTGTTCCCCGTGCCACGTTAAACAGCTGTGCCGTTTTTGTGACAGATGCACCCGACAGCCGTGCAGCAACAATCTGGCACCTTTCAAACTCTGTTAAGTCACTCATACTGATTTGAACACTGCTTTTAAAGTGGTGACTATCTCCTTTGGACACTGTCACCTGACAGACGAGCAGGAAACCCAGCCACTGCGTTGGAGCACTGTCACTTAGGTACCCCAACGTCCACTGTCATATGGCGCTTCCATGAGTTTGAATGCTGAAGCAGTGATGTCCTGGTTAGTGGACCAATCAGCTGCTGACAAGCTGTCAAATGTAGTGTCCTCCTTGCTCTCTAAATTGATGGAGAAAGCAGTAAGTCTAAAAAAAAAAAAAAGAAGTTTTATTTAAATATATTAATTGTATACTAATAAAAATGCTGTGGATTAATCAAGGACTCACACAACCACTGAGGGGAAACCCACAGCAGCTGATGCATTACTAAATGACTAAAGGAGCTAGGCAAAACGACAAACAATAAAAGGCTCTATCAGTCAAAAACTATTCAATGAAGCTCAATCTCGTTAACAGCTAAATCAGTGGTACTTCTGGATGGTATAACGGTAATTACGGCTAGCAGGTAGCAAGCAAGGCTAAAGTAAACGCAAGCGCGTATTCACAGTACCCATTTGGATCCTACTGACAATAATTACAGATAAAATTGTACTACTCTGTCACTGTACGACGAGTACAGTTGTTTGTTTTACAAAGAAGCAAGGAACTAGTTCCGCTCATAGATTTTCAGAATAAAAGCGCCAGGACTATGGGCCGCACATTCCAATGCTGCTAGGAGAGGAACGACCAAGACACCTCACCAAGAACAAATTACTTGTCTTAAGTAATTTTTTCTACTCATGTCTGCTCCTCTGTCCTCCACTCTCCTGCCGGTGACCCAGAAGTTAATCTCAGTGCAGCAGCTGTGCTTTAACAAAATGTATGTACACTGTTCCCCCATGGTATTTAATCGACAGCTTTGAAGGACGTCTAATTTTCTAACTGCCTGTTGCCTCCTCTCAGAGTCTCTCAGAGAGGATGTGCAATTTGAGAAATGAAATAGGGTCATTAACACAGAGAGAAAAGACGCAAAAAGATTCACGTTTAAGATTTATTTGTTGAAAATATGCAATATTGCTCAAAAAGAAAAAAAGAAGAAAGTATGAGTTTACAACACAGCCAGTTCACATCAGTAAAAAGTTTAAAATCATTTTTGGCCATTCTTACGTCGAATTTCTTTAAACTAAACAGTAAAATTAGTTTATCATAAATAAAGTAATTGATATTCATTTTTTTTAAAGAGATAATCTCTCAGCAGAGAGGAAAAGTGTTGGTTAAATAAAGGCATTCTGTGGCTTTCTGAAAACAGAAAAAGTCTAAATGTAACATAAGGATCAAAGTACAGCTCATCAGACAGAGTTACTCATCTTCTTGGGTCTTGGGTTCAGGTGTGTCCATGTCTTCATCGGGATTTTGTGTTGCGACCTTAGACTCGGGAACCACTTTCGCCCTGGCCGCTTTTCCATTAGCAACTGTATTTTTCTTTGGCTTGCGTATTTTTTTTTTCTGTGCTGATGCAGCAAATCCGTAATTCTTATAAGCACTCATGACTTTCATCACTGTTCGGGCTGAAACGTTACACAGCTCAGCAGTTTCGCTCACAGACATGCCTCCAATACGCGCGCCAACTATTTTGCCTTTTTCAAAGTCTGTTAGCTCACTCATGCTGGAGGTGGAGAGGTTTCGACTACTGCTTGTAGACTGGACAGACAACCCCAACGATCGTCAAGCTAATAGCTGAGCAACTGCCTCTGTAGCTTGGACTCATTCACATCAAAGCTGAATTGTTTCCATGCGGTGTTCCTTGGTTTGTCCACTGCAGTGCTTTGTATGCTCTGAGAGGGATGTCTGGTGATGCTCTGTGGCCTGAATGCAAAACATAAAAAAACTATCAGAAAGTAAAATTTCAAATCTAACTGACACTATTGGAGAAACTCATAGACTAGTGGTACAAAAAAGTGCACTTCCGGAATTGCTTTACTAACAAACACGTTCAATATACTTGTACTTTAAGTACTTCCACTTCTATTCAATTACATTTTAGACTCAGCGCACTTAATTTTAAATATTGAGCTGCTTATTTAATATAGATATACTAATGCATCATTATATTATTATAATAAAACAACATGCTAAAGTCATCTAAAGCTGCAACAACCAGTTATTATGCCCCAATAATATGATGCTAATTGGCTTAATCTGAAAAAATAAATAAAAATAATATTTGTTGATGCCTTTGTTAACAGCCATGTTGAAAATGGCCACCATCTTGAGTTTTCGCATGGCTAATGAGCTTTATCAAACAAGTAAACATAAAAACAGTATATGTGCCAGTTTTGGTGTTTGTGAACACCAAAACTGGCTTCCTCCTGTGAACGATTTCCGTGTAATGTTCAGGTATCTGCTGCTCTACGGGATCAAACAAACGCGTCCTGAGTGAAGCTGATTCCAGCATCAGGAATCACAAAACCACTGAAGGTGAGCCAACAGCACCTGATACGTTCACGTAACCGTTTTAGGATCCAGATAACATCACCGGAACTCTTTGCGTCACCGTGCAACAGCTCAAGCACACTTAGAGAAGCTTGTTGGTGCTTTTTTCCAACCAAACCGATGATAATCAGTTTTGCTGTAACGTTCAGTTTTGCTAGCCAGGTAGCAAACCACAACATAGCGCCCCTCAACAAACTGCATATTCAGAGCACACCTTCATCTTTGTAACACAATTTATAGAAAAATTAAACACAGAAGAATTTGTACTAACTATTATGCACTGTACTTACAACTAAATCTGAACGGCAAGTCTGTGTTTTTGTCCACTGCTACTCTCCTGTGCGTCACGCGTTTCGCCAAGGAGAATAAAGTACGTCCGGTGGGGTTTTTCACAATAAAACTCTCAATTTGTGAAAACTGTTATTGATAAAGTCAAAGATCCAATGCAGACGTTAGAATTTTATTCATATCGTGTTCATGAAATAGCTGAGTAAGAAAGGGTTTTTGTTTTCTAATTTTGTTGGTAACAGTCACACAACAGATGGTCCTACTGGTTAAAGACTGAAAGAAAATTACTATATTAGTTACCGCCCCCCCAACCAACCGAACTACAACAAAAACATCCAGAAACTATGAAACTAGGTCCTATACAGATTATCACAAGGTTTCTGAAGTAACACAGACTAAGCTCGTCCTTCTGTCAACATCCTATAAAACACAAAAGCTCCATAAATAATTTCTCCGAATATTAATGATATTTTGATTCACAATAAATAAATAAAAAATCCCCTTGCACCACACACTGAACTGTGCAAAACTCTTGAGTCAACCCTCGTTTCTTTCAATTTCACTTCCAGGGAGCTGACAGCAAAGGTTCTGAGGGCTTTTGAAAGTATTTCAATATTTTATGTTTTTTACAGCCAAATTTGTAAATAACCCATTTTTAAATATTATCTTTGAGCACTTTGTTGCTGGCAGCGAGTCACAAAAACACAGCATTTGTTCCCAATGTCATGTTCTTAAGAAACAGAAAAAAAGTTCAGCAAAGACCTGAAACAGGATCTAAAAGTTACATCTGGTCCTGAAGTTGATCAATACTGTTCACTGCAGCCTCATCAGAAAGGGTCTCAAAGAAGAAGGAATCATGAACACAAAATATATATATAAAGAGTAACTGAAGGTTAAATGCAGCTAATATGTCCTGTTTTAAGCCAGGTACTTACACCGCTCAGCTGCGTCTCAGCCACCATGGCTCTGGCAGCAAGAGCGCTAGAGCCAGAGTAGGGGAAGCACCCCCAAAATAAATCAAAGCATCCCCAAAAATGGGCTAAAATCGCCCCTGTTGTTGACCTATGTGAAATATATGACAAATGTATCCCTCATGAATGATATCAAGTCATCTTGAGCCACAAACAACATTCCTGTCACAAGGTAGAAGCCGCAATCAGTTTTGACAGTGATTTTTATATATACTTTATTTTTCCAGTTTAAAAAAATCTTGGTAACATTAAAAATGTTAGTTTTTTTCCTTCCTCTTGGTAATCTTGACAGGAGGATAGCAATAATCGCAACAAATATAACGTTCTGTAAACATATTTTATGGCAAAAAAGGACCCGATTAGTTATAATGTAAGTACAAGAAAGTTATAAAGATACCTGAAAAATATGTAATTTTCAAATTTGATATATAGTCCCTAAATCCTGTTTACTAAAGTTTATTTCCCAATATAAGAAAAGACATTACACATAAAAAACAAGAAACACTGGAAATCATGTTTTGTTTTTTTCAGACGAGCTTTTAAGCAAAACCAAAATTAAAAAGTATTATAAATAGTTGAATCCAGGGGATATAGCAGGAGCACTGAGATATCAGTGATACAATAAGGCATTTATACAACATTCAGAAACTTGATGGTCACAGGAAGAGAGTGGGTAGAAGCAGATGGAAGAAATGATAATTACCTTTCTCGGGATAGGACACGCTGTTCTTGCTTGTCAAGTTGGTTTGCTAACTGCCATTAAACGAAACCGAATATGAAAGGAATCAAAAGTGATAAAGTGAGCGGCAAAATCAAGCGGTGGGACGCCTCCGATTTTCCGACTTGAACATTCCAGACTGGAGCGCCCAAAGAAGAAAATGGATACAAAACCTTTAAAACCTATAGAACCAAATGAGGAACGGTCCATGGAAACAGATACTATCCAGTAAGTCAGACTTTCAGCTTTCTCCTTGTTTTTCATTTTACCGCTAGCATAGTGAACCGTTGTGAAGTAGTACCATGCAAACCAAACAGGTGCCCTCTACTCAAACTATTTTAAGAGTGCAACATAGATTTTAATGTGTCTTGCTTGAAATGAAAAAAATATTGTCATAAGGTAAGCTGCTCAACTTCAGCAACAAAGTTGAGTGAAAACATAATTTGAAGATGTTGGTTGCTTTAAGAGCAGGTTGGTGTTGCAGTTGTTAAAGGAAACGATTCTTGGGTACTCTAGTTTCATGCCACAAAAAGATGCTTGTTAGGTTAATTTGTTACAAAGTTCTTGCAAAATTCTTTTAAACCTTACACCGCAGTTAATTCATATATTTGGGAATTTTTTTGATCGTAGTTTGTGTGAGGTGTTGTGTGTATGTGTGTAGCTGAACGACTGAACCATTGCCATCTTAGTTTTTTCCATTTAAATTGAGCCTTTGTAGATTATTTAACAGATGATCTTGCAGGTCTAATTATATGTATGCTAGGTGTGTCTGATAATGGTAGAAACTGAAGGCTGGCCAGATGCCAATGTGATCTACCTTTTCCACGTGGAGTACAGTGCTTAACATATTTATTAGACCAGCATCCATGGTTTATACTAAAACTGCCTTAAGTTAATATTGTGAATTACCATACTAGTTTTTAATGCCATGTAATGGTTAATTCACAAATTTATTAAGATATAGTTTGGAAGAATCAAAACCAAAAATCTCAAGTTTCACTTTTAAGATGTGTCTAATGAAATTATTTCCTGATCTGTGTTAAAGCTCACTTAAGCTGCAAAGACTCCTGCAGAGAGTTATGTTTCCATGAACAGTGACATGTCCAAAGGGGAACCGCTACACTTTAGTAATAATCAGCCAAGGGAAGATACTGTGGAAATACATTTCTATTTAACAGTTAAGAAAACCTAATTTAAAATCCCACTGTGATTATCAAATATGTTAAAACTGTAAGTACAGTATTGTAGTCTTACTCGAAGTTAGATTGCTGCTAATTCATGTTTTGAATGTTTTGGATTGTAACTTTTTGATAGGCATGAAATACTGTTGCCAACACAAAACAAATCTAGCTGCATAGGAGCAACTGAGAATGTTAATGTGACATTAATAGTTGTAATATGTGCCGTGGAATCTATCCATGAATGCAGAAGTGACAATGAGCAGTATTTAAATTAGAGCAAAGTTCATGCAACGTTTGCTGTAAATACCTAAGTAACTGAAATACAGCATTGAAGTAGATAATTTATCACCAGTATATGGTTGTCAGTTAAATGATGACATTATTCAGTATTTATTTTTGGTAAATCATATAATATTATTGTCAGCACAAAGTAGGTGTAGCTTAAATGTGGTGTGTGGATCTTTGTTGCTAAACCATGTGTGTGTGGAAGCGCAGATTCAGCAGACTCTCTGTGTAGTCAGCAGAAGTTACCCAATTTACTGTCCAGTAAAAAGACAGTGAAAAACCCTGGGTAGACTTCCACAGATTTACAGTCACCCAGACGATCCAGAACATCAGCACAGCCAGCCTAAAAATTGTTCACTCTTGTTTAGGGATGAGAATTGATAAGAATTTGTCAATTCAATTCCTTGTTGATTGTCACTGGGTTCTCTGAACATCACTGATAATATTTGCAATCCTGAATAATTCATCTTATGTTACAACTGCTTCAGAACTGCTGTTAATAATTAATGAAGGGTTATTGAAGTGTGCGCAACACGGTGGTGCAATCAAGTCCTTAGTTCAACTCCACCATAGGAACTTTAGATGTAGGCACTACGATGGAGCTGCAAGGTCAGAGAGGAAGAAGACCTACAAATCTAATAAAGGAGGATATGCAAAGGGCTGTCGTGACACAGGAGGATCTGAGCCCCAGTATCATGAATATTGAGTTAAATCTTTATTTATATATAAATATACCTGTCCAATGTTTAATTACATAAGCATTTGGGGACAGTGTCCTCAGCAGAAACATATTTCCAACATGTTATATGACTGTGTTGTAAATTATTACATATAATGTCTTTTTTAACCTATTATGTTAAAAAATGTCAATAAATCACATGCAAATGTAGACCACCTTTTTAAACAAGGGAAGTTTATTCATCAGAATTATTTGTTACTCACATTGACATAACATTATTTTTTTACACCCCCAACAAACCAAGCTGCTCTTCATATTTTGACCATCGGATGCCACCAAAGAGGACTGTGTTGAGAAGCCTTGAGTAATGAACCCTTTTTCAAAACAAGCTTCAGTGCTTCAAAGCTTCACTTGGCCATCACCACTAGATGGAAATATAAGAAACCTAAGACAAACAGACAAGCAAACTACAACGAACAGCACGTACTCTATAGCCCATAGCCCCCAGACAATCAAAACAGGGCCTAAGGCCATGAAGTGCAGCTTCAGGTGGCTTATATAGGCCATCTGGAGAGCATCCATTGGCTGCAGGACTCAGACTTAAGCCAATGACATGAAAACCAGGATCAGTGGGAGCCAGTAGTAGGGAAGGGTGCAACTTACAGGACCTGGAAGCAGCACGGCAAACATGAACCTGATGTTTTTCTTGACATTCTTTTAAGGGAATGTAGCCATTACATATAGTACACACTCACTGGCCACTTCATTAGTTATGTGGTGCACTTACTGGGTTGGCTATCCACTTTGACTTCTTATTGCCTTAATTCTTTGTGGCACAGATTTACCAAAGTGCTTGAAACATTTCTTGGGTCCATAGTGACATAACAGCATTATATTATTGCTGAAGATTTGTTGGACATTTATATGAATTTTAGCTGATGATGCTGATGATTTTCCTTATTAAATTAAATGCATTGAAACATATTTAAAGTTGCAAAAGTGAAAAAGAAGTGTTCTTACATTGTACAGTACTTGACAGTACTTGCCTTGGCTTTCTGTTTCCTGTAGCACTTCCACTAGACCACTAGAGGGCAGCAGAGACAGTCAAATAGCAATGCGTTCTCATGAAGTGTTTACCACTGTCTGCTTGCTCTAACATCTCATTAACAAACAATTATACTATACTTTTCTTTATTGTTTTAAACCTTTCTGACCCATTAAAGCCCTCTTTTAGTTCCCAGGAATCTCTCTGGGAAAAATGGACAAAAATTATTTCATCTTGGAGGCTGCATGACTTTCAAGCAACTTGTAATGACACTGTTGTTGCTCTGTGGTTGGCCATAACACCATATGGAGGCCAAAGGTCAAAAGTTTAGATTAAATATTGCTCTACTTCTGCTGTTTGGCAACTGCTGCAGTAATTTCAAATGCTTGTGCGTGTGACAGATTAAGGCATGTGGCTCAAAAACGTTCATGCTCATGTTTTTTCCTGAGTGGATTTTGAAGTTAAGTCAGAAAAGTGTTTCTCAGCTATGTTCTACGGTATAATTAAAAGTGAGTGAAGGAACTGTTGCTGTGCTTGTATATCCATTGTTGATTTGCATAATTAATATGGAAAAAAGAGTCACTGCAGTCAAATGAATCTATTTGTAACAGCTTAAATCACAATATGCACACACACACTTAACCTGTGAGCGCAGACGTGGAGTCTTGTGGATACACACACATACAGAAAGCTACGCAAACACTCATTTATCATCTTGACTCTCAGTTGCAGGTCAGACTCTCATACACACAAGCTAGACTGATACTAATGCTCCTCCACTTAGACTGTTTTCACAAGACTGTAATGGCTGAGTCCATTAGTGTTAAATAGGGGGTTTGGCTATTTTTCACACCTTCCCCGAGCCAAACGTGGGCTCGACCTACTACAATAAGAAGAACTTTCAACACTGTCATCACTTTACCTGATGAAATACATCAAGGTTCACATGCTGTCTGTTCTTCTCTCTTGTCTTTATTTTATTTCTTAGTTATACTGGTAATTTTACACTTTCATGTGCAAAAGTCATGAACATACATAGTTACTACACGCAACCTAATTAAAATTCAGTTCATCCATCAAACTGGACAACATCATAAAAACAACATCATAAAAAACAAAACAACAACAGCAGCTGCCAGAAATAAGATATGAAAATGATTAGGTGTGAAGTTCTCAACAACAAAATTAAAAACATTCAAGCAGCTCGTTATTCTTTTTCCAAACTTTTGCTGTGTGTTCATTTTCTCTGCAACGGGGCAAAGGCTGGAAGAAAATGTCATGAATAAATGTAGAGAAAGCAAAGAGTAAAGGTGAGTAGGAGGGGAGGTTCAGGGGATGCAACACAGTAAGGTGAAGGAAGAAGCGAGTGCTCACACATCTGTACAGATGTGATCACTCAGAGGGAGGACTAGGCTGTGTTTTGCAGTTGCAAGTGTCAAAGATCAGGCCTTTGGGGTAATGATGCAAACCATGTCCTCATGAATCATTATAGCAGCTTAGAACTAAGCGTATGTCTCTATTGTATTCCCATAAGTGCTTATTAGTGTGTTTTTTGGTGACTGTTTGTGTCGTGAGTGTGAACCCACGTTCTCACTGGTAGATGAAACGCTCCTTCCTTTGGAGTTCAGAGGTTAAATTCTTCCACTGGAGAAATTTAGACACCCAGCATCTCTGTGAGGCACCTGGGAACACCCGCTGCACTGTACACACACACACACACGCACACGCACACACACACACACACACACACACACACACACACACACACACACACACACACACACACACACGAACTTCTTGGACAAGTATCCACAAGTGTCCATTCAGAACTGCTCCATATCACACATTATGGGACTACAGGGTCCAGTGATCCACTAATCGCTATGCGTTTTGCAAGAATAACTGTCAGGAGACACTGGCTCAATCATTAAGGAATGCTGTTCCACAGATATGATCAGAAAAAGGGAGAAGCTTAAAGTTCTGATAGAAAATCGGGGAAGCAGAAATTGCTAAATATGACAAAATAAATTATTCAAAAGGTTATCACAAAATAATCTGTTCACACACAGATACAGATACAACTAGTGCTAAAAAATAATCAGTTGAAGTACTGATTCAACTTCTTTACTCAACTGAAATGCACTGAAAGCAAGAAAGCAAAAAGGAGCTCTTTCTACCAGCTATGTTTGTGAAAAGCTGAGTCTCCTGCTACATTAATGTAATAATAAAATGATATTAGTAGATAAGAATCCAAAGTTGATTTAATTCTAGGCTTTAATTCTTAAAATCAATCAGTCTTCAACATCGGCTGCAGACTCACCCACCCTCACTGCTGCTGTTCCACCTCTGACACCTCAGACACTTCACACCTCCTCTACTCACCCTGCTCACTCCTCCCCACTCCCAAAAACAGCATCCAGTACACACTCAACACAAGGCTCCAGCCTGTCTCTCTCAACCACCCAGGTTAGGAGGGAACTGAGGAGGATTAAAGCCAAGAAGGCAGCGGGCCCAGATGGCATCAGCTCAAGGGTCGTCAGGTCCTGCGTGGACCAACTGTGTGGGGTGATGGACCACCTCTTTAACCTGAGCCTGAGGCTGGGGAGAGTCCCACAGCTCTGGAAAACCTCACTGTAAACCCGAATAAGTTGACTGAACTTAAAACTTTTGTGGAAACTGATTACCTCAAAAGATTTAAGTACACAAACTCATCTCTTCTAAGTATGGGGGTACTCAAAATTTGTATTTATTGTTAACCTAAAAATTTTAAATTATATTTTATTAATTGAGCTTTACTCAAAGACTGTATACTTTAATTTCAATATTTTTGTGTTTCTTGTAGTTTATGTCTTGTAGAGTGTCCATAAGTGCACGTGGCACCAGGACGCTCTAGGCCGCAGGTCAATGATCGATTTTGTAATCGTATCACCAGACCTGCGACCATATGTTCTGGACACTCGGGTAATGAGAGGGGCTGAGCTGTCAACTGATCACCACCTGGTGGTGAGTTGGATCAGGTGGCGGGGGAGGACGCTGGACAGACCTGGTACACCTAAACGCGTAGTGAGGGTGTGCTGGGAACGACTAGCAGAGGCCCCAGTCCGCGAGATCTTCAACACACACCTCCGGCAGAGCTTCAACAGCATTCCGAGGGAGACTGGGGACATTGAGTCTGAATGGACCATGTTCAGCGTCTCCATTGCCAAAGCTGCTACATTGAGCTGTGGCCGCAAGGTGGTTGGTGCCTGCCGTGGTGGTAATCCCTGAACCAAATGGTGGACACCAGAGGTGAGGGGAGTCACCAGCCTGAAGAAGGAGTCCTATCGGGCTTGGTTAGCCTGTGGGACTCCGGAGGCAGCCGACAGGTATCGACAGGCCAAGCGGAATGCGGCTCGGGCAGTGGCTGAAGCTAAAACTCAGGTGTGGGAGGAGTTCGGAGAGTTCTGGAAAAGGGTGGAGTGCCCACTCCGGGTCGGGGATGAGTTCCTGCCCCAAGTGGAGGAGTTCAAGTACCTTGGGGTCTTGTTCGCGAGTGATGGGAGAAGGGAGCCGGAGATCGACAGACTGATTGGTGCGGCGGCTGCAGTGATGCGGACGCTGCACCGGTCTGTCGTGGTGAAGAGGGAGCTGAGTGTAAAAGCGAAGCTCTCAATTTACCGGTCGATCTACGTCCCTACCCTCACCTATGGCCACGAGCTGTGGGTAGTGACCGAAAGAACGAGATTGCGGATACAAGCGGCGGAAATGAGCTTCCTCCGAAGGGTGGCTGGCCTCTCCCTTAGAGATAGGGTGAGAAGTTCGGCCATCCGGGAGGGGCTCAGAGTAGAGCCGCTGCTGCTCCACATCGAAAGGAGCCAGCTGAGGTGGTTCGGGCATCTGACAAGGATGCCTTCTGGGTGCCTCCTGGGTGAGGTGTTCCGGGCATGTCCCACCGGGAGGAGGCCCCGGGGCAGACCCAGGACACGCTGGAGAGATTATATCTCTCGGTTGGCCTTGGAGTTCCCCCGGATAAGCTGGAGGAGGTGGCTGGGGAAAGGGAGGTCTGGGCTTCTCTGCTTAGGCTGCTGCCCCCGCGACCCGGCCCAGGATAAAGCGGATGAAGATGGATGGATGGATGGATGGTAGTTTATTATTTTGATGCAACACAATGCAATTATATTACAACCTAAACTCAAATTATATGATTATTAATTAAAAGATATTTATGTTTCAATGTTTGAGTGTAGACTACTAAAAAAAAAAAGTACGGAAATTCAGTTACTTTACATTTTGTTTATTTAACATTTTTTCATGAAAATTTAAAAACATCACAAATGTTTTTATAAAACCACTAACATGGACATGGGCACCACAAAGTGTTTATAAATTCAGTGTAGAACATTTATCTTTTTATAAAATCACAAAGGACAACATCAGTCCTAATTGCAGCTTTCTCAAAATACACAAAAATGCAAAACAAAAAGTCAAATACTAATCACTTTTTTAAAAATAGAAATGAAAAACAATTTTTTAAAATGGGTACAAAGAAAGACGATCAGTTTCCAAATAACCAGATAAGGCAGTCAAGTATAGGAAAATTAGGTAAATTGATGGAGTTAAATCCACCCAAAGCCTGTAGTAAACTTAAAGTGCTTTAAATAAAGTGCTTCAAACAAAGTGCTCAGTAACAGAGTGCATGTCCTAACAAACACTGCCTTATATTCCTCAAGAGCATGTAGGGAGGGGTTTCAGGGGTTTGCCGTCATCAAGCCCCATGAAGATATTTTGGACAAAGGTAAATGTGTGAACCAGCTTCCTGGGGTAGTCTAAATGCAGAGCATAGATTAAGCCAAACAATAAAGCAAATGCATCTGCAAATCTGGGAATATCACGCATCACCTAGTCGCCTTTCACCACAACAGCCATGCTTGAGGAAGTAAAATGGACTGGACTGGGAAGCGCCGTCGGTAACCACTGTGAGAAGGGCAACTGGAGTGTCAATGAGGGTCGACTCATCCAATGTGTCCGCCTGGAATAGACACAGTATCAATGGTAAATGGCCTGTATTTGTATAGCGCTTTACACATTCAGTCATCCACCCATTCACACACACATTCACACACTGGTGATGGCAAGCTATATTGTAGCCACAGCCGCCCTGAGGCGCACTGACAGAGGCGAGGCTGCCGGACACTGCCGCCACCGGGCCCTCTGACCACCACCAGTATGCAACGGGTGAAGTTTCTTGCCCTAGGACACAACGACCGAGACTGTCGGAGCCAGGGCTCGAACTGGCAACCTTCCGATTACAAGACAAACTGCCAACTCTTGAGCCACGATCGCTCCAATTAAATAAGTAAGGTTGGTTTGAGAGAATGTGACAAGCATGACCTGTAATCTAGCAAAACATTCAGCAGTGTAGTGGGTTACTTTGTAACGAGTTAGGGTACTCTACTTTTTTGAAAAATGTACATTAACGTGTTAGCTTCTTGCATTACATAATTTGTATGTTTGTTATTTTTCTAAAAAAAAAGTAATTTTTTATTGCATGACTTAAACTCAAAAAGAAACTAAATCTTGACTTCAGCCTGGTTTTGGGGCCACCTGCAGCGTAGGTAGCCATAGTGCTGTGATACGCCCGTGCCCTGCTCTTGACCCTGTGTGTGTGTGTTTGTGTGTGTGTGAGAGGGTTTTCTAAAGAGATGGTATTTTGCTTGTACAATTTGGTAGCTGCTGGGGTATTAAATTGTATTTTAAATGGCATTTATCATTTATCATGGCATTTTATCTTACTGGCAGAATTTAAGTGATGCAAAAATACACTTACATTACATGTCTTAAAGAATTCTGGGTCCTCCTCCCACAGGTATACAGGAAGGGCACAAAGCACTGCAGTGCGTTTCACGTTGATATCAGGCGCCTCCTAAAAAGGGAAAAGAAAAGTTCATTTAACACAAAGTTTTCAGGTGTCATTCTTTGGGGAGAATACATGTTTATGAAACTGCATGACATCAGACTACTAAATTTTGGAGACATTTCTTTTAAGACACAACGTTTCTGTCTCTTGTGTCAAAGAGTCTGTTTCTTAATCATTTGACAAAAACCCTACACAGTATTTTAAAATAGTGTTATCCAGATCAGAGCTGTAATCTACATAGAACATGGGGTTCAAAGCAAGGAAAAATTGTGTGTTTATCAGGGAAACTTTTAATTTGTGTTAATTTTATCATTATCAATATATGAAATCTGCACCTTAAGGGACTTAATGAATGGTTTCTTCTAAAAATTAAAAATGATTGAGTCATTTCACATCATATGAAAATATAAATTTTTTAATACAAATTTGGCCCTACAAAAATGGAAACTCAGTAACCAAGATAATGGAGATTCTCTAAACACGAGCGAATATCACAGTAAAATTGTTGACTGGGATTTACACATTGGATGTATCCTCAGTGATTTGGTACAATTATACAACATTATTTTATAAGAACTGAACAACCGATGAAACAACTTACTTATGTGACCACATATGAAGTGTTATAACTTACCACAAAAGGTGAACTGTGCCACTGACCCTTGGTAGATCTGCACATGATAAAAAAAAATGCATTATAAATACTAACACAGCTATTAATAATTAAACTGGCGGGGTACCTTTAAGATGTTAATGTCAAAAAATAAAATAGACTGGTAGAAAGAAGTACAAGGTAATGGTAATGGGGGGAGCGATGAAAATATATCTTTTCAACACGATTCAGTGTGACAAAGCAGGGGCATGATTTAAAAAAACAGGTCTTTTAGCCTAAAAATGTTTTAATGGCCATGAAGAAAGGACTCTTCAATAGATCTTTCAACTCACCTGTGTTTACTGTCTCCACCTGAAATTAATTGCAGTCTGAATTTTTTCTTCTTCTGTCTTTTTGTCTTCGGTCTTCAGCCTTGGAAGAAAAAATAAAAATATTGAAAACTTTATCAGCACACTAAATATACAACACCTTGCTATATTTCAATCTGGGTATTACTTTTAATTGTTTTAGATAGAAGTTGCCACTGCAAGCTAAGTCACTTTTGAACGATGCTAATGAGAAGAAAAACAAAAACCTGCCGAACAATGAGGCTGCTGCTGTAAAAACGCCAACTTTCTTGCGTTGGCAAGGGCTCGTTAAAATACCACTAATACCCTTTCTTTATGTGTGATTCTTATTAAAACTGTGTTTTAATCGGTTAAAACTGTAAAACTGACGACATAATCTATGTTTGAAAAAGAGTGCGAACAACAGCGAACAACTATTCACCATCTGGGTCTGTGCTTTTTAACACAACAGCGCATTCGAAAAGAAGTTCTTGGCTGCAACATATTAATATACTTGCTTTTTTTTACGGAAAAAATAAACACAACAAAGGTTCCGTTTTACTTACAAGTTTCTCCAAATGTGCTCTCCAGTCGCTCGAGAAGGGCAGCCATATTGAACAGAATTTTCTGTCAACGTCGTTCAGGTTAGAGAGAAAACGTCATGACGTAGTTGACGTACACATGTGGAGCTCGGAAAAAAAACATTTACTCAAAAATCATAATTAAGAAAGCAGTATTTACTCTTAACTTCTAAGCCATGTACAATTATAACAGTTTGAATCGTTAACAGAACAGAAAAGTTTTACGTTGTTTCAACTTTGTGAGGAATTTCAATTGTTATATCCACAAACTTTATAAGTCAGGTAGACTGTTGGGGTTTACAGTGCTCCTGAAGACATCACGCCCCAAGGACCTCAACAGCTACAGGCCGGTGGCTCTGACATCCCACCTGATGAAGACCCTGGAGCAGCGGCTGGTCCTGGCTCAGCTTCGGCACCTGGTGAGCTTATCATTGGACCCACTTCAGGTTGCCTACCAGCCTGGCATTGAAGCAGATGATGCCGTCATTCACCTCATGCATCATTCCCTCTCTCACCTGGAGACCGCTGGGAGGACTGTGAGTATCATGTTCTTTGATTTCTCCAGTGCCTTTAACACCATTCTTCCCACGGTCCTGAAGGGCAAGCTGAAGAACTCTGGAGTGGACAGTCACCTCACAACATGGATTTTGGACTACCTCACTGACCAACCACAGTATGTGAGAACTCAGGGCTGTGTGTCGGACAGGGTCGTCTGCAGTACGGGGGCCCCACAGGGAATGGTTCTGGCACTGTTCCTCTTCACCATCTATACTGCAGACTTCTCCCACAACTCCACCCAGTGCTTCCTGCAGAAGTTCTCTGATGACTCTGCAATAGTCGGCCTCGTCACTGATGGGGACAACAAGGAGCACAGAGGACTGACCCAAGACTTTGTAGACTGGTGCCAGCTGAACTACCTCCAGATCAACGCTAATAAAACCAAGGAGCAGGTGGTAGACTTTCGCAGGCACAAACATCCTCCACTGCAACCACTGAACATCCAAGGTATGGACATTGAGGTAGTAGACAGCTACAGGTACCTTGGTGTTCATCTGAACAATAAACTGGACTGGACTCATACTTCAGATGCCCTCTACAGGAAAGGATAGAGCAGGCTGTACCTGCTGCAGAGACTCAGGTCTTTTGGAGTGAAGGGCCCACTCCTGAAGCCCTTCTATGACTCTGTGGTGGCCTCAGCCATCTTTTATGGTGTGGTCTGCTGGGGTGGCAACATCTCTGCCGGGGATAGGAAGAGACTGAACTGGCTGATCAGAAGGGCCAGCTCTGTTCTAGGATGCCCTCTGGACCCAGTGGAGGTGGTGAGTGACAGGAGAATGGTGGCCAAGCTGCCATCCCTGTTGGACAACATCTCCCACCCCATGCAGAAGACTGACAGCACTGAGCAGCTCCTTCAGTGGCAGGCTGCGGCACCCACGGTGTGGGACAGAGAGATTCCGCAGGTCTTTCCTCCCCACTGCTGTCAGACTCCACAACAAAGACTTTTGCAGCTGATCAAACCCACACAAACCCACACATGTGCAATAAGACCAAGTCCAATACCAATACTCTTGGTAGTCCAATACTCTTTTCTGACAAAGTTGTATTTTTACTCAGTTGTATATAGAATTTGTATTCTATTTTTTCCTATTGTATATTTTATTCTACTGTATATAGTATTTTATTTTATCTTATCTTATCTTATCTTATCAAAAAACAGGAAGCACTGGCACTAAGCAGGAACTCGCCTATTGGGAAATCACACTTTTCCCTTTTCAGTGCCGCCGGTTCCAGGGGGAAGCAGGGTGATGTGGTGACAGCTGGAAAACTGTCTGGTCAAAAGATGAGACATCAGAGCATAAACTCAACTCTGTTAATGATAATAAAAGCTTTTCAGAAGCACGCTGAGTGTTGCGAGTGGTGACTGGGGTTTAGAATTAAAACACTACAATATATAAGCACTTACTTCCTGTAAATCATCAACGAAAGCTCTGCAGTGTAATCAGCTGTCATTACACTACATTACTGTCCAGTGTAAGACTTTATGATTTTTGTTTCTTATTAACTATATTGCTTTCCAGTTATACATGACACCAATGAGAGTCACATGGAAAAAATGCAGACATGGGTGGAGTGGGTATGGACAATAGAAGTAACATTATTACTTAAATAGAAACCACCATTTAATTTATTAATACTTCTCAGCCACATTATGTTTTTCTCACAATATGCTTATATGATAAGAATGTTTTAAGCAGTCATTGACTTTTTATCATTAAACACTTTGTATTTCACTTCCATAAAAAATAAAGTTTTTTTTTTTTTATGGCTGACAGGCACAAATTAGGGAACAATGTACAGAGATGGGAAGACAGACAAAACAGTGGGGATGAGTGAGTCAGAGTTTAAGGGTGATGAGTTTTCATTGAGCTACACGGGTAATGAAAAGACATGGAGGAGAACAGTGGTCTTCAGAACATTGCAGAGGCCTTATTGACAGTATTTGGCTCTACATATCTGTGTGAGCAGATTTTCTCTCACATGAAGACTGTCCTCAGATAGCCATCTGCATGCTGGACACTCGGAGACCTGTGTCTCTGAGTGGGAGACCAAAGATCACATTAACATGTGTATCTCTGTATTAACAAACATGCCATATTGGCCCAATTTATTTGTTCTTGTTATGGATAAAAAGTGTCTTTTTTCAAAATAACTGGTAACTATTTGCTGATAGCTGCCAACATCTGCGAACAAATATAATTCTATAAAGTTGTTCTATATAGTGTGTAACAGTTAATATAGAGCGTTATTAAATTTATTGCAAATGCAATCATATGGCACATTGACTTCTGAGGAAATGTTAGATGGCACTCATCATCAGAAAGGCTGCCGACCCCTGAAATAGAAAGTTGGTGTTTGGAAGATAACACATATTTTAAAAATATATTTGATCTTTTCTGGATCAAACATATTAAGCATTGTACATTAATCCTTAATATGTTTTATGTGTGGGAACCATACTGAATTTAACCAAATAAACATGAACACACACACACACACACACACACACACACACACACACACACACACATATATGTGTGTGTGTGTGTGTGTGTGAAGAGAGAGAGAGAGAGTATGCATAGTATGCTAACAAACAGCCATCATAATTCGTCATACAATGAGAATAGGACAACAACTGACAATGACTAATTAATATTGTGCTGAACACAGTCCAAAAGATTTAGTAAGCTACATCAGTGTCTACTGTTTATTATCATAGCCAAGTGGCTAGGAAACGTAAACAGAAGTTTTCACTCTCCCTACTAATTAATGTTATCTTGTTGTATCTCTGTTGTAGTCAGTTATCCTCTATGCTGTTTCATGCTGGGGCAGCAGGTTGAGGGTCACAGATGCCAACAGACTAAATAAACTGATCCACAAGGCCAGTAATGTTGTGGGGATGGAGCTGGACTCCGTTAGGGTGTCTGAGCGGCAGATGTTGTCCAAGATGAGGTCAATCATAGATAATACCTCCCACCCACTCCATGACGTCCTGGCTACTCACAGGAGCACATTCGGTGAGAGACTGAGATTACCAAGAAGCACCACTGAACAACACAGGAAATCATTCCTGCCTGTGGCCATCTCCCTGTACAACTCCTCCATCTAACACACTGTAAACACTGCTCTGTTTGGAAGCAGCCGCCCCCTCCCCTTTCGACGAGTTGTGTGAGACTTTAAATCCTCAAACTGTAAATTATAAATTTTAAATTGTTATTGATCACTTTACCCCTAGTCCTAAAGTGTATATTTATTTTATTACTTTTCTTATATTTATTGTTTGTTTACTTGCACTGCTGTAACTGGAGCCTCGTCGTATCGTCTCTCTATTTACTGTACTGTATGTAGCGGAGATGACAATAAAGTTTACTTTGACTTCAGCAGCAAGCAGGCGCACCGAGGGCTCTCGCGCTCACTTTTCGCGTATAGAATTTAGAAAAAACATCGGTGCAAATTATAAGTCTGTATCATAATGTCTGGTGTTTTCGTGTTTGTTTTTATTTTGTTTTATTTTGCGAGTTGGTTATTAGATGCTGCTCCAGCCAGCCAGAGAATTCCCCGCCGCCCCGCCCTTTCCTCCCTGTGCTGCAAGCAGCAGGTCCACCTCGCAAACGGAGGGCGCCCTTACTTCCCGCAAATGGGCGATAGAAAACCGATTGGGGCCTATGCGCTGGCATGATGTCGGGGCAGCATGAATACGAGCAACTTTTCTTTTGCCGATGTCCGTGATGCCGCCTCCACCACGATGCCGCACTGGGCAACCGCCCGTGTCGCCCATATTAAAAAACCGCTACTAGATCTAGTTATTAAGCTAAAGTTTAATCAGAGAATTAGTCAGCACTAACGCATGCACGATAGAATGGGCGGAGCGAGAACATATCCGAGCATTTTGAGCGTATCACAAGAGAATCAAAGTACACGCGAAAACGAAAGTAAAAGCAATTCCGCATATTAAAAAACAGGTGTTCTGGCTTCATTTTTGTGGCGTTGTAAGCTCGTCAATTTTTCTTGAAGCAGGAAAGAAAAGACTGTTTTACAGCTTACCGTGTTTTCTGGAGAGTGGGAGCTTACTATTTATAATTTAATATGGATATGGATAGTCTGACACATGGCTAGCTTCTGACTGCTAAGCATGGCCTAGCAGTCAGACGCTATGATCTGGTCCCTGGTGCGTATACATAATTGGTATATTAAAATGTAAATTTTCCATTTACCTCGGATTTCGGAGCTGGGTGTGGCGTCATTCTGGAGTTAAATGTGTTTCCGCAGTAAAGTTGGAAAAGCAAAGAAAACACAATTTGTTTTTCTCCTTAACAAGGTAGGGCCTTTCATGCATCGTTAACAATACAGATAAATTACATTTGAAAACCACCGCGTTCGTGAATAGAGCCTGGTCAGTACCCTGGTTATAGCTCATTTAAAATATTGTTTACAGGCACTACTACCATCTAGTTTTTTTTTTTTCAAAATCGGGGTTGGGGTGACTGCTCCAATGTTCCGAGTTGAAAGTCTGACCTAGCCGACCACTCTCCTTCGGCTTTCGATTTTAGTCTGCTTCCAAGAAGAAAATGGATACACCTGCCTTTACAACCAACTGAGGAACTGGCTATGGAAAGAGATACTGTCCAGTAAGTCAGCTTACTCTCCTTATTTCTCACTTTACAGGGAGTACAGTGAAGTATATGCAAACTAAACCGGGGCCTCCACGCAGAAATATATTTTGCTTAATAATACTTCACTCACTATTTTAAAAATATGTTTGTAGGATTATGTAAAGACTTTGATACAACATGGATTTTTCTAATATCTATCATAGTTATATTGTTACTTCATTAGAGTTATTTGATATTATATTTTGCTTTATCCTACTGTATATTACTGTATACTACTATTCTTATTGTATATATTGTATATCTTATTCCTCTGTTCCCTTCTCTCTCTTTCTGCATCGAGCATGTGTATGACAAAATAATTTTTGTCAAGATAAATAAAGTTCTTCTTATCTTATTGTTTTAATGTTATCGGGATGGGGATTTTTTTTGACTGTGTGGCATTGTAAAAGCATCATGAAATGTATGTTGTTTGAAACAAAAAAATCACGTTATAGGGACCTTGCCTCACCCTATCATGTGACCTATTGAGATCAACTGATGCAAGATATGAGTGGGCATTAAGATGTCTTGGAAAGGATCTTAAAACTGGATTGTAGGTGGCAGACAGTTGGTGTCTAAGTCACCACTTCTGTTCAAAGATGGTTGTTCACAGTGGGTGGGTTGGTCATACATGGGTTCTTTCCAACAGCACATTGCTGTTAAGTTATGTATATGGATATTTTGGATTTTAGCTTTCTGGATAAACATAATACTGTTGTGATCACAAATAATAAGTGTAGCTGAATAGAAACATGTGTAAATGTGTTGCTAACCTGTGATTCTGTGACAACAGTGAGCATTTTCTAAGCTGCCCTCTGTAGTCTTCAGGAGTTGTTTCTGAAGAAGAACATGGAGAACAGGATAGGTGTATAACGTGTGTGTGTGTATGTGTGAGGTTTTAATGCAATATAATTATTAATTTAGAAATGTAATAAGGAAATGTCGCTGGGAAGAATGAAAACAACAAATCTTACATATTTCACTTTTAAGCTGTGTCTAATGAAATGATTTCCTGATCTGTGTTGAAGTTCACTTGAGCTGCTAAGACCAGTGTCTCCTGCAGAGAGTTATGTTTCCATGAACAGTGACATGTCCAAAGGGGAGCTGCCAAACTTCAGTGATGAAGAGCTGAGATAAGATATTTTGGAAGTAATTTTAATGACATTTTTTCATTAGTACATCATGTAATATTATTATCAGCACAAAGAAAGTGTAGTTTAAATGTAGTGTGTGGATCTTTGTAGCTAAGCTGTGAGTCTGTGGAAGCACAGATACAGTCTCTATGTGTAGTCAGCAGAAGTTACCCAATTTACTGTGTAGTGAAAAGAAAGTGGAGAACATGAAACATGGTTTGAGAGCTGGAACCTGTTTTGAAAGTCTAATATGGAGCTTTGAGAGTCACCACCATCTCTAAGCAGCATATCAAAGACATTACATTCATGCAAAAAATTACATGCTGAGAGGTCAAATGTTTGTGCATGTTGGAGGTGTTTCCCCTCTTCGCTGTGATGAATGTTGGGGTCATTATTCGAAAAAGTCATTATTGGGCCTATTACACAGAACACTTTTCTTAAAAGTAATGCAGTACATTACTTAATTACACCCAGGAGAAGGACATTTGTTATACTGCTTGTAACGTTATTCTCATGTTACTCTGTAAAATAATCTGAAACACATTGTCTCATAATTAGCAATTCAAACCTGAGGCTACAGCCCCACACACCATCACAAATCCCTATCCTAATGAGGACAGCACAAAGCAAAGATGAAAACCAACATAAAGAGACTTTAAAGTGATTATCACAGTGATTCTACTTTGAACACATGAACAGGTAGAAACGGAGGCTGCAGGCTGACTGCTCACCAGTTTGTTATTTGTTCAAGTTCAGCAGCGGCTTCAGCGCAGATGACGGCTCACTTTATGACGGTGGTGGGCTGGGGTCAGCTTTCACTCAGCTTTAACATCACCCTTATTTCTTGTTAGTTTAGTGTTAGCATGCTGCTGAAGTTGGGTTAAGTGTAAAATTCAGTTGTTTCTGTGTTGGAGCAGTCTCCACTTTACCATTGCACTCTCATCCTTTGTGCAATAAAAATAAAAGTAATCTCCATATCCACACTTCTGGTAATAGAAACAGAATCCTGGCTGGATAATATAATGTATACTTTAGTGATCCCCGTGGGGAAATTCTTCTCTGCATTTAACCTATTCACTCAGTGAGTGAGGTAGTGGGCAGCCTTTGGGCGCCCGGGGAGCAGTGTGTAGGAACGGTACCTTGGTCAGGGTAGCCGTTTAGTGGATTCGAATCCCCAACCTTCCGATCATGGAGCCACCACTCTACCTACTGAGCTATCCCTGCTCAGTAGGATGATAAAGTGATTTACTTTTTGACACACTATTTTTTACACCCCTCAAAAACCAAGCTGCTCTTCAAATTTTGGCCATTGGATGCCACCAAAGAGGACTGTGTTGAGAAGCCTCGAGTAATGATCCCCACTTCATTAGTTATCTGGTGCACTTAGTGGGTTGGTTATGCCCTTTTCCTTCTTGTTGCCTTATTTTTTTGTGGCTTGTGCTTAAAATATTTCCTGGGTCCATAGTGACATAATGGCATTATATTATTGCTGAAGATTTGTTGGACATTTATATGAATTTTAGCTGATGATGCTGATGATTTTCCTTATTAAATTAAATGCATTGCAACATATAATTAAAGTTGCATAAGTGAAAAACAATTGTTCTTACACTGTACTTGAAAATTCTGTTAAGGTCTAGGTTGCCTTGGTGTCTTGATTCCTGTAGATCTTCCACTAGACCACTAGAGGGCAGCACAGACAGCCAAATAGAAATGAGTGCTCATGAAGCGTTTACCACTGTCTGCTTGCTCTAACGTCTCATTAACAAACAATTATACTATACTTTTCTTTATTGTTTCATACCTTTCTGACTCATTAAAGCCTCTTTTAGTTCCCAGGAATCTCTCGGGCAAAAAATTACTCCATCTTGGAGGCTGCCTGACTTTGAAGCAACTTATAATGACACTGGTGTTGCCCTGTGGTTGGCCTTGACACCAGCTCGGAGGCCAGAGGTCAAAAGTTTAGATTAAATATTGCTCTACTTCTGCTGTTTGGCAACTGCTACAGTCATTTCAGAGGCTTGTGTGCGTGACAGATTAAGGCATGTGGCTCATAAAATGGCAGGGAATTTATTTGTCTGTTTTTCTGAGTGGGTTTTAAAGTCAGAAAAGTGTTTCTCAGCTATGTTCTACAGTATATTTATAAGTGAGTGGAGTAACTGTTGCTGTGCTTGCATATCCATTGTTGGTTTGCATAATTAATATGGAAAAAAGAGTCACTGCAGTCAAATGAATCTATTTGTAACAGCTTAAATCACAATATGCACACACACACTTAACCTGTGAGCACAGACGTGGAGTCTTGTGGATACACACACATGCAGAAAGCTATGCAAACACTCATTTATCATCTTGACTCTCAGTTGCAGGTCAGACTCTCATACACACAAGCTAGACTGATACTAATGCTCCTCCACTTAGACTGTTTTCATAAGACTGTAATGGCTGAGTCCATTAGTGTTAAATAGGGGGTTTGGCTATTTTTCACACCTTCCCCGAGCCAAACGTGGGCTCGACCTACTACAATAAGAAGAACTTTCAACACTGTCATCCACAACCTGACGAAATACATCAAGGTTCACATGCTGTCTGTTCTTCTCTCTTGTCTTTATTGTATTTCTTAGTTATACTGGTAATTTTACACTTTCATGTGAAAAAGTCATGAACATACATAGTTACTACACGCAACCTAATTATAAACAACAACAGGTAAACACAGTGCAGTTCAAAGATCATTTTAAAATACTACTTTGTAAGAAAAATAGGTGGCAGTATTTCCTCCCACAGAGAAATGACGTTTCCTTTCAACATCTGAAACATCTGAGTGTTCAATAAGAGTCAGTGGCAAAACGGTAACCCCCTCATGTGTCCCTTTAGATGGGACACATCTAGGTGAGAGTTTGCACAGTTTAGGGTTTTGGAATGAATGTAACTGTGAACAGATGAGCTTATTTGTCCTTTGTCCATGTTTAATTGAAGGACTTTCAGTCCTGCTGGAGTTATGTGGACAGAAGTGTTAGAAAAAAGAAAAACAACAACTTAGAAACAGGGTGAAAATAAAGGACGAGCATGGTGGAATATTAGCAGGCTCAGCTTTCTTTGTTTTGGTTCTTCCTTCTTTATCCTCCTCCATTTCCCTTTCTGCCCTCTGTAATAACTGCAGCTATGAGCTTCAGCTGTTGATGGTTATTGGAGATTAGATAAGAGACGGTGCTTGGCTGGCGATCTGTGTGTCTACTCTCAGTATTTGGCTTTAGCTGATAAGAAAAAGAAAGGAAATTAGCAGGAAGGATTGGGACTGCTTGGTATGTATATGTCTAAGAGTGGATAATGATAGCCTGTAGGAAATGCTGGACAAATTGCCTAATAACAAATAAGGAGAAGATTAGGATGAGAGACAGCTAGAAGCTGACTGACAATCACAGGAAAGGCAATGAGAGAGAAAAGGAGAGAAAACCACAGGAACATGTCAGCTGCTGAAAGTAAAGTGGTCAATCAAAGCTTATACAGAGTCAGAAAATTACATTTAATGTTTATCATTTGTTTTACATCTCAGGGCTACCCCAGATGCATCATTAATATAGTGTAAATGGTGCTGACTTGAAACATCACATTTTGGGTGTCTTTTCAGTTACTCCTGAAACCTGAAAGCTCAGAAAGATTATGCAAAAGTGACCTTAACTAAACATCCTTTTATTTATTTATATGAATTAATATTATAACATTAAAGTTTTAGGATTGAATCAGTAAAATGATAAAAATACTCCAACTTCTTGAGCTTCACCTCAGTGGTAGTACATTATTGATGAAGTAATGATTATGGCAAACTCTATTAAGTACTTTAATCTGCAAAGCAAATTAAGTAATTAATTATTTTAGTGTAGTGCTATGATGTGATAAAAATTGGAAATACTAAAAAAAATACTAAATTGAAAAAATATGTTATTGTGAATTGACCCTGGATTGATTGTAACATCCACTTCATATACATAATATACATATATATGGATATATAATTGTTCTGTCTGTCCACATATATTATATGGTGATATATATGTCAGCACTTATTGCCTGCTTCATGTTTATATTCAGTTCATCCATCAAACTGGACAACATCATAAAAAACAAAACAACAACAGCAGCTGCCGGAAATAAGATATGAAAATGATTAGGTGTGAAGTTCTCAACAACAAAATTAAAAACATTCAAGCAGCTCGTTATTCTTTTTCAAAACCTTTGCTGTGTGTTCATTTTCTCTGCAACGGGGCAAAGGCTGGAAGAAAATGTCATGAATAAATGTAGAGAAAGCAAAGAGTAAAGGTGAGTAGGAGGGGAGGTTCAGGGGATGCAACACAGTAAGGTGAAGGAAGAAGCGAGTGCTCACACATCTGTACAGATGTGATCGCTCAGAGGGAGGACTAGGCTGTGTTTTGCAGTTGCAAGTGTCAAAGATCAGGCCTTTGGGGTAATGATGCAAACCATGTCCTCATGAATCATTATAGCAGCTTAGAACTAAGTGTATGTCTCTATTGTATTCCCATAAGTGCTTATTAGTGTGTTTTTTGGTGACTGTGTGTGTCGTGAGTGTGAACCCACGTTCTCACTGGTAGATGAAACGCTCTTTCCTTTGGAGTTCAGAGGTTAAATTCTTCCACTGGAGAAATTTAGACACCCAACATCTCTGTGAGGCACCTGGGAACACCCGCTGCACTGTAGACACACACACACACACACACACGCACACACACACACACTTACTTCTTGGACAAGTATCCACAAGTGTCCATTCAGAACTGCTCCATATCACACATTATGGGACTACAGGGTCCAGTGATCCACTAATCGCTATGCGTTTTGCAAGAATAACTGTCAGGAGACACTGGCTCAATCATTAAGGAATGCTGTTCCACAGATATGATCAGAAAAAGGGAGAAGCTTAAAGTTCTGATAGAAAATCGGGGAAGCAGAAATTGCTAAATATGACACAATAAATTATTCAAAAGGTTATCACAAAATAATCTGTTCACACACAGATACAGATACAAGTAGTGCTAAAACCCCCCTCATTTGAAGTACTGATTTAACTTTTTTACTCAACTGAAATGCACTCAAAGCAAGAAAGCAAAAATGAGCTTTTTACCGGCTATGTTTGTGAAAAGTCTTCTGCTACATTAAGTTTTAATGCTTAAAATCAAAGCAGAGTAAAGTTTGACTTATCTGATTCTTTTTTTTTTTTTTTTTGTTAAATACTCTTTATAATCCAGTGCACCTTATGGTCTGAAGAATACGGTAGTCAGTGTAGTTAATTTTAGTCTGCTGTCAGTGACCATTCAACAAACAGGTTGAAACACACACACGCACGCACACACACACACACACACACACACACACACACACACACACACACACACACACACACACACACACACACACACACACACACACACGCACACACACACACACACACACACACCAGTCCAATAGTCACCTAAGAGATTAGAACAGCCTGCCTATCGCTCCAGCTGCCAGGTCATCTTTCAGTGCTGGAGGTGGGATGAGAAAGGTGATGAGTATGTAGAGTTTTTGTAGCTGGTGATGAAAGAGGGACAAGAACGGGATTATTAACAAGTGGAAAAAGCAGATGGAGATGTCTGGTAAGAGAGAAAGTAGAAAGGCATGAGAGAACTCATCATAGGCTTGAATGTCGTGGTACTTTGGGACTTTTAATGATTTATTTTATCTGAATCAGTTTTATCATTTGATTGTACCGAATACATCTTTAATGACTTTAACAAGCAAGAATTGGGAGCACAAGTTTGAATTTATCTTGGATTTTCTCTAATCCTGTAGACCTTTAATCTCAAATCTATACATACAACCCCATTATTATTTGGTTAAATGTTCCTTAGCAAGTTGCATCTCGACCAGATACTTCTGGTAGCCATTATTAAGCTTCAAGCATAATTTTGTCTGGATTTTTGATCACTCTTCTTGGGAGAAATGGTAAAGTTCTTTTAAATTGGTTGTTTCCCTGTAACAGACACAACTTTAAAGTGTAGTCCACAAATTTTAAATAGATTTGAACTTCGGATGTGGGAAGGCCATTCTGAAAGCTAGCCAGCCAAACCCTGGAGGCCTACCTATACAAAAAAAATTCTTAGACATTTATGTGAACCCTTCTAACTAATGACATGATTATAAACTAATATAAAATGAATATCTAAATTACAGAATTTGACTGCTGCTGTGGTGGAATAAGATTTAAACGTGACAATAATCGCAGTGTTAAGATTAATCAAAAACCAGGAAGCACTGGCACTAAGCAGGAACTCGCCTATCGGGAAATCGCGCTTTTCCCTTTTCGGTGCCGCCGGTTCCAGGGGGAAGCAGGGTGATGTGGTGACAGCTGGAAAACTGTCTGGTCAAAAGATGAGACATCAGAGCATAAACTCAACTCTGTTAATGATAATAAAAGCTTTTCAGAAGCACGCTGAGTGTTGCGAGTGGTGACTGGGGTTTAGAATTAAAACACTATAATATGGAGGCACTTACTTCCTGTAAATCATCAACGAAAGCTCTGCAGTGTAAGCAACTGTCATTACACTACATTATTGTCCAGTGTAAAACTTTATGATTTTTGTTTCTGATTAACTATATTGCATTCCAGTTATACATGGCACCAATGAGAGTCACATGGGAAAGAAGCAGACATGGGTGGAGTGGGTATGGACAATAGAAGTAACATTATTACTTAAATCGAAACCACCCTTTAATTTATTAATACTTCTCAGCCACATTATGTTTTTCTCACAATATGCTTATTTGATAGGACTGTTTTAAGCAGTTATTAACTTTTTATCATTAAAGACTGTATCCATTTCCATAAAAAATAAAGTTCTTTTTTTATGGCTGACAGGCACAAATTAGGGAACAATGTGCAGAGATGGGAAGACAGACAAAACAGTGGGGATGGGTGAGTCAGAGTTTAAGGGTGATGAGTTTTCATTGAGCTACACGGGTAATGAAAAGACATGGAGGAGAACAGTGAACAGGTGCTGACCATGTGTACACGGTAATAAAGGCAGTAGACTCCCACACACTGACTAAGCCTCCCCCATACACAGGAGGTTTTACTAAGCACATGACAGGTTTGTAGGGTCATGTCTGTCACTTCATGTGCTTGCATTGTGTGTATGTGGACCTCAGGAGTGTCAGTGCATGACAGAGTGAGATTGAAAGATTGAAGCTCGTTAATTGTTTACCTTCCACGCCTTTTGCTTTTATTTTAAAATATATACACAAGGTTTCAAAATACCTCACATGCATGCACACATGTTCACACACATGTTCACACACATGTTCACACACGAGCGCCATCAGGTATAGAAAAGCCCACATATGAGTTTTGGAGTCATATGGATCTTTAATTTTGAATGAGTGATGTTGAATAACCATATAGAGAAACATACTAAGTGCACAATCCATTTACTGACTAACCTCTATGCACCACTATAGTTTAGTAGCATTATCTCCAAAACACATATCTTATTATTATAAATGCCTTAATCTTTAACTAAATACTGTTCCAGCCTTTAAGAAGACTTTGCTGCATGAGGACTGATAAAAACATGCCAAAAGTTGCCTTTTGGCACGACAGAAAGCAGCGCTGTAAACAGAAATCAGGGTAGCACTTTCTATTATAGCTGCTAATAATATGGTAATTGGGGTAATTAAGTGGAAAAGGAAGAGTAATAATTTGGGATTAGAAAATTAATTACCAAAAGTAATAATCAATAATAAGAACAACTTATTTAATACAGAAATCTGTATGTGTTTTATGTTACTTCTCAAATTTGCTTTTATTCCAAAACACAGTGTCTAAAAAAACCAACGCTGGATTCAGTAATATGAGTTTGAGTATTATCTTTGTGAAAACGCTGTGGATCACAGTCTTTATGAGGATTGCATGCTGACCCAATATTCAAATTTAAATAGACACAATGGTTTTTTTTTTCTTTTGGTGCCATTATATTGTGTCTTATTCTTGGAAAATTGTATGACAAAAATACTCTTTTAGTATAACGAGCTGAATATGCTAAGAGCTTAAAATGATAACAATATACAGTGGGGCAAAAAAGTATTTAGTCAGCCACCGATTGTGCAAGTTCCCCCACTTAAAATGATGACAGAGGTCAGTAATTTGCACCAGAGGTACACTTCAACTGTGAGAGACAGAATGTGAAAAAAAAATCCATGAATTCACATGGTAGGATTTGTAAAGAATTTATTCTTAAATCAGGGTGGAAAATAAGTATTTGGTCACCTCAAACAAGGAAAATCCCTGGCTCTCACAGACTTGTAACGTCTTCTGTAAGAAGCTTTTCTGTCCCCCACTCGTTACCTGTATGAATGGCACCTGTTTGACCTCATCATCTGTATAAAAGACACCTGTCCACAGCCTCAACCAGTCAGACTCCAAACTCCACCATGGCCAAGACCAAAGAGCTTTCGAAGGACACCAGGAAAAGAATTGTAGACCTGCACCAGACTGGGAAGAGTGAATCTACAATAGGCAAGCAGCTTGGTGTGAAAAAATCAACTGTGGGAGCAATCATCAGAAAATGGAAGACATACAAGACCACTGATAATCTCCCTCGATCTGGGGCTCCACGCAAGATCTCATCCCGTGGGGTCAAAATGATCATGAGAACGATGAGCAAAGATCCCAGAACCACACGGGGGGACCTGGTGAATGACCTGCAGAGAGCTGGGACCAAAGTAACAAAGGTCACCATCAGTAACACACTACAACGGCAGGGAATCAAATCCCGCAGTGCCAGACGTGTTCCGCTGCTGAAGCCAGTGCATGTCCAGGCCCGTCTGAAGTTTGCCAGAGAGCACATGGATGATGCAGCAGAGGATTGGGAGAATGTCATGTGGTCAGATGAAACCAAAGTAGAACTTTTTGGTATAAACTCAACTCGTCGTGTTTGGAGGAAGAAGAATACTGAGTTGCATCCCAAGAACACCATACCTACTGTGAAGCATGGGGGTGGAAACATCATGCTATGGGGCTGTTTTTCTGCCAAGGGGACAGGACGACTGATCCGTGTTAAGGACAGAATGAATGGGGCCAAGTATCGTGAGATTTTGAGCCAAAACCTCCTTCCATCAGTGAGAACTTTGAAGATGAAACGAGGCTGGGTCTTCCAACATGACAATGATCCAAAACACACCGCCCGGGCAACAAAGGAGTGGCTCCGTAAGAAGCATTTGAAAGTCCTGGAGTGGCCTAGCCAGTCTCCAGACCTCAACCCCATAGAAAATCTGTGGCGGGAGTTGAAAGTCCGTGTTGCTCGGCGACAGCCCCAAAACATCACTGCTCTTGAGAAGATCTGCATGGAGGAATGGGCCAAAATACCAGCTACTGTGTGTGCAAACCTGGTAAAGACCTATAGTAAACGTTTGACCTCTGTTATTGCCAACAAAGGTTATGTTACAAAGTATTGAGTTGTATTTTTGTTATTGACCAAATACTTATTTTCCACCCTGATTTACGAATAAATTCTTTACAAATCCTACCATGTGAATTCATGGATTTTTTTTTCACATTCTGTCTCTCACAGTTGAAGTGTACCTCTGGTGCAAATTACTGACCTCTGTCATCATTTTAAGTGGGGGAACTTGCACAATCGGTGGCTGACTAAATACTTTTTTGCCCCACTGTATCTAAAATGTAAGTAGCAGTTGGCACAGAAAATATAAGAATATAAGACTAAGAGAATGGTAATACAACAGCTACGGATGAAAAATACAAATGTCAGTGGCATTGAGGAACAATCAGGCTTGGGCACTACTGGAGTCTGTATGTAATGTAATGAAAATCATTCCATGGTAATATGTTATTACGATATTTCTGCTTAAGTTGGCCATCCTTTATTCACTTAGAACACGACATTGTGGACAAGGTTTAATGACAATAGTCTTTATTTTGTGGCAGTTAGAATGTCAAGGTTACTACAGTTGTTTCTGTTATAAATTAACCAGGAAGTATTGTAATGGACTTTGATCAGTTTCTTAATTTGTGTAAGTCACATGCACTGAAGACATTCTGGTTTTTCTTTTTGTCGCTAGACCACTTCTAAGTCAGGTCAAAACCAAACAATTCAGCGCTTGAAGTTTGTTTAGAAAGAAGACTGTTCCAAAGGAATACTATGGATCAAGACCGCTTTCAAGCCAAGTGTGACTGAAAGAGTGGCAGCTTTTGTGCTCATATAAACTTCTGCATGGATTTGGAAACAATTTAATTTAAAGTAGCACCACAATTAGATAAAAACAAATGCAGGACCACCGGAAAGCAGAAAACTGTGTTTTAAACAAACATGTCTGAGGAACAACATATGTCCACATCGACTGCCAAGTGAGTTAAAAAATTTTGATCTCAGTGGTATTATGCAAACTTAACTTTTAAATATTTTGCTAAATATTATTGTACTTGATGTTTCACACTTGAATGTGAAGATCTGTGTACAGATGTTGATGCAATTTGTATTTTATGTCACTGTCTGTCTCTGGACTTCTTTTCTCAATGCTAACAGATCTGCTAATCAGAGGTTTGAAAATGGTAAAGCTTTGAAAACTAAAGCAAATTATAATTTTATTAATAAAGTTGTGAAACAAACATTAAAATCATTATGTAGCTTTGTATACATGTTAGCTTTGTAACATGTATTGTTTGAGACTCAAAGACCATGTCCAAGAGAAAGCACTAGAGTCCCAATAAGGTTCCTGGTTTGAACATTTTGGTTCTGTGGGGTTTCCTTAATAATTTCTATGTTTTCTTGTGGCTTTGTGGGTTTTCTTTAGGTACACTGGTTTTTCCCTTGGTCCAAAGGCAAGCTTGTTAGGTTAAATTGTGACTCAGAATTGCATGTGGATGTAAATGTATGTAGGGCAGGGTATTGTCACTGATTTCTCTAACTAAATCAATTCTAATTTTTAAGGTCCCAACTCAATTCGATCCCCAATCTGATTCAATTCAATTTTGACTCAGACAGTCATAAGTATTATAATTGTGATCATTTATCACTACATATCCACATTTTTACATCTCTATATAAAAACAAAGCTGACACTTGTGCAGATGCCTTTTTGTCAAAGTAACTGAGGATAAAACACAAAAAAACATGAAGGAGACTTTCCTGTCCATGAACCCAGAGTAATGTTGAAAGGTGAGTGAATGCTGACCTCAGCCCAGCACCTAGCCTTCAACAGTCTGTTACCAGTTTTTTAATACGATGAGTTGTCTAACAAATTACTTTCTCATGAGAATGATTAAGTAACTATACTGTATTACCTAAAAAACAATCTGTGTAAAATGATACATAATTGTTTGGAGTAACGACCTCAAAACAGAACAAAGAGGTAAAATATCTACAACACAAACACTTGACCGCACAGCATCGAATTAAGACCTCATAGTACTATATCAGCCACTACTTGTAGTTTATCATCTATCAAAGACAAAGTGAGAAATACTGAGAAACCAAGGAAACTTCACATAGATGAAAGTAGAATGTTGTCAATCACAAGTAAAGTCCTGACCCAAAGAATGTCTGACTTTATCATCTGGAAAGAATGGGGACCGTAATGAACTAAATAAACATAATATTAGGTTCAGTTGATTTAGGAGCAGTTACTGATTTATCAACAAATCAGGAATAATATATTAGTGTTATTGTAAGGTGACCTTGAGGTTCTAAAAGGCACCTATAAATAAAATGTATTATTATATTATTATTGTTATTATTATGAGTTCACAGAAGGGTAAGGTTGTTTTTCCACAGGATTCTATATAACCACATTTTTTTCTTTTTGCAACAAGAGGTGTTACCATAGTTTTTAGTTTTCATATTGGTTTTTAGTAGAACCAATATCCACATTTTATATATGGTGGATTCCTGTGGTGGATTCCTATGGCGGGCCCTTTTACAATATAAAATATTTGTTACTTAAATCTGGTGAACCAGGACCACAATTTCCCATGGAAACCTGAGCCTTTGTAGATTATTCATGTAGGTTTGATTATTTCTCATAGTTGTGTCTGATAGTAGTGCAAACTGAAGGCTGGCTGGATACAGTAATGTTTTACTATTTTCTCTTGAAATACACAATGATATTACAGCCACATGGGTAGCTGGTTAGCATTCTAACTTGGTTAGATATCTCAGATATTTCAGGTTAAAATAAAACCCTCACATATTGCACCTTAAAGTTGTTTTCTAATGAAAGTTTGTGATGTGTTAAAGCGCACCTGAGAACCAAAGACCAGATTCCTCTGCAAAAAGTAATGTTTCCATGAAAAGTGACTCGTCCAAGGAGGAACCTCCAAGCTTTGACAATGGAGTACAGAGGTAAGGCATGAAATGCTCTTTCTCAACAGCCTGTCACTGTCAGTTCATATGGAGTATTTAGGATTGTAGCTTTTTGGGAGATAATGTAAAACTGAATAATGGTGTCCAGAAACGGTGTTGCTCAGGTTAAATGTTGAGCATTGTGGTCATTGCCTAAGCATTTTAAAATCAGAAGGAGCAAGTAAGATCTGGATCTTACTAGGAAGCCAAGGAACAATCCACATTCATGTAGCAGTGACTTCTGTCACAAGTAGGGATGGGAATTGATAAGATCTTCACGATTCCAATTCCATTTTCGATTCTATTTAACAACCTGATTCCTTATTGATTCCCTAATCGATTCTTATTTTTAAGAAAGGAGAACACACAGGTGTTAGCTTAGAACTTTGTTTTATATCTTCTCTTTGAACAAGATAGAAATTTAGGAGTAAGATGGCCTTACAAACCCAACAGTGAGATTTTAAGAGTTCCATAACTTACGATGGGGTATCACGGGGTCCCCAGAGAAAAAAAATTGTAAATGTAAAATATTAATAAAATAAATATTCTTCTGTAGCAATAACAAAGTATAACATAAATTATTCTGTAGCAATTACACAAGAATATCCAGTAATGTTCCTGCCTACAATTAAACACATTCACTTACCGAAAATCGGGGGCATCTGCTGTGGCAAATGGGTTCAAGCCTTTGACCACAAACTTAGTCACTGCTCGGTGACATTCGTCTATCCTGGCCTGAAAGGAGACGCTAACGGTAGACTGCAACGAGAACTGCCAGCGAGCGCCAGCCAGACACTTTCTCTCTCATCATGGTCACCTAAATGCAACGCACAGTAATGGCAGATTTGTTATAAGGCAGATCGCGCTAACATAATATGCACTGTTAGTTGATTATTTACCTGCCGTATTAACAGGAGAGGACAGATGGTTTGAAAGAGGCATGAATTAAAAGGGAAAAAAACCCATTCCCAACAGCACATTGCTGTTAAAGTATGTATATTGATATTTTAGATTTTAGCTTTCTGGATAAGCATAATACTGTTGTCAGCACAAATTAAGTGTAGCTGAATAGAAACATCTGTAAATGTGTTGCTAACCTGTGATTCTATGACAACAGTGAGCATTCTCAAAGCTGCACTCTGTAGTCTTCAGGAGTTGTTTCTGAAGAAGAACATGGAGAACAGGATAGGTGTATAAAGTGTGTATGTGTGAGGTTTTAATGCCATATAATTATAAACCTAGAAATTTAATAAGGAAATGTTGCTTGAAAGAATAAAAATAAAAAATCTCACACATTGCACTTTTAAACACTGTCTAATGAAGACATTTTCTAAATTGTGTTAAAGATCACATAAGGGCAAAAGACCAGTGTCTCCTGCAGAGAGTTATGTTTCCATGAAAAGTGACATGTCCAAAGGGGATCCGCTAAACTTCAGTGATGAAGTGCTTAGGTAAGATATTTTTTATAAACAATTTTAATGACATTTTTTCACCAGTACATCATGTAATATTATTATCAGCACAAAGCAAGTGTAGTTTAAATGTTGTGTGTGGATCTTTGTAGCTAAGCTGTGAGTCTGTGGAAGCACAGATACAGCATGCTAGTGATGTGTCGGTCGTGAACAAAACGGCTCTTAGAGCCGGGTCTTTTTGACGTTAAGGACGCGAGCCCTGGGGTTTTCTTTTTCTTTCTCTCACCCTCTCTCTCGCACTACCCCCACCCCTTCACTCCGCACGCAATCCTTGTGCTTGCGCTGGGAAGAGGAACAGAGCGGGAGGGAGAGAGAGAGAAAGAGAGCCAGAGACAACAGCTTCACATAGAAAGGTATAGTAATCATCCACAACTATTTTCAGTTGCAGATGATAAAGGATTCAGAAAGTTTAATCATGCAGGCCCATATGACAGAGAATGTGCACATTCTTTTTGTTTTCATATTTTAATTTATATTTAATTGTATTGTGTTTTGCAGTGTTTTGTGTTGTTTCACTTTAAATTTGATTAAAAGGAAAAAGCTGAAAATTTAAATAGTTAAAAGTTGAAATGTGAATAGTTGGTTTTTGTATTATATGATTTATTTATTACATTTTATGTGGAGTGAATAAATAAAAGTATATTTACGGTAGCCCCTAGAGACAAAGCACGTACAAACTCCAAAACACGTAAAAACTCAGAAGCACGTAAAAACTCCAAAACACGTACAAAACACAACAGAAGTGCTCCAGGATGCTAGGTGCAGTGTTGAGCTTTTGTTACCTAGTGGCTACTCAAGCCAGCAAGTACCAACGACCAGATTTGGTGTGTGGTAGTAACAGGTAAATGAAGATTTTTTATTATTATTTGAATATATATGAGTGCTTGTGTATAAATACACAAACAATACACATATGCTTTCAATTGTGTAATTTAAGTGATCTAGGTAGCTCTGTTTTGGAAGTTCAGTTAACGCTAGAAATGTGTTTTGGAGTTTGTACGTGCTTTGTCTCTAGTGGCCAGTGCATATATTTATATATAAACATATATAAATAAAACCACTTTTTTTTAAATTAGTAATTCCTTTTGTGCATAATTTTATATTGTTGTTAATAATAAATTAATTAAAGCAACAAAACAACCTGAAGAGCCGGCTCTTTTCAGTGAGCTGAGCCGAAAGAGCCGGTTCTCTAAAAACAGCCGGAAATCCCATCACTAATGCTGAGGCCTGATCATAACACCAAATTGTGTCAGTTGTCATGAGGACTGTCATTCAGTGTTAATTATTTTTCTGCTATAGGAGTATCTGGACATGGAAGATGTTGAGGGTAGAGTGAACAGTACATCAGTTATCATTCAGGTCTTGAAATGAATAGTGATATTAATGAGCCGGGGCAACATGTTAGCATGCTCAGCATGCATTAAGTTGCCCCGGCCCTGGCCCAGCATCATGCTCAGCAAAACACAGTAAATATAATTCTTTGACCTAACATTAAAATTGTTGCAGCTGGTTGTAATGAATCAGTTAAATCATCGAATCAGTTAAACAGAAAATCTCACACATTGCACTTTTAAGCGTTATCTAATGAAGACATTTTCTAAACTGTGTTAAAGACCACGTGAGGGCCGAAGACCAGTGTCTCCTGCAGAGAGTTATGTTTCCATGAAAAGTGACATGTCCAAAGGGGATCCGCTAAACTTCAGGGATGAAGTGCTGAGGTAAGATATTTGGAAAATAATTTTAATGACTTTTTTTCACCAGTACATCATGTAATATTATTATCAGCACAAAGCAAGTGTAGTTTAAATGTTGTGTGTGGATCTTTGTAGCTAAGCTGTGAGTCTTTGGAAGCACAGATACAGCAGTCTCTCTGTGTAGTCAAGGCAAGGCAAGTTTATTTGTATAGCACAATTCAACAACAAGGTGATTCAAAGTGCTTTACGGAGACATTAGAAACAAAAACAAATAAAAAGCATGATTTAAAATTGTTTAAATCAGCAGTTTTTTAAGTTTTGAAATTTAAGCTTAAGTGTGGATTTGGTGCTTTATTCAAATGCAGCTGAGAACAGGTGAGTCTTCAACCTGGATTTAAATAAACTGAGTGTTTCAGCTGATCGGAGGCTTTCTGGGAGTTTGTTCCAGATATAAGGAGCATAAAAGCTGAATGCGGCTTCTCCGTGTCTGGTTCTGACTCTGGGAACTGATAAAAGACCGGATCCAGATGACCTGAGGGATCTGGAAGGTTCATACTGGGTCAGGAGGTCACTGATGTATTTTGGTCCTAAACCATTCAGAGCTTTATAGACCAGCATCAGAACTTTAAAGTCTATCCTCTGACGGACAGGCAGCCAGTGTAAAGACCTCAGAGCTGGACTGATGTGGTCCACTTTTTTGGTCTTAGTGAGGACTCGAGCAGCAGAGTTCTGAATGAGCTGTAGTTGTCTGACTGATTTTTTAGGTAGACCTGTAAAGATGCTGTTACAGTAATCAAGCCTACTAAAGATGAATGCATGAACTAGTTTTTCCAGGTCCCGTTGAGACATCAGATCTTTTATCCTTGATATATTCTTGAGGTGATAGTAAGCTGATTTTGTTATTGTCTTAATGTGTTTTTCTAAGTTTAGGTCTGCATCCATCACTACACCCAAATTTCTTGCCTGGTTTGTGGTTTTTAGGTGTATAGACTGAAGTTCTCTGGTGACCTGTAATCGTTTTTCTTTGGCGCCAAAGACTATTACCTCAGTTTTGTTTTTGTTTAGTTGGAGAAAATTGTGGCACAACCAGTCATTAATTTCCTCAATGCATTTACCAAGAGCCTGTACAGGGCCTCGGTCTCCTGGTGACATTGTGATATATATTTGTGTGTCTTCTGCATAGCTGTGATAGTTTATTTTGTTGTTCTTTATAATCTGTGCCAGTGGGAGCATGTAAATGTTAAACAGAAGAGGTCCCAAGATGGAACCTTGGGGAACTCCACATGTGATACTTGTCTGTTCAGATGTGAGGTTACCTATTGATACAAAGTATTTCCTGTTTTCTAAGTATGTTTTGAACCAGTTTAGTACAGCAGGAGTTACCCAATTTACTGTGTAGTGAAAGAAAGGGGAGAACGTGAATCATGTTCATAAGCAGCTATTACGTCAAATTGTATCAGTTATCCAGAAGATTGTCATTCAGTGTTGATTGTTTTTCTGCAATAAGGGTATCTGGACATGTAATATGTTGAAGGTAGAGTGGACACTACATCAGTTATAAGTCAGGTTTTGAAATGTACAGTGATCTTAATGGGACAGAGGTAGCTGGTTAGCATGGTGAATTCAGTATTGTTTTCAGCAAAGTACAGTAAGTATAATTCTGTGACATAACATTAAAATTGTTACTGTTGGTCATCAGATTCTGTTGAGAATTGAAATGACTTTTTGAATCCGTTAAAAAGAAAATCTCACACATTGCACTTTTAAGCGTTATCTAATGAAGACATTTTCTAAACTGTGTTAAAGACCACGTGAGGGCCGAAGACCAGTGTCTCCTGCAGAGAGTTATGTTTCCATGAAAAGTGACATGTCCAAAGGGGATCCGCTAAACTTCAGGGATGAAGTGCTGAGGTAAGATATTTGGAAAATAATTTTAATGACTTTTTTTCACCAGTACATCATGTAATATTATTATCAGCACAAAGCAAGTGTAGTTTAAATGTTGTGTGTGGATCTTTGTAGCTAAGCTGTGAGTCTTTGGAAGCACAGATACAGCAGTCTCTCTGTGTAGTCAAGGCAAGGCAAGTTTATTTGTATAGCACAATTCAACAACAAGGTGATTCAAAGTGCTTTACAGAGACATTAGAAACAAAAACAAATAAAAAGCATGATTTAAAATTGTTTAAATCAGCAGTTTTTTAAGTTTTGAAATTTAAGCTTAAGTGTGGATTTGGTGCTTTATTCAAATGCAGCTGAGAACAGGTGAGTCTTCAACCTGGATTTAAATAAACTGAGTGTTTCAGCTGATCGGAGGCTTTCTGGGAGTTTGTTCCAGATATAAGGAGCATAAAAGCTGAATGCGGCTTCTCCGTGTCTGGTTCTGACTCTGGGAACTGATAAAAGACCGGATCCAGATGACCTGAGGGATCTGGAAGGTTCATACTGGGTCAGGAGGTCACTGATGTATTTTGGTCCTAAACCATTCAGAGCTTTATAGACCAGCATCAGAACTTTAAAGTCTATCCTCTGACGGACAGGCAGCCAGTGTAAAGACCTCAGAGCTGGACTGATGTGGTCCACTTTTTTGGTCTTAGTGAGGACTCGAGCAGCAGAGTTCTGAATGAGCTGTAGTTGTCTGACTGATTTTTTAGGTAGACCTGTAAAGATGCTGTTACAGTAATCAAGCCTACTAAAGATGAATGCATGGACTAGTTTTTCCAGGTCCCGTTGAGACATCAGATCTTTTATCCTTGATATATTCTTGAGGTGATAGTAAGCTGATTTTGTTATTGTCTTAATGTGTTTTTCTAAGTTTAGGTCTGCATCCATCACTACACCCAAATTTCTTGCCTGGTTTGTGGTTTTTAGGTGTATAGACTGAAGTTCTCTGGTGACCTGTAATCGTTTTTCTTTGGCGCCAAAGACTATTACCTCAGTTTTGTTTTTGTTTAGTTGGAGAAAATTGTGGCACAACCAGTCATTAATTTCCTCAATGCATTTACCAAGAGCCTGTACAGGGCCTCGGTCTCCTGGTGACATTGTGATATATATTTGTGTGTCATCTGCATAGCTGTGATAGTTTATTTTGTTGTTCTTTATAATCTGTGCCAGTGGGAGCATGTAAATGTTAAACAGAAGAGGTCCCAAGATGGAACCTTGGGGAACTCCACATGTGATACTTGTCTGTTCAGATGTGAAGTTACCTATTGATACAAAGTATTTCCTGTTTTCTAAGTATGTTTTGAACCAGTTTAGTACAGCAGGAGTTACCCAATTTACTGTGTAGTGAAAGAAAGGGGAGAACGTGAATCATGTTCATAAGCAGCTATTACGTCAAATTGTATCAGTTATCCAGAAGATTGTCATTCAGTGTTGATTGTTTTTCTGCAATAAGGGTATCTGGACATGTAATATGTTGAAGGTAGAGTGGACACTACATCAGTTATAAGTCAGGTTTTGAAATGTACAGTGATCTTAATGGGACAGAGGTAGCTGGTTAGCATGGTGAATTCAGTATTGTTTTCAGCAAAGTACAGTAAGTATAATTCTGTGACATAACATTAAAATTGTTACTGTTGGTCATCAGATTCTGTTGAGAATTGAAATGACTTTTTGAATCCGTTAAAAAGAAAATCTCACACATTGCACTTTTAAGCGTTATCTAATGAAGACATTTTCTAAACTGTGTTAAAGACCACGTGAGGGCCGAAGACCAGTGTCTCCTGCAGAGAGTTATGTTTCCATGAAAAGTGACATGTCCAAAGGGGATCCGCTAAACTTCAGGGATGAAGTGCTGAGGTAAGATATTTGGAAAATAATTTTAATGACTTTTTTTCACCAGTACATCATGTAATATTATTATCAGCACAAAGCAAGTGTAGTTTAAATGTTGTGTGTGGATCTTTGTAGCTAAGCTGTGAGTCTTTGGAAGCACAGATACAGCAGTCTCTCTGTGTAGTCAAGGCAAGGCAAGTTTATTTGTATAGCACAATTCAACAACAAGGTGATTCAAAGTGCTTTACAGAGACATTAGAAACAAAAACAAATAAAAAGCATGATTTAAAATTGTTTAAATCAGCAGTTTTTTAAGTTTTGAAATTTAAGCTTAAGTGTGGATTTGGTGCTTTATTCAAATGCAGCTGAGAACAGGTGAGTCTTCAACCTGGATTTAAATAAACTGAGTGTTTCAGCTGATCGGAGGCTTTCTGGGAGTTTGTTCCAGATATAAGGAGCATAAAAGCTGAATGCGGCTTCTCCGTGTCTGGTTCTGACTCTGGGAACTGATAAAAGACCGGATCCAGATGACCTGAGGGATCTGGAAGGTTCATACTGGGTCAGGAGGTCACTGATGTATTTTGGTCCTAAACCATTCAGAGCTTTATAGACCAGCATCAGAACTTTAAAGTCTATCCTCTGACGGACAGGCAGCCAGTGTAAAGACCTCAGAGCTGGACTGATGTGGTCCACTTTTTTGGTCTTAGTGAGGACTCGAGCAGCAGAGTTCTGAATGAGCTGTAGTTGTCTGACTGATTTTTTAGGTAGACCTGTAAAGATGCTGTTACAGTAATCAAGCCTACTAAAGATGAATGCATGGACTAGTTTTTCCAGGTCCCGTTGAGACATCAGATCTTTTATCCTTGATATATTCTTGAGGTGATAGTAAGCTGATTTTGTTATTGTCTTAATGTGTTTTTCTAAGTTTAGGTCTGCATCCATCACTACACCCAAATTTCTCGCCTGGTTTGTGGTTTTTAGGTGTATAGACTGAAGTTCTCTGGTGACCTGTAATCGTTTTTCTTTGGCGCCAAAGACTATTACCTCAGTTTTGTTTTTGTTTAGTTGGAGAAAATTGTGGCACAACCAGTCATTAATTTCCTCAATGCATTTACCAAGAGCCTGTACAGGGCCTCGGTCTCCTGGTGACATTGTGATATATATTTGTGTGTCATCTGCATAGCTGTGATAGTTTATTTTGTTGTTCTTTATAATCTGTGCCAGTGGGAGCATGTAAATGTTAAACAGAAGAGGTCCCAAGATGGAACCTTGGGGAACTCCACATGTGATACTTGTCTGTTCAGATGTGAAGTTACCTATTGATACAAAGTATTTCCTGTTTTCTAAGTATGTTTTGAACCAGTTTAGTACAGCAGGAGTTACCCAATTTACTGTGTAGTGAAAGAAAGGGGAGAACGTGAATCATGTTCATAAGCAGCTATTACGTCAAATTGTATCAGTTATCCAGAAGATTGTCATTCAGTGTTGATTGTTTTTCTGCAATAAGGGTATCTGGACATGTAATATGTTGAAGGTAGAGTGGACACTACATCAGTTATAAGTCAGGTTTTGAAATGTACAGTGATCTTAATGGGACAGAGGTAGCTGGTTAGCATGGTGAATTCAGTATTGTTTTCAGCAAAGTACAGTAAGTATAATTCTGTGACATAACATTAAAATTGTTACTGTTGGTCATCAGATTCTGTTGAGAATTGAAATGACTTTTTGAATCCGTTAAAAAGAAAATCTCACACATTGCACTTTTAAGCGTTATCTAATGAAGACATTTTCTAAACTGTGTTAAAGACCACGTGAGGGCCGAAGACCAGTGTCTCCTGGAGAGAGTTATGTTTCCATGAAAAGTGACATGTCCAAAGGGGATCCGCTAAACTTCAGTGATGAAGTGCCGAGGTAATATATTTTTGAAGTAATTTTAATGACATTTTTTTGTTAGTAAATCATGTAATATTATTATCAGGACATTGCTGTTAATTGATATATCTTTACATATTTTGAGTTGTAGCTCTTGGAATAGGCATCGAAGCAGGCTGCCAGCATAAAATAAGTGTAGCTGAATAGGAAAACAATGTGGATAAATGACAAATGTGTTGCTAACCTGTGTTTCTATGACAACAGTGATCAGTGATATAGCATTCTCAAAGCTGCACTGTGTCTGCAGGATTAGTTCCTGAAGAAGAACATAGAGAATAGGATCGATGTTTGAAAGCTTATTAGTGTGTGTGTGTGTGTGTGTGTGTGTGTGTGTGTAGCTTAACAATTAAATCATTGCCATCTCAGTCTTTCCCATGAAAATTGAGCCTTTGTAGAATATTTAACAAATTATCATGCAGGTCTGATAATTTCTATGCTCTAGCTGTGTCTGGTAATAAGGGATGGGAATTGAATTTAACAATTCCGATTCTATTATGGATATCACTTATCGATTCGAGAACTTGTTGATTCCTTTATCGATTCTCATTAGGTCCACTTTGAGAGTAACTACCCTCTCTAAGCAGCATATCAAAGACATTACATTCATGCAATAATGTGCTTAACACATTTATTAAACCAGCAAATAAGTGTAAGGTGTATGCTACAACTACCCTAATCTCACATTACTAGAAAATGTCGTTTGGAAGAATTAAAACAAAAAATCTTACATATTTCACTTTTAAGCTGTGTCTAATGAAATTATTGCTTGATCTGTATTGAAGTTCACTTGAGCTGCAAAGACCAGAGCCTCCTGCAAAGAGTTATGTTTCCATGAAACGTGACATGTCCAAAGGGGAACTCCTAAACTTCAGTACTGAAGTGCTGACATAAGATATTTTGGAAATAGTTTTAATTACATTTTTTCACCAGCAAGTCAAGTAATATTATTATCAACACAAAGCAAGTGTATCATGGTAATAAATGTAATAAGGAAATTGCATTGTCTGATAACATTTTTTTGTTATAAGTAAGCGTATAATTGTTACATTTATAAGCTGCTCATTTAAAAATATATATTTTTGTGCAGATCAGCTGTAGTTTGAGTTACTATAATAATTATTTTATCATATTTTGTAAGCTTCAAATGCAGCAAAGAATAAGGCAGCGTACAGAATAGTCCAAGAAATTCCATCCAGCTATATATATATATATATATATATATATATATATATATATATATATATATATATATATATATATATATATATATATATATATATATATATATATATATATATGATTGACCTGCGGGCGGTCAATCCTTCAAGCTCGGGTTCTCTACCAGAGGTCTGGGAGCTTGAGGGTCCTACGCAGTATCTTAGCTGTTCCCAGGACTGCGCTTTTCTGGAAAGAGATCTCCGATGTTGTTCCTGGGATCTGCACCTAGTGCTCCGATTACCACTGGGACCACCGTTACCTTCACCCTCCACATCCTCTTGAGCTCTTCTCTGAGCCCTTGGTATTTCTCCAGCTTCTCGTGTTCCTTCTTCCTGATGTTGCTGTTATTCGGAACCACTATATCGATCACTACGGTCGTCTTCTCATGTTTGTCTACCACCACTATGTCCGGTTGGTTAGCCACCACCATTTTGTCTGTCTGTATCTGGAAGTCCCAAAGGATCTTAGCTTGGTTATTCTCTATCACCGTTGGGGACATCTCTCATTTTGACCCCGGGACTTCCAGGTTATACTCGGCACAGATGTTTCTGTACACTATGCTGGCCACTTGGTTATGGCGTTCCATGTATGCCCTGCCTGCTAGCATCTTGCACCCTGCTGTTATGTGCTGGATTTTCTCAGGGACATCTTTACACAGCCTGCACCTGGGGTCTTGCCTGGTGTGATAGACCCCAGCCTCTATGGATCTTGTACGCAGAGCTTGTTCTTGTGCTGCCATGATTAGTGCCTCTGTGCTGTCTTTCAGTCCAGCTTTGTCCAGCCACTGGTAGGATTTCACTGAGCACGCTGTCAGTTGGGGCCATCTTCGTGATGTATTCGTGGATGTTTGTTGTGTCATCCTGGACTGTGGTGCTGACACTCATCAGTCCCCGGCCTGCTTCCTTCCGCTTAGCGTACAGACTCAGGATGCTGGACTTGGGGTGAAACCCTGCATGCCGATGTCATTGCTGTATATCCTGGTAGTGTGCATCAGTGATGTAATGTTATCATCAGCACAAAGCAGGTGTAGCTTAAATGTGGTGTGTGGATTTTTGCTGCTAAACCATGTGTCTGTGGAAGCACAGATACAGCAGACTCTCTGTGTAGTCAGCAGGAGTTACCCAACTTGCTCTTCAGTGAAAAGACAGTGGAGAACATGAAAGAAGGCTTCAGAGCTATTGCTAAAGCTTTCTTTAAAGCCTAATATGGAGCCTTGGTGTTACGTCACATTTCCATGTCCTCACAAACAATTTACAGAATCTGTAACTGACCTCAGATGATGCTGAAGCCTGGTCATAACATCCAATTATATTGGTTATTGAGAAGATTGTCATTCAATTTTGACTGTTTTTCTGCTATAGGAGTATCTGGACAATGAAGACATTGAGGGTAGACTTGACACTACATCAGTTTTCAGTCAGGTCTTTAAATGAATAATGATGGGACAGAGACAGCTGGTTAGCACGCTGTGTTCAGTATCTTTTTCAGCAAAGCACTTAAATATATTTATGCCACTTAACATCAAATAGTTACTGCTGGGCATCCTGTTCTGTTAATAATTGAAATTGCTTTTTGAATGGGTAAACAGAAGTTACAGATGCACTTTTAAGCTTTGTCTAATTAAGACATTTTCTGATCCTTATTGAAGTCCACATGAGCACCAAAGACCTGTTTCCACGAGAAGTGACATGTCCAAAGGGGAAGCCCCAGACTTCAATGATAATGAACCAAGGTAAGATACTCTGGAATCAAATTTCTCTTAAACAAGTAAGAAAACATTATAAATCCCTCTGTCATTAGTAAATCTGATAAAAACTTTAAGTACAACATTGCAGTAATCTTAGTCAACAATATATTGCTCTTCATTCATATTTGTAGAATATTTTGGATTGTAACTTTCTGATAAGCATGTACCATTGTCAGCACAAAAGAAGTCGAGCTTCATGGGACATCTAACACTATCAATGTTAAAGTGACATTAATAGTTGTAATATGAACTGTGCAATCTGTTCCACTCATGCAAAAGTGACAATGAGCAGTATTTGGCAGAGCAAAGTTCTTGCAGCATTTGCTGTAAATACATAAAAACCTGAAATACAACATTAATGCAGAGACTTTATCACCAGTATGTGGTTGTCAGTTAGTTATTTTTGGTAAGTCATATAATGTTATCATCAGCACAAAGCAGGTGTAGCTTAAATGTGGTGTGTGGATCTTTGCTGCTAAGCCATGTGTCTGTGGAAGCACAGATACAGCAGATCTCTGTGTAGTCAGCAGGAGTTACCCAACTTGCTCTTCAGTGAAAAGACAGTGGTGAACATGAAACAAGGCTCCAGAGCTGTTGTTAAAGCTTTCTTTAAAGCCTAATATGGAGTTTTTGTGTTACGCCACATTTCCATGTCCTCACACACAATTTACAAAATCTATCGCTGGACTCAGGTGAAACTGAGGCCTGGTCATAACATCAAACTTAACATCAAATAGTTACTGCTGGGCATCACCTTTAGGCTTTGTCTAATTAAGACATTTTCTGATCCTTATTGAAGTCCACATGAGCACCACAGACCTGTTTCCATGAGAAGTGACATGTCCAAAGGGGAACCCCCAGACTTCAGTGATAATAAACCAAGGTAAGATACTCAAAATTAATTTCTATTAAACAAGTAAGAAAACATTATAAATCCCTCTGTCATTAGTAAATCTGATAAAAAAAAACAACTAAGTACAGCATCACAGTAATCTTAGTCAACAATATATTGCTGGTCATTCATAGCTTTGTACGTAAATAACTGAAATGCAGAACTGAAGCAGAGACTTCATCACCAGCATGTTGATGTCAGTTAAATGATGAAGTTGTTTAGAACAGCTTTTATTTTTGGTAAGTCATATAACGTTATCATCAGCACAACGCAGGTGTACCTTAACCTCCTAAGACCTAAACTCTTTCATGGCATGCATTTTTAATTTTTCTTTGCTATTTGGGCTGATGGGGACCTGATGAAAGTAAAAACAAAGACTTACCAGATTTTTATTTTTACCTAATTTTTGTTCATGAGAAAAATGAGAGCCACATATGAGGACATTCATTTTAAATTTTGATCGAACAGTGGCAGTATAATGTCCTCGTAAGAGGATATCAGGCCCTTATAGAGTAAAATTAGGTATTTTGGTTTCGACAACCCAAAATGTGATGTCCACATATGTGGACGCCAGGTCCTAGGAGGTTAAATGTGGTGTGTGGATCTTTGCTGCTAAGCCATGTGTCTGTGGAAGCACAGATACAGCAGACTCTCTGTGTAGTCAGCAGGAGTTACCCAACTTGCTCTTCAGTGAAAGGACAGTGGAGAACATGAAACAAGGTTTGGGAGCTGTTGTTAAAGCTTTCTTTAAAGCCTAATATGGAGCCTTGGTGTTACGTCACATTTCCATCTCCCCACACACAATTTACAAAATCAATCACTGGACTCAGGTGAATCTGAGGCCTGGTCATAACATCAAACTTAACATCAAATACTTACTGCTGGGCATCCTGTTCTGTTGATATTTGAAATTGCTTTTTGAATGGGTAAACAAAAGTTACAGATGCACTTTTAAGCTTTGTCTAATTAAGACATTTTCTGATCCTTGTTGAAGTCCACATGAGCACCAGAGACCTGTTTCCACGAGAAGTGACATGTCCAAAGGGGAACCCCCAGACTTCAGTGATAATGAACCAAGGTAAGATACTGGAAATTAATTTTTATTAAACAAGTAAGACAATGTTATTACAAACTCCTCTTTCATTAGTAAATCTAATAAAAATAACTAAGTACAGCATCACAGTAATCTTAGTCAACAATATATTGCTGGTCATTCATAGCTTTGTACGTAAATAACTGAAATGCAACACTGAAGCAGAGACTTCATCACCAGTATGTGGCTGTCAGTTAAATGATGAAGTTGTTTAGAACAGTTTTTATTTTTGGTAAGTCATATAACGTTATCATCAGCACAAAGCAGGTGTACCTTAAATGTGGTGTGTGGATCTTTGCTGCTAAGCCATGTGTCTGTGGAAGCACAGATACAGCAGACTCTCTGTGTAGTCAGCAGGAGTTACCCAACTTGCTCTCCAGTGAAAAGACAGTGGTGAACATGAAACAAGGCTTCAGAGCTATTGCTAAAGATTTCTTTAAAGCCTAATATGGAGCCTTGGTGTTACGTCACATTTCCATGTCCTCACAAACAATTTACAGAATCTGTAAGTGGCCTCAGATGATGCTGAGGTCTGGTCATAACATCCAATTATGTTGGTTATTGAGAAGATTGTCATTCAGTTTTTAATGTTTTTCTGCTATAGGAGTATCTGGACAATGAAGACATTGAGGGTAGACTTGACACTACATCAGTTTTCAGTCAGGTCTTTAAATGAATAATGATGGGACAGAGACAGCTGGTTAGCACGCTGTGTTCAGTATCTTTTTCAGCAAAGCACTTAAATATATTTATGCCACTTAACATCAAATAGTTACTGCTGGGCATCCTGTTCTGTTAATAATTGAAATTGCTTTTTGAATGGGTAAACAGAAGTTACAGATGCACTTTTAGGCTTTGTCTAATTAAGACATTTTCTGATCCTTATTGAAGTCCACATGAGCACCAAAGACCTGTTTCCACGAGAAGTGACATGTCCAAAGGGGAACCCCCAGACTTCAGTGATAATGAACCAAGGTAAGATACTCTGGAATCAAATTTCTATTAAACAAGTAAGAAAACATTATAAATCCCTCTGTCATTAGTAAATCTGATAAAAACTTTAAGTACAACATTCCAGTAATCTTAGTCAACAATATATTGCTCTTCATTCATATTTGTAGAATATTTTGGATTGTAACTTTCTGATAAGCATGTACCATTGTCAGCACAAAAGAAGTCGAGCTTCATGGGACATCTAACACTATCAATGTTAAAGTCACATTAATAGTTGTAATATGAACTATGCAATCTGTTCCACTCATGCAAAAGTGACAATGAGCAGTATTTGGCAGAGCAAAGTTCTTGCAGCATTTGCTGTAAATACATAAAAACCTGAAATACAACATTAATGCAGAGACTTTATCACCAGTATGTGGTTGTCAGTTAGTTATTTTTGGTAAGTCATATAATGTTATCATCAGCATAAAGCAGGTGTACCTTAACCTCCAAAGACCTAAACTCTTTCATGGCATGCATTTTTATTTTTTTCTTTGCTATTTGGGCTGATTGGTACCTGATGAATGTAAAAACAAAGACTTACCATATTTTTATTTTTACCTAATTTTTGTTTATGAGAAAAATGAGAGCAACATATCAGGACATTCGTTTTAAATTTTGATCGAACAGTGGCAGTATGATGTCCTCGTAAGTGGATATCAGGCCCTTATAGAGTAAAATTAGGTATTTTGGTTTTGACAACCCAAAATGTGATGTCCACATATGTGGACGCCAGGTCCTAGGAGGTTAAATGTGGTGTGTGGATCTTTGCTGCTAAGCCATGTGCCTGTGGAAGCACAGATACAGCAGACTCTCTGTGTAGTCAGCAGGAGTTACCCAACTTGCTCTTCAGTGAAAAGACAGTGGAGAACATGAAATAAGGTTTCAGAGCTATTGTTAAAGCTTTCGTTAAAGCCCAATATGGAGCCTTGGTGTTACACCACATTTCCATGTCCTCACAAACAATTTACAGAATCTGTAAGTGACCTCAGATGATGCTGAAGCCTGGTCATAACATCCAATTATGTTGGTTATTGAGAAGATTGTCATTCAGTTTTGACTGTTTTTCTGCTATAGGAGTATCTGGACAATGAAGACACTGAGGGTAGACCTGACACTACATCAGTTTTCAGTCAGGTCTTTAAATGAATAATGATGGGACAGAGACAGCTGGTTAGCACGCTGTGTTCAGTATCTTTTTCAGCAAAGCACTTAAATATATTTCTGCCGCTTAACATCAAATAGTTACTACTGGGGATCCTGTTCTGTTAATAATTGAAATTGCTTTTTGAATGGGTACACAAAAGCCCCTTTAAGCTTTGTCTAATTAAGTCATTTTCTGATCCTCATTGAAGTCCACATGAGCACCAAAGACCTGTTTCCACGAGAAGTGACATGTCCAAAGGGGAACCCCCAGACTTCAGTGATAATGAACCAAGGTAAGATACTCTGGAATCAAATTTCTATTAAACAAGTAAGAAAACATTATAAATCCCTCTGTCATTAGTAAATCTGATAAAAACTTTAAGTACAACATTCCAGTAATCTTAGTCAACAATATATTGCTCTTCATTCATATTTGTAGAATATTTTGGATTGTAACTTTCTGATAAGCATGTACCATTGTCAGCACAAAAGAAGTCGAGCTTCATGGGACATCTAACACTATCAATGTTAAAGTCACATTAATAGTTGTAATATGAACTATGCAATCTGTTCCACTCACGCAAAAGTGACAATGAGCAGTATTTGGCCGAGCAAAGTTCTTGCAGCATTTGCTGGAAATACATAAAAACCTGAAATACAACATTAATGCAGAGACTTTATCACCAGTATGTGGTTGTCAGTTAGTTATTTTTGGTAAGTCATATAATGTTATCATCAGCATAAAGCAGGTGTACCTTAACCTCCAAAGACCTAAACTCTTTCATGGCATGCATTTTTATTTTTTTCTTTGCTATTTGGGCTGATTGGTACCTGATGAATGTAAAAACAAAGACTTACCATATTTTTATTTTTACCTAATTTTTGTTTATGAGAAAAATGAGAGCCACATATGAGGACATTCGTTTTAAATTTTGATAGAACAGTGGCAGTATGATGTCCTCGTAAGTGGATATCAGGCCCTTATAGAGTAAAATTAGGTATTTTGGTTTTGACAACCCAAAATGTGATGTCCACATATGTGGACGCCAGGTCCTAGGAGGTTAAATGTGGTGTGTGGATCTTTGCTGCTAAGCCATGTGCCTGTGGAAGCACAGATACAGCAGACTCTCTGTGAAGTCAGCAGGAGTTACCCAACTTGCTCTTCAGTGAAAAGACAGTGGAGAACATGAAATAAGGTTTCAGAGCTATTGTTAAAGCTTTCTTTAAAGCCTAATATGGAGCCTTGGTGTTACGCCACATTTCCATGTCCTAACAAACAATTTACAGAATCTGTAAGTGACCTCAGATGATGCTGAAGTCTGGTCATAACATCCAATTATGTTGGTTATTGAGAAGATTGTCATTCAGTTTTGACTGTTTTTCTGCTATAGGAGTATCTGGACAATGAAGACACTGAGGGTAGACTTGACACTACATCAGTTTTCAGTCAGGTCTTTAAATGAATAGTGATGGGACAGAGACAGCTGGTTAGCACGCTGTGTTCAGTATCTTTTTCAGCAAAGCACTTAAATATATTTCTGCCGCTTAACATCAAATAGTTACTACTGGGGATCCTGTTCTTTTGATAATTGAAATTGTTTTTTGAATGGGTAAACAGAAGTTACAGATGCACTTTTAAGCTTTGTCTAATTAAGACATTTTCTGATCCTTATTGAAGTCCACATGAGCACCAAAGACCTGTTTCCACGAGAAGTGACATGTCCAAAGGGGAACCCCCAGACTTCAGTGATAATGAACCAAGGTAAGATACTCTGGAATCAAATTTCTATTAAACAAGTAAGAAAACATTATAAATCCCTCTGTCATTAGTAAATCTGATAAAAACTTTAAGTACAACATTCCAGTAATCTTAGTCAACAATATATTGCTCTTCATTCATATTTGTAGAATATTTTGGATTGTAACCTTCTGATAAGCATGTACCATTGTCAGCACAAAAGAAGTCGACCTTATGGGACATCTAACACTATCAATGTTAAAGTGACATTAATAGTTGTAATATGAACTATGCAATCTGTTCCACTCATGCTAAAGAGTGTGACTCTTTGCTGCTAAGCCATGTGTCTGTGGAAGCACAGATACAGCAGACTCTCTGTGTAGTCAGCAGGAGTTACCCAACTTGCTCTTCAGTGAAAAGACAGTGGAGAACATGAAACAAGGCTTCAGAGCTGTTGTTAAAGCTTTCCTTAAAGCCTACTATGGAGTCTTGGTGTTACGCCACATTTCCATGTCCTCACAAACAATTTACAGAATCTGTAACTGACCTCAGGTGATGCTGAGGTCTGGTCATAACATCCAGTTATGTTGGTTATTGAGAAGATTGAAGACATTGAGGGTAGACTTGACACTACATCAGTTATCAGTCAGGTCTTGAAATTAGTATGCTGAGTGAACGGACTCTATGGCAGAACACACAGAAGCGCAGAAAATGCAGGGAGTGCTCTTTATTTGTGGTGTCAAAGTTATTTACACGGGATGAAACTATACAGAGGGACAAACAGAGGGAGGAGGCTGACACGTATTCAGAGGGAAAGGGGTTACCCGCGCACGCAGGGTGGATCTATAAGAAAAAGAAAAACGAAACTTTAGAGGGAGATGCCAAACCACCGGTAAGAAACAGCAATAAACATGGGGAGAGTTGGAGAGCTCACTTGTCACACTGGCTGTACGGGCTCAGGCGGGGATTCTCGGGATGTGGGAGAAACGCTGTAAATGATCTCCATAGTGATCCCGGAAATGCGACTTCACAAACAGCTGACAGGTAAGCGGGTGATGGATCCGGCTGAGGATACAGGACAACAGGTGAGCAAACAAAATCCAAGACATAGGTTGGCCGTAATGCACACCGCGGAGAATTAAACACGTTACCACTCGAGGAGGTGGCAATACTCCGACACCAGACGTCAGTCGCGCTGCTCCTAAGTAACGCTCCATCAAATGACGTCTGATGCACCGCCGGTGTGTCAGCATCCCGTGACACACCACCCCGCCTACCTGAGCTGAAAACAGAAGCAGACCCCGTGACACCACACCAGAGAAACCCCACCAACTCCTAACAGAAATGAATAGTGATGGGACAGAGACAGCTGGTTAGCACGCTGTGTTCAGTATCTTTTTCAGCAAAGCACTTAAATATATTTCTGCCGCTCAACATCAAATAGTTACTGCTGGGCATCCTGTTCTCTTGATAATTGAAATTGCTGTTTGAATGGGTAAACAGAAGTTACAGATGCACTTTTAAGCTTTGTCTAATTAAGACATTTTCTGATCCTTATTGAAGTCCACATGAGCACCAGAGACCTGTTTCCACGAGAAGTGACATGTCCAAAGGGGAACCCCCAGACTTCAGTGATAATGAACCAAGGTAAGATACTCTGGAATCAAATTTCTATTAAACAAGTAAGAAAACATTATAAATCCCTCTGTCATTAGTAAATCTGATAAAAACTTTAAGTACAACATTCCAGTAATCTTAGTCAACAATATATTGCTCTTCATTCATATTTGTAGAATATTTTGGATTGTAACCTTCTGATAAGAATGTACCATTGTCAGCACAAAAGAAGTCGAGCTTCATGGGACATCTAACACTATCAATGTTAAAGTGACATTAATAGTTGTAATATGAACTGTGCAATCTGTTCCACTCACGCAAAAGTGACAATGAGCAGTATTTGGCAGAGCAAAGTTCTTGCAGCATTTGCTGGAAATACATAAAAACCTGAAATACAACATTAATGCAGAGACTTTATCACCAGTATGTGGTTGTCAGTTAGTTATTTTTGGTAAGTCATATAATGTTATCATCAGCACAAAGCAGGTGTAGCTTAAATGTGGTGTGTGGATCTTTGCTGTTAAGCCATGTGTCTGTGGAAGCACAGATACAGCAGACTCTCTGTGTAGTCGGCAGGAGTTACCCAACTTGCTCTTCAGTGAAAGGACAGTGGAGAACATGAAACAAGGTTTCAGAGCTATTGCTAAAGGTTTCTTTGAAGCCTACTATGGAGCCTTGGTGTTACACCTCATTTCCATGTCCTCACACACAATTTACAAAATCTATCACTGGACTCAGGTGAAACTGAGGCCTGGTCATAACATCAAACTTAACATCAAATATTTACTGCTGGGCATCCTGTTCTCTTGATAATTGAAATTGCTTTTTGAATGGGTAAACAGAAGTTACAGATGCACCTTTAAGCTTTTTCTAATTAAGACATTTTCTGATCCTTGTTGAAGTCCACATGAGCACCAGAGACCTGTTTCCATGAGAAGTGACATGTCCAAAGGGGAACCCCCAGACTTCAGTGATAATAAACCAATGTAAGATACTCTGGAAATAAATTTCTATTAAACAAGTAAGGAAACATTATAAATCCCTCTGTCATTAGTAAATTTGTTAAAAAAACAAAACAAAGTACAGCATCGCAGTAATCTTAGTCAACAATATATTGCTGGTCATTCGTAGCTTTGTACGTAAATAACTGAAATGCAGCACTGAAGCAGAGACTTCATCACCACTATGTGGTTGTCAGTTAAATGATGAAGTTGTTTAGAAAAGTTTTTTTTTTTGGTAAGTCATATAACGTTATCATCAGCACAACGCAGGTGTACCTTAACCTCCAAAGACCTAAACTCTTTCATGGCATGCATTTTTATTTTTTTCTTTGCTATTTGGGCTGATGGGGACCTGATGAATGTAAAAACAAAGACTTGCCAGATTTTTATTTTTACCTAATTTTTGTTTATGAGAAAAATGAGAGCCACATATCAGGACATTCGTTTTAAATTTTGATAGAACAGTGGCAGTATGATGTCCTCGTAAGAGGATATCAGGCCCTTATAGAGTAAAATTAGGTATTTTGGTTTTGACAACCCAAAATGTGATGTCCACATATGTGGACGCCAGGTCCTAGGAGGTTAAATGTGTTGTGTGGATCTTTGCTGCTAAGCCATGTGTCTGTGGAAGCACAGATACAGCAGACTCTCTGTGTAGTCAGCAGGAGTTACCCAGCTTGCTCTTCAGTGAAAAGACAGTGGAGAACATGAAACAAGGCTTCAGAGCTATTGTTAAAGCTTTCCTTAAAGCCTAATATGGAGCCTTGGTGTTACGCCACATTTCCATCTCCCCACACACAATTTACAGAATCTGTAAGTGACCTCAGATGATGCTGAAGCCTGGTCATAACATCCAATTATGTTGGTTATTGAGAAGATTGAAGACATTGAGGGTAGACTTTACACTACATCAGTTATCAGTCAGGTCTTGAAATGAATAGTGATGGGACAGAGACAGCTGGTTAGCACGCTGTGTTCAGTATCTTTTTCAGCAAAGCACTTAAATATATTTCTGCCGCTTAACATCAAATAGTTACTACTGGGGATCCTGTTCTGTTGATAATTTAAATTGCTTTTTGAATGGGTAAACAGAAGTTACAGATGCACCTTTAAGCTTTGTCTAATTAAGACATTTTCTGATCCTTATTGAAGTCCACATGAGCACCAAAGACCTGTTTCCACGAGAAGTGACATGTCCAAAGGGGAACCCCCAGACTTCAGTGATAATGAACCAAGGTAAGATACTCTGGAATCAAATTTCTATTAAACAAGTAAGGAAACATTATAAATCCCTCTGTCATTAGTAAATCTGATAAAAACTTTAAGTACAACATTCCAGTAATCTTAGTCAACAATATATTGCTCTTCATTCATATTTGTAGAATATTTTGGATTGTAACTTTCTGATAAGCATGTACCATTGTCAGCACAAAAGAAGTCAAGCTTCATGGGACATCTAACACTATCAATGTTAAAGTCACATTAATAGTTGTAATATGAACTGTGCAATCTGTTCCACTCATGCAAAAGTGACAATGAGCAGTATTTGGCAGAGCAAAGTTCTTGCAGCATTTGCTGGAAATACATAAAAACCTGAAATACAACATTAATGCAGAGACTTTATCACCAGTATATGGTTTTCAGTTAGTTATTTTTGGTAAGTCATATAATGTTATCATCAGCACAAAGCAGGTGTAGCTTAAATGTGGTGTGTGGATCTTTGCTGCTAAGCCATGTGTCTGTGGAAGCACAGATACAGCAGACTCTCTGTGTAGTCAGCAGGAGTTACCCAACTTGCTCTTCAGTGAAAGGACAGTGGAGAACATGAAACAAGGTTTCAGAGCTGCTGTTAAAGCTTTCTTTGAAGCCTACTATGGAGCCTTGGTGTTACACCTCATTTCCATGTCCTCACACACAATTTACAAAATCTATCGCTGGACTCAGGTGAAACTGAGGCCTGGTCATAACATCAAACTTAACATCAAATATTTACTGCTGGGCATCCTGTTCTGTTGATAATTGAAATTGCTTTTTGAATGGGTAAACAGAAGTTACAGATGCACCTTTAAGCTTTGTCTAATTAAGACATTTTCTGATCCTTGTTGAAGTCCACATGAGCACCAGAGACCTGTTTCCATGAGAAGTGACATGTCCAAAGGGGAACCCCCAGACTTCAGTGATAATAAACCAATGTAAGATACTCTGGAAATAAATTTCTATTAAACAAGTATGGAAACATTATAAATCCCTCTGTCATTAGTAAATTTGTTAAAAAAACAAAACAAACTAAGTACAGCATTGCAGTAATCTTAGTCAACAATATATTGCTGGTCATTCATAGCTTTGTACGTAAATAACTGAAATGCAGCACTGAAGCAGAGACTTCATCACCACTATGTGGTTGTCAGTTAAATGATGAAGTTGTTTAGAAAAGTTTTTATTTTTGGTAAGTCATATAATGTTATCATCAGCACAACGCAGGTGTACCTTAACCTCCAAAGACCTAAACTCTTTCATGGCATGCATTTTTATTTTTTTCTATGCTATTTGGGCTGATTGGTACCTGATGAATGTAAAAACAAAGACTTGCCAGATTTTTATTTTTACCTAATTTTTGTTTATGAGAAAAATGAGAGCCACATATCAGGACATTCGTTTTAAATTTTGATCGAACAGTGGCAGTATGATGTCCTCGTAAGTGGATATCAGGCCCTTATAGAGTAAAATTAGGTATTTTGGTTTTGACAACCCAAAATGTGATGTCCACATATGTGGACGCCAGGTCCTAGGAGGTTAAATGTGTTGTGTGGATCTTTGCTGCTAAGCCATGTGCCTGTGGAAGCACAGATACAGCAGACTCTCTGTGTAGTCAGCAGGAGTTACCCAACTTGCTCTTCAGTGAAAAGACAGTGGAGAACATGAAATAAGGTTTCAGAGCTATTGTTAAAGCTTTCGTTAAAGCCCAATATGGAGCCTTGGTGTTACACCACATTTCCATGTCCTCACAAACAATTTACAGAATCTGTAAGTGACCTCAGATGATGCTGAAGCCTGGTCATAACATCCAATTATGTTGGTTATTGAGAAGATTGTCATTCAGTTTTGACTGTTTTTCTGCTATAGGAGTATCTGGACAATGAAGACATTGAGGGTAGACCTGACACTACATCAGTTTTCAGTCAGGTCTTTAAATGAATAGTGATGGGACAGAGACAGCCGGTTAGCACGCTGTGTTCAGTATCTTTTTCAGCAAAGCACTTAAATATATTTCTGCCGCTTAACATCAAATAGTTACTACTGGGGATCCTGTTCTGTTAATAATTGAAATTGCTTTTTGAATGGGTACACAAAAGCCCCTTTAAGCTTTGTCTAATTAAGTCATTTTCTGATCCTTATTGAAGTCCACATGAGCACCAAAGACCTGTTTCCACGAGAAGTGACATGTCCAAAGGGGAACCCCCAGACTTCAGTGATAATGAACCAAGGTAAGATACTCTGGAAATAAATTTCTATTAAACAAGTAAGGAAACATTATAAATCCCTCTGTCATTAGTAAATCTGATAAAAACTTTAAGTACAACATTCCAGTAATCTTAGTCAACAATATATTGCTCTTCATTCATATTTGTAGAATATTTTGGATTGTAACTTTCTGATAAGCATGTACCATTGTCAGCACAAAAGAAGTCGAGCTTCACGGGACATCTAACACTATCAATGTTAAAGTCACATTAATAGTTGTAATATGAACTGTGCAATCTGTTCCACTCACGCAAAAGTGACAATGAGCAGTATTTGGAAGAGCAAAGTTCTTGCAGCATTTGCTGGAAATACATAAAAACCTGAAATACAACATTAATGCAGAGACTTTATCACCAGTATGTGGTTGTCAGTTAGTTATTTTTGGTAAGTCATATAATGTTATCATCAGCACAAAGCAGGTGTAGCTTAAATGTGGTGTGTGGATCTTTGCTGCTAAGCCATGTGTCTGTGGAAGCACAGATACAGCAGACTCTCTGTGTAGTCAGCAGGAGTTACCCAACTTGCTCTTCAGTGAAAAGACAGTGGAGAACATGAAACAAGGCTTCAGAGCTATTGTTAAAGCTTTCCTTAAAGCCTAATATGGAGCCTTGGTGTTACGCCACATTTCCATGTCCTCACACACAATTTACAAAATCTATCGCTGGACTCAGGTGAAACTGAGGTCTGGTCATAACATCAAACTTAACATCAAATAGTTACTGCTGGGCATCCTGTTCTGCTGATAATTGAAATTGCTTTTTGAATGGGTAAACAGAAGTTACAGATGCACCTTTAAGCTTTTTCTAATTAAGACATTTTCTGATCCTTATTGAAGTCCACATGAGCACCAGAGACCTGTTTCCATGAGAAGTGACATGTCCAAAGGGGAACCCCCAGACTTCAGTGATAATAAACCAAGGTAAGATACTCTGGAAATAAATTTCTATTAAACAAGTAAGGAAACATTATAAATCCCTATATATATAAAGCTGTAAAGCTTTCTTTGAAGCCTACTATGGAGCCTTGGTGTTACACCACATTTCCATGTCCTCACAAACAATTTACAGAATCTGTAATTGGCCTCAGGTGATGCTGAAGCCTGGTCATAACATCCAGTTATGTTGGTTATTGAGAAGAATGAAGACATTGAGGGTAGACTTGACACTACATCAGTTATCAGTCAGGTCTTGAAATGAATAGTGATGGGACAGAGACAGCTGGTTAGCACGCTGTGTTCAGTATCTTTTTCAGCAAAGCACTTAAATATATTTCTGCCGCTCAACATCAAATAGTTACTGCTGGGCATCCTGTTCTCTTGATAATTGAAATTGCTTTTTGAATGGGTAAACAGAAGTTACAGATGCACTTTAAAGCTTTGTCTAATTAAGACATTTTCTGATCCTTATTGAAGTCCACATGAGCACCAAAGACATGTTTCCACCAGAAGTGACATGTCCAAAGGGGAACCCCCAGACTTCAGTGATAATAAACCAAGGTAAGATACTCTGAAATCAATTTCTATTAAACAAGTAAGAAAATGTTATTATAAATCCCTCTGTCATCAGTAAATCTGATAAAAAACAAAACAAACAAGAACAGCATCACAGTAATTTCTCTGTGTAGTCAGCAGGAGTTACCCAACTTGCTCTCCAGTGAAAAGACAGTGGAGAACATGAAATAAGGTTTCAGAGCTATTGCTAAAGGTTTCTTTAAAGGCTAATATGGAGCCTTGGTGTTACGCCACATTTCCATGTCCTCACAAACAATTTACAGAATCTGTAACTGACCTCAGGTGATGCTGAGGTCTGGTCATAACATCCAATTATGTTGGTTATTGAGAATATTGTCATTCAGTTTTGACTGTTTTTCTGCTATAGGAGTATCTGGACAATGAAGACATTGAGGGTAGACTTGACACTACATCAGTTTTCAGTCAGGTCTTTAAATGAATAGTGATCGGACAGAGACAGCTGGTTAGCACGCTGTGTTCAGTATCTTTTTCAGCAAAGCACTTAAATATATTTCTGCCGCTCAACATCAAATAGTTACTACTGGGCATCCTGTTCTATTAATAATTGAAATTGCTTTTTGAATGGGTAAACAGAAGTTACAGATGCACTTTTAAGCTTTGTCTAATTAAGACATTTTCTGATCCTTATTGAAGTCCACATGAGCACCAAAGACCTGTTTCCATGAGAAGTGACATGTCCAAAGGGGAACCCCCAGATTTCAGTGATAATGAACCAAGGTAACATACTTGAAATTCATTTCTATTAAACAAGTAAGAAAACATTATAAATCCCTCTGTCATTAGTAAATCTGATAAAAACTTTAAGTACAACATTGCAGTAATCTTAGTCAACAATATATTGCTCTTCATTCATATTTGTAGAATATTTTGGATTGTAACTTTCTGATAAGCATGTACCATTGTCAGCACAAAAGAAGTCGAGCTTCATGGGACATCTAACACTATCAATGTTAAAGTGACATTAATAGTTGTAATATGAACTGTGCAATCTGTTCCACTCACGCAAAAGTGACAATGAGCAGTATTTGGCAGAGCAAAGTTCTTGCAGCATTTGCTGGAAATACATAAAAACCTGAAATACAACATTAATGCAGAGACTTCATCACCAGTATGTGGTTGTCAGTTAGTTATTTTTAGTAAGTCATATAATGTTATCATCAGCACAAAGCAGGTGTAGCTTAAATGTGGTGTGTGGATCTTTGCTGCTAAGCCATGTGTCTGTGGAAGCACAGATACAGCAGACTCTCTGTGTAGTCAGCAGGAGTTACCCAACTTGCTCTTCAGTGAAAGGACAGTGGAGAACATGAAACAAGGTTCCAGAGCTGTTGTTAAAGCTTTCTTTAAAGCCTAATATGGAGCCTTGGTGTTACACCACATTTCCATCTCCTCACACCCAATTTACAAAATCTATCGCTGGACTCAGGTGAAACTGAGGCCTGGTCATAACATCAAACTTAACATCAAATAGTTACTGCTGGGCATCCTGTTCTGTTGATAATTGAAATTGCTTTTTGAATGGGTAAACAGAAGTTGCAGATGCACTTTTAAGCTTTGTCTAATTAAGACATTTTCTGATCCTTATTGAAGTCCACATGAGTACCAGAGACCTGTTTCCATGAGAAGTGACATGTCCAAAGGGGAACCCCCAGACTTCAGTGATAATAAACCAATGTAAGATACTGGAAATTAATTTCTATTAAACAAGTAAGAAAATGTTACTATAAACTCCTCTGTCATTAGTAAATCTAATAAAAAAAACTAATTACAGCATGACAGTAATCTTAGTCAACAATATATTGCTGGTCATTCATAGCTTTGTACGTAAATAACTGAAATGCAACACTGAAGCAGAGACTTCATCACCAGTATGTGGCTGTCAGTTAAATGACGAAGTTGTTTAGAACAGCTTTTATTTTTGGTAAGTCATATAACGTTATCATCAGCACAACGCAGGTGTACCTTAAATGTGGTGTGTGGATCTTTGCTTCTAAGCCATGTGTCTGTGGAAGCACAGATACAGCAGACTCTCTGTGTAGTCAGCAGGAGTTACCCAACTTGCTCTCCAGTGAAAAGACAGTGGTGAACATGAAACAAGGCTTCAGAGCTATTGCTAAAGCTTTCTTTAAAGCCTAATATGGAGCCTTGGTGTTACGTCACATTTCCATGTCTTCACAAACAATTTACAGAATCTGTAACTGACCTCAGATGATGCTGAAGCCTGGTCATAACATCCAATTATGTTGGTTATTGAGAAGATTGTCATTCAGTTTTTAATGTTTTTCTGCTATAGGAGTATCTGGATATGAAGACATTGAGGGTAGACTTGACACTACATCAGTTTTCAGTCAGGTCTTTAAATGAATAGTGATGGGACAGAGACAGCTGGTTAGCACGCTGTGTTCAGTATCTTTTTCAGCAAAGCACTTAAATATATTTCTGCCGCTTAACATCAAATAGTTACTGCTGGGCATCCTGTTCTGTTGATAATTGAAATTTCTTTTTGAATGGGTAAACAGAAGTTACAGATTCACTTTTAAGCTTTGTCTAATTAAGACATTTTCTGATCCTTATTGAAGTCCACATGAGCACCAAAGACCTGTTTCCATGAGAAGTGACATGTCCAAAGGGGAAGCCCCAGACTTCAGTGATAATGAACCAAGGTAACATACTGGAAATAAATTTCTATTAAACAAGTAAAGAAACATTATAAATCCCTCTGTCATTAGTAAATCTGATAAATAACTAAGTGCAGCATTGCAGTAATCTTAGTCAACAATATATTGCTCTTCATTCATATTTTTTAGAATATTTTGGATTGTAACCTTCTGATAAGCATGTACTATTGTCAGCACAAAAGAAGTCGAGCTTCACGGGACATCTAACACTATCAATGTTAAAGTGACATTAATAGTTGTAATATGAACTGTGCAATCTGTTCCACTCACGCAAAAGTGACAATGAGCAGTATTTGGCAGAGCAAAGTTCTTGCAGCATTTGCTGGAAATACATAAAAACCTGAAATACAACATTAATGCAGAGACGTTATTACCAGTATGTGGTTGTCAGTTAGTTATTTTTAGTAAGTCATATAATGTTATCATCAGCACAAAGCAGGTGTAGCTTAAATGTGGTGTGTGGATCTTTGCTGTTAAGCCATGTGTCTGTGGAAGCACAGATACAGCAGACTCTCTGTGTAGTCAGCAGGAGTTACCCAACTTGCTCTTCAGTGAAAAGACAGTGGTGAACATGAAACAAGATTTCAGAGCTGTTGCTAAAGCTTTCTTTAAAGCCTACTATGGAGTTTTTGTGTGACGCCACATTTCCATGTCCCCACACACAATTTACAAAATCTATTGCTGGATTCAGGTGAAACTGAGGCCTGGTCATAACATCAAACTTAACATCAAATAGTTACTGCTGGGCATCCTGTTCTGTTGATAATTGAAATTGCTTTTTGAATGGGTAAACAAAAGTTGCAGATGCACTTTTAAGCTTTGTCTAATTAAGACATTTTCTGATCCTTATTGAAGTCCACATGAGCACCAAAGACCTGTTTCCATGAGAAGTGACACGTCCAAAGGGGAACCTCCAGACTTCAGTGATAATAAACCAAGGTAAGATACTGGAAATTAATTTCTATTAAACAAGTAAGAAAATGTTATTATAAATTCCTCTGTCATTAGTAAATCTGATAAAAGCATCTAAGTACTAAATTACAGCATCACAGTAATCTTAGTCAACAATATATCGCTGGTCATTCATATCTTTGTACGTAAATAACTGAAATGCAGCACTGAAGCAGAGACTTCATCACCAGTATGCGGTTGTCAGTTAAATGATGAAGTTGTTTAGAACAGCTTTTATTTTTGGTAAGTCATATAACGTTATCATCAGCACAAAGCAGGTGTACCTTAAATGTGGTGTGTGGATCTTTGCTGCTAAGCCATGTGTCTGTGGAAGCACAGATACAGCAGACTCTCTGTGTAGTCAGCAGGAGTTACCCAACTTGCTCTCCAGTGAAAAGACAGTGGTGAACATGAAACAAGACTTCAGAGCTATTGCTAAAGCTTTCCTTAAGCCTTAAGGAAAGCTTTAACAATAGCTCTGAAGCCTTGTTTCATATTAGGCCTTAAGGCTTCCCATATGGAAAAGAAATAGTAAAAACTTATATGATTTAACTCATGAAAGTGGCCACTTTCGCCCTGCGACAGACTGGCGACCTGTCCAGGGTGTACCCCGCCTCTCGCCCTATGACAGCTGGGATAGGCTCCAGCGCCCCCCGCGACCCTGAAAAGGATAAGCGGAAGCGAATGGATGGATGGAAGTGGCCACTTTCATGAGTAAATCATATAAGGCTTACATGATTTACTCATGAAAGTGGCCACTTTCTCATGACTTTCATATATTGTTTTAGTAAGTATCCAAAACATACAAGTTTCATTATATAATTTTTCAAGGGATCTTATATCTGTTTTCACTCTTGTATGCTTTTCATACAAGTTTCACACAAGACAGATACAAACTTTATAAGATTTATATATATCTTTTCCATATGGGTTAAGGCCTAATATGGAGCCTTGGTGTTACGCCACATTTCCATGTCCTCACAAACAATTTACAGAATCTGTAATTGGCCTCAGGTGATGCTGAGGTCAGGTCATAACATCCAATTATGTTGGCTATTGAGAAGATTGAAGACATTGAGGGTAGACTTGACACTACATCAAGTATCAGTCAGGTCTTGAAATGAATAGTGATGGGACAGAGACAGCTGGTTAGCACGCTGTGTTCAGTATCTTTTTCAGCAAAACACTTAAATATATTTCTGCCGCTTAACATCAAATAGTTACTGCTGGGCATCCTGTTCTGTTAATAATTGCAATTTCTTTTTGAATGGGTAAACAGAAGTTACAGATGCATTTTTAAGCTTTGTCTAATTAAGACATTTTCTGATCCTTATTGAAGTTCACATGAGCACCAAAGACCTGTTTCCATGAGAAGTGACATGTCCAAAGGGGAAGCCCCAGACTTCAGTGATAATGAACCAAGTTAAGATACTCTGGAAATAAAATTCTGTTAAACAAGTAAGGAAACATTATAAATCCCTCTGTCATTAATAAATCTGATAAAAACTTTGGGATAAAAACAAGATGGGGCCTGATTATTTAAGACCTTGTATGTAAGGAGCAGGATTTCGTATTCAATTCTGGATTCCTGGATTTAACAGGGAGCCAATGAAGGGAAGCCAATACAGGAGAAATATGCTCTTTCTAGTCCCTGAATTACAGTAGTCCAGCCTGGAAGTAATAAATGCATGAACTAGTTTTTCAGCGTCACTCTAAGACAGGATATTTCTAATTTTAGAGATGTTGTGCAAATGGAAGAAGGCCGTCCTACACATTTGTTTAATATGTGCATTGAAGGACATATCTTGGTCAAAACTCACTCCAAGGTTCATCACAGTGTTACTGGAGGCCAAGGTAATGCCATCCAGAGTAACAATCTGGTTAGATACCATATTTCTAAAATTTTCAGGGCCGAGTACAATAACTTCAGTTTTATCTGGATTAAGAAAGTTAGCGGCCATCCAGGTCTTTATGTCTTAAGACATTTCTGCAGTTTAACTACCGTAATTGGTGTGTGTTATCTGGCTTCATAAATAGATAGAGCTGGGTGTAATCAGCATAGCAGTGAAACTGTATACTATGTCTTCTGATGATGCTGCCTAAGGGAAGCATGTATAATGTAAACTGAATTGGTCCTAGCACTGAACCCTGCGGAACTCCGTAATTAACCTCAGTGTATGAAGAAGACTCTGCATTTACATGAACAAATTGGAGTCTACTAGATAGATATGATATAAAACCGCTGCGTCGCAGTACCTGTAATACCTACAGCAAGCATTAAAAAAAACACATAAACATCAGCAATCACTTTTTTGGATATCACCAGCCCACTTTAACGCTTGAGTATAGCAGTAGAAATTATATATATGTTTTTACCTCATCTCTTTGTATTCAATAAGCGTTGATTGATACAGCAATAGGGTTGTCTTTTATGTGTTATTGTTTCCTCCATTTAGCCTCAAATCAGTGTGAAGGGGTACTGTTAAGTGAATGAATAATGTGTTAAATCTAAAATAACAAGCCTGTTTTGAAAAGGAACTTGGTACAAAAAACAAATATTTATGTACAGTTTACTCTGCGGTGGGGTCAGACAGGCCACCCCAGGTTCTGTGGGGCTTGGTGGTGCTGCTGCCGTGGCCTTGGTTGATTCCAGTGAGTGGGGGTGCCTACTGGGGTCAGCGGGGGAGCTGGCCCATAGCCCCTCCCTTCCTTCCCTCCCCATCCCCAACTGCCTCCCTCTTCCCGCTCCACCACACCCACCCACACATACAGGGCCTTGGGGTGCAGGAGTGTCACCAGGGTGCAGGGGAGGTATTCCCTCTCTGTCCCCTTCTGGCCACCTTTGCCTCAATTTTAAAATAAAATAAAATAATAACAACAAACGTCAATCAAATGGACCAATACGGCAAGGTCGTGATGATCCACTTGGTAAAATAAATTCATTGGGCATCTTTCTTGGCCTTCAGACAGTAAATCTGATGGCTAAATATAATTGATATTCATTTAAATGGTAGTAATGATCATTGGTGACACGAAAACATGTATGTTCTATATTAGTTAGATAGGACTTGTTTTTAAATGATAAAATATTTTTTTCATCATAATGAGAGGGCATTTGGTTTGATTAATTAATGACATATTTTTGACTTAATTTTGAGGTTTCCTTTAACTAAAAATCTTTGATGTTAGTTTGAGGAACTAAAGGGAACCAAATTCAGAGAATATTTAGACATTTAAGATATTTAAGTGTGATGTTGAAAGTCCAACTGCTGATGAGTAATGTTCTAATATTTGTTATTTAGTGGTAATTTTTAATACTTTTGTAGGTTATTCAAAGGATCCTCATGAGGGTTTGATCATTAGCAGGGGATTATGCACAGTTAGGATAGTGGGCAGGAAGGATCTGTATCTAGACCCTCTTAGACAGGTGCCTCTTGGATCACACCTTCTTTAAAAAATGGCCAGTAATAATTATATGTCTAATGGCTTGATTTAATAGTGGATTGTTTTATTTTTTTTAATTTTTTTAGAAAATCCAATTTCCCACCACAGTCATGAAATAACAGTCATTATTAGTTTTTTATCTCTTAATAAAATCTGTTTTCAGGTCAGCTCCATGCATTCTTAGTACATGCAGTAGTATGTGATATTAAAAATTAAATCAGAACAGAGGATACTGGACAGAAACCTACAAAAAGCTTCAGAGGTACCTAGAAGGTTCGATATTTATAAATGTTTGACATTGAAGTTTACCATAAAGCTGAACAGGAATACAATATTTAATACTATTAAACCTTCTGAATCTAAATGTTGAGTAAAAGCAGGGAAAGGTATGGGTGAGCCTACTGTTATAACTGTAAAAGAATAAAAGGAAATGGAGACAATGGAGATAAATTGCCAAAGTGAATTGTCAGTTTATTTACTTTTGCTGTGCTGACAAACAAAATATTAATTAGAAATGTCTTCTCTGCCTTGAAGCTCAACTAGATCAACTGACAACAGCAATGCTTCTGTGAAGAGTGATCTCAGTGGTGAGGATGACTCTTACAACATCATTAACACAGAAATCCTTCTTAAGTCAGCGCTGTCAATAGAAGAATATTTTAAAACACAGGATATTTGTACTTTATTTAACATACTACTCCTACTTTCTTTCCTCTGAGAAGGTATCACACTAAGAAAGAATGACATGTCATTGTATTTATTTACAAAACTCATATTTGTACATATTAGTGCAAAGATTCATGGTACATCTTTTTATATTTTTCTGTTTTTTCAGAGACCTCAAAGCAATGGACAAAGCTGGTGACACATCTGCGCAAAAGTCTTCTTAGAGAAAACACTTTGATTGAAAACACCAATTATCCTAACCAGAAAAACACAGAACACATCATAAGAGAAGACAGCACTGCAGAGAATAATGAACAGACTGGGGTGAAAGTGAAGACAATATCTGATATATTTCAAGACAAGAATGGGAAGAAACCCAGAACTGTGCTGACTCTTGGAGAGGCTGATATCGGAAAATCCTTCCATGTACAGAAATATATAAAAGAGTGGGCGGAAAATACAAACCCTTCACTTTTAACTTGGCTTAAAACATCTTTAATTGGTAAAGGAAAAGAAAATGAACTAGGAATATTTCCACTCAAAGTCTCTGAACTTAATAAAATAAAAGATAAAATTAGCTTGGTGGGTCTTCTCAACCATTGCTTGAAGGAAACCAAAGACTTGGTCATCACTGAATTTTCACACTTCCCAGTTTGTTTTATCTTGGATGGACTTGACCAATTTCAGCTCCCGCTCGACTTTGACAACAACACCACCTTATCTGATATCAGTGAGCCAGCCTCAGTGGACGTGCTGTTGACCAACCTCATCAAAGGGAACCTGCTTCCTTCAGCTCTAGTGTGGATAACGTCCCGACCTTCAGCTGCTAATCGGCTGAATGTTGAGAAATGTGTTGACAGGGTGACAGAGATACAAAGTAAGATTATTGTTACGGAGACTGTACTTTAAAATTAAATGCAACCAAGGGTCTTCATAGTATAATATCCAAAAGTCTTGATCTACCCCCAATTTCTTTATATATCGTCATACATTTCTAGAAAAATGAGAAATAGATGCACCAATTTATTAAAACATGTACAAACTGCATATTTCTACTTAATCTCCCACTCAGTGAAGGAGTCACACTAAAGAGGAATAACATGTCTTTGTATTTATTTATAACAGTCATATTACTACTATCATTGTTGTTAATTGAAATGTTGCAGTTGCTGGATATTACATTGTTCATATTCATTCTTGGCTCTCTTTCATTTACAGTGAAAAATGCAGGAGAAATTCTGAAGTCTGCAATTCGCAAAAAGTATAAAACACAGAGAGAGGAAGAGATTGACACAGAACTCTGTGCACAAAAGGAAGAAAAAGAAGAACTAGTGCAACCCAACTACAAAGATATGTTTAATGTGCGAACAGTGCTAACAAAAGGAATGGCTGGTGTTGGAAAAACATTTCAAACAAAAATGTTCATGATTAAGTGGGCAAAAAAGAAGACCAACAAAAACATAGACATTATAGTTTCATTGCAGTTCAGTGAGCTGAATAAAAGAAGAGACCAATTTCAGAGTATGGAAGAACTGCTTAATGATTACTTCAGTGATATTAAACTACGAGGACATCTCTCCTATGACAAGTTTAAAATACTTTTTATTCTGGATGGCCTGGAAGAATGCACACTTCCCCTGGATTTTATAAACAACAAGAACCTGACTGACATGAAGGCACAGGCCACGATGGATGAGCTGTTAACAAACCTAATCAAAGAGACTTTGCTTCCTTCTGCTCATCTCTGGATCATCTCTCAACCCTCAGGAGTCGATAAGATTCCATCTGATTATATCCAGAAAGTTACAAAATGTCAAGGTAAGAGACAACACACTGGTTTCCACATTTAAACACAATTAAAAATAAATTAATAATTGATGTTGTTCACGGTACATTTATTTATTTATTTTTAGAGACGTCAAAGCGATGGACGAAGGTGGTGACACATATGCGTGAAAGACTTCGTACAGAAATCACTCTGATTGAAGACACCGATCATCCTAACCAGAAAAACACAGAACACATCATGAGAGAAGACAGCACTGCAGAGGACACTGATGAACAGAAAAAGAAACAGACTGTGGTAAAAGTGGAGGCAACATCTGACATCTTTAAAGACAAGAATGGGAAAAAAATCAGAACTGTGCTGACTGTTGGAGAGGCTGATATTGGAAAATCCTTCCACGTACAGAAATTTATAAAACAGTGGGCGGAAAAGAAAAACCTTTCATCTTTCACTTGGGTTGCAGACAGGACAAAAGCTTTTTTTGGTAAAGCAAAAAAAAATGAACTAGGAATATTTCCACTCAGTGAGATTAATCAGATTAAAGATATGAAATTTAGCTTAGTGGGTCTTCTTAATAATTTCTTCAGAGAAACCAAAGAATTTGTGATTACTAACTTTTCACAATTCCCAGTTTTAATTATCTTGGATGGACTTGACAAATCTCAGCTTCCACTTGACTTTGACAACAACACCACCTTGTCTGATATCAGTGAACCAGCCTCAGTGGACGTGCTGTTGACCAACCTCATCAAAGGGAACTTGCTTCCTTCAGCTCTAGTGTGGATAACGTCCCGACCTTCAGCTGGTGATCAGCTGAATGTTGAAAAACTTGTTGACAGGGTGACAGAAATACGAGGTAAGATTATCATTGCAGCAACTGCAATTAGATATAGTTGAGCATTTTTGTAGTACTTATGCTAGTGTATTACACCAAAAAAGAGTCAAAATGCTAAAAAAATAAATAAAATCATAAAAGACAAATGTAGTAAATATTTATATGATAAATAATTTGTTATTGCTAAAAGCAAGATAAATGTACGCAGTGTATACTTGTGTAATTTCTGTTTCTAATGTTTTCTTACAGAGAAGCTGGATATTAGAAGCCAACGCAAACTCAAGTCTCAACTGAAGGAGCAGTTTACTCGTGTGTCTGAGGGCATCGACAGGCAAAAATCCTCTGCTGTCCTGAATGAGATCTACACAGAGCTCTACATCATAGAGGGGCAGAGTGGAGAAGTCAATGAGCAGCAAGAGACCAGACAGGTTCAAAATGCAAAGTTCAAACCAGTTAAACAAGAAACAGTAATTAAATATAATGAGATCTTCACCTCTGTAGGAAATAAACATATTAAAACTGTGATGACAATTGGAGTGGCAGGCATAGGAAAAACTATCGCCTCAATGAAGTACATGCTGGACTGGGCTGAGGGTAACGCAGTTCAAAACATTTATTTCATGTTTCCACTTCCTTTCCAAGAGCTTAATTTGAGAAGAGAGGAACAACTCAGTTTTGAGGATCTTATTCATCAGTTCTTTCCAGCTATGAAGACCTCAGAAATATCTGACTATGACAAGTACGAAATTCTGGTTGTTCTGGATGGCTTTGATGAATGTCGTCTTGATCTTAACTTCAGTGAAAGTAATAAATGCACCGATGTGAGAGAGCAAACATCAGTGAATATTCTGCTGACCAACCTCATCCAAGGAAATCTGCTTCCTAAAGCTCAGATCTGGATCACCTCCCGTCCTGCAGCGTCCAACCGTATTCCTGCTGATAAAGTTGACCGGGTCACAGAGGTGCGAGGATTCAATGATGAGCAAAAAGAAGAGTACTTCAGGAAGAGGTTTAAGGACAAGGATCTGGCTGAAAAAATCCTCACTCATGTGAAGAAATCAAGGAGCCTTTATATCATGTGTCACATACCAGTTTTCTGTTGGATCACTGCAAAGGTCCTGGAGGAATATGTGACCACAAACCAAGATGATGAAATGCCCAAGACTCTAACTGACATGTACACATACTTTCTTTTGATTGAGTGCAGACAGGCTAACAGAAAGTATAATGAAGACAATACAGGTGAAAGCTGTGAGATAGATAAATGCTGGAATGAAAGAAACAAGGAAACCATTATATCTTTAGGAAAACTAGCTTTTGAAGAGCTTGTGAAAGGAAACTTTCTCTTCACTGGAGAAAACCTGACAGAGTGTGGTACTGACATCACAAAAGCTGCTGTTTTTTCTGGGATATTGACTCAGATCTCTCAGATCGAGAGAGAAGGTCCTTCAGTGTACCCACAGAAACTGTTTTGCTTTGTCCATTTGAGCATTCAGGAGTTCCTGGCAGCTTTCTATGTGTTTTACATCTTCAATAACAAAAGTGAAAATCTGCTTACCACACCCCCTTCATTGATGTCAGATTTGCCTGCATCTGACTTCTACAAGAAGGCAGTGGACAAAGCTTTAGATAGTGAACATGGAGACTGGGATCTGTTTCTCCGCTTCCTGCTTGGCCTCTCACTGGAGACCAATCAGAAACATCTGAAAGAGCTGCTGATAGACAACAAAAAAAATAGCAAAAAGACCAACAAGCAGACCAACAAGGAGACAGCTGAGTACATCAAAAAGAAGATCAATGAATACATCAGTGATGCAGATAAAAACCTCAATCTTTTTTACTGTTTGAATGAGCTTTATGATCACTCTCTTGTGAAAGACGTCAAAGAGCAACTGCGATCAGGAAAACAGAATTTTGAAGATTACTCTGCTGGTCAGTGGTCTGCTCTGACGTTTGTGCTGTTGACGTCAGACGAGGAACTCGATGTGTTTGATCTGAAAAAGTATCGGAAATCAGAGAAAGTTCTTCTGGGAATGTTGCCACTGGTCAAAGTCTCAGAAATTACTTTGTAAGTACAGGCAGGATTTTGTTATTAAGCAATGCATTTGACATGACATCAGTCTAAATTTGCATCCAACCTCACATATAATGTCAAATTAATTTACGGCGGTAATTAATCATGTAAAGTTTTAACAAGATGGAGTTGGATTACGCAGCTTTATGGGGCAGTGTTGGCGATGCAGCATTTTGTTAGTTTGGTGATGTTCAAGTCAATATTGTGGTTATTTTACCAATTCTGAGTTATACACAGTACACTGTTTCATAGTTTAGGGGACAAAGAAACAATTTTTGTAGTTTTGCCTCCGCAAACTGCCAAAGTGGGCTATAAATCATAGAATCACTGTGTGATTGAACTGCACACTTTCAGCTTTAGTTCAGGGTTTTTATAAGAGTACTACATTAAGTGTGCAGCAATTAAACCTAGAGGCTCACAATTAATTAGATAATTTACTGACAAGCAGCTTCATGGCCAGGTGAGGCATTGTCCCTTATTAACTCAAATGAGGCAGAAATAATATCTGGGATTGATTCAAAGTGTTGAATTTTTTAATTTTATAGCTTTTTACTTTCATTTTAAATATGAGGCTTGTTCATGTGAGGGAGGCCAGTATTAGACTGTACACTGCAGAGCTGACAAAGCACGAATGCACTTGTCAGCTCTGCAGCACCAAAACGTGTAAAGACCACAAAAACAATATAAGTTCATGACGATAAAATTATTGAGAAAAACAATCTGCACTTTAGTCACATCTTGACTGTCAATGTCAAATCCACAGCCACAGTTTTCTTTTTGTTTGTGTGTTTTGTTTTTTCACAAGTAACACTGAGGATTTACCTTAACAATTGCTTCAGCCTCAGGATGTCCAATAGGATTTCTGACTGCTGTTATTTTCACAGGTTGAGTTGGTGCGAGCTCACCGAACAATCTTGCAGTGCTCTGACATCATCAGTCCTGAGCTCTGCATTCTCAAACCTGTCAGAGTTGGACATGAGCCATAATGACCTACTAGATTTAGGTGTGAAACATCTTGCTGTAGGCCTGGAGAGTCCACACTGCAAACTGAAGATTCTCAAGTAAGTGTGCAAAAATGATCACTGCTGGGGAGTTCTGTCTCTTTTGTCTCTTTAGAAGGGTTGCTAAAAACAAAATTGCTTTCAACAAGCTTTCAGACCAAACTGTTCATAAGAAGAAATCAGAATTGAACAGAGACCAGTCTCAAATTGCCCTTATTATTTATTCAAAGGCTGTTACCTTTGAGTCTTGTTCAGTGTGCTACAATGCATGTCTTGGGAATGATCAGAGGATATGAATCATCAAAGGACATTCAGTTGTGCCATATGGCCACTAACCTTCAGTAATCCATCTTTATTCAAAATGATGTCAACATTCGAAGTGGGCTTTGTTTTAGGATTTGGTCTCTCTTGGCAAGACACTGAAGGTCCTTTGTAAAAGCATCTTGTTTTACAGTTTTAATGTTTACTCATACAGCTTCTACAACTTAATTCCCTTTGTTTCCACCATGTATCTTTGCAACACTTTCCGCCGTCCTGATTAGTGTAGATACTGCATGAATCAAATCTGTGAACTCTTTGAACTCCATTTTTCGTTCACTGTTGTGCTAATAGTTGCTAGATCCAAATCTGGATGTACCAGCTCAAAGACATAAATCTGAGAGAGGTGCCCTTTTTGAGGTTTTGATAGAAATGAGTGATCAGTAAATCAGTTGGTGCTTTTGAAAGTTGCAGCCATTGTTGGTCGAGTTCCAGGGTCTGCCAAATTTTCTTCAGTGCTAATGTAATGCCACTGGTGTGGGCGAGAAGACTTCCTGATTCATGTTATCCTGTTTGACACATAGACAAAATCTGTGTGAGGTGTTAAATATGTAACTCATTATTATTATTATTTTTTTTTTTTTACTGTCTGTATAGTATGCCACAGAATGAATGTCAGTTTCAGTTTCAATATTCCAATTCTGGTCAAAGTCTTACATCTCTGTTGCTAAGACAGCTGTGCAAAGCTTGTGTGTGTGAAAAGTGTGAAAAAATGTTTGCACCCTTTCCTATTGAAACCCAGCAAGGGGAAAATGACACAGTGGGCTCAGAGTCTGAGAAAAAGCCATAGCCTGAGCAACAGGTATACCATCCCCTTGATGTCTTCCATTGTTTTGTTTTGTTTGTTTCACATACAAATGATCTCAGAGGACTTTAGGCTGCATTGCTACACTTCCACCATTAAAGGTGGAATTCTGATGATTATTTTGACTATCAGAGGATGCTAGTGGAAAATGGCTAAATGTCTCTTTAATGAAGGCACTGCAAAAAGGTGCATACATTTCTCATGCTATACGAGAAATAACATTGGAACTATGCATTTGTGTGCTGCTACAGTCTAATAAGACACCAGTAACTTTTATAGAAACTTGGGTTAAACAAGCCCACATCCTCCCCCTTGTGGACTGTTGTAGCTACTGCACCCCAGCTAGTATAAAATGTTGAAATTGGTGAGTGAATCTCAGCATCATCTTAAAATATAAATTGATGTCTGCTACCCTTGAAAGTTAGGTTCCATCAAGGGTAGTTACTTAACATTCACCATAAACATCACAACCTGCTGTGCTAACTATACATTACTTTTTGTGAAAAAGTGTGCAGAAACTGATGTGCACACAAAGGTTGCACCACTTTCATTCGAAAGACACAGGTACCAGGTTCAAGACAACAAGACTCCAAACAATGTGACTCTAACTGACTGAAATCACTCTCAGATGCGTTTGTAAAGATTGAAAAAGATTTGCCATCAGATTGCAATCAATCTGAGTTAGTCTGTGCCAGTGACTGCGACTCATCTGGAACATGTCATTGCAATAGGCGACTTAAACCAACTGGATTCCAGTCAGATGTATTCTGCTATTTACCTGTAGAAAAGCAAGCTCTCTGAGTGCCAGTGCAATTTGGTATTAAAATTGCTGTCCTGCAGCAGCTACGTTGTTTGTCGAGGAATTTCTGTTTCAAATGTATAAGTTTATCACTGGACTGAATATAAGTAGTTAATACGAATTTCTGTGTTTTTAGAGGGCAAAGTTTCCAATTATTATCACAGTTAATCACTCTGTCACAAACAGATTGTATGTAGTTGCCTGCTTGAGAAGACTGAATCAGTCTTATTACCATGTTTACTTGCACTTTGAAGACAGCAACACTGCAAGTGGTCGCTGAGCTGTTTCTGGTCTTTGAAGCAGCTTTTTAAAAAGCAGTGAGATTGTAACTTCCTTTTTCGTGGTCACAATAATTTTGGTCGTGCTGTGGTCTCTAATAATTATTTTCCCTAGTGTGAGTGTAATATTAACAATGGTAGGCGAGTTCACTTCACGTAGTTGGTCCATTGTAATGTTTAGGGTTGTCTGGTTCCACAACGGACTCAAGTTAAGAATGTTAAGAATCCAGTTTCAATAATTAAGAAGGAAACTTTTCCACCAAAAATCTAAATGACAAACAATAATTTTTCTCTGCATTTGTTTGTTCTGCAGGTTGTCTGGTTGTCAGGTAACAGAGAAAGGCTGCTCTTTCTTGGCCTCATCTCTTTTGTCCAACACAGCCTCCCGTCTGGAACATCTGGATCTGAGTTACAATCATCCAGGAGACATTGGGACAAAAAGACTAACAGATATAATTGAAGCTCCAAAAGTAAAGCTGAGGGCAGTGCTGTAAGTGTGTGTATATAATATGGCATTCATTTCAATGTTAATTTTGACAGCCAATTTTGATTTCGTTTTTTAGCTATTTAAATTATTTTAGATGATATTTAGATAGTTTTAGTATAGTCTAACTTCATTAGTTCTGATTGTGTGTCAAAAGTGTCAATGCAGCTTTTCATGGTGTTTTGTTCTCATGCATTAGTATTTGTTTAGTTATTATCTTGTTTTCATCAAAAAAAAAATGTTGACAAAAATTACTGGCCAACAAAATGAAAACTGATTTGTTTGAAATAATATGACAGGCTTTTTTTTTCTCTCTTTTTTGTTTTCTGAGCAAAATGTGACAGAAGCTGAAATAACAAATCAATTTTCTGATTTATAACAGTGTGGTTTTGCCAAATATTATGTCATCAGTAGCTCCATTAATTGTGTATATCAAACAAGTACAGAAAGTATTTTTTTCATACACGCACAATTGCTGCTGTGCCAGTGAATTTTCCAACCTTTCATTTAAAAGTAATCCAACATATGGCAGTTGATCAGAAATTATGAAACAGACCTTTAGTTGCATGGAAAATGTCAACTGTTGTACTAAATTTAAAGAATCTATGCTTCTTTTTCAGTTTGGACCACTGCGGAGCATATCGGTTAAAACCAGGGATTAAAAAATGTAAGTCGTCTTGTTATTTGAAATGTTTTGTTATTTTTGTCCAGAGGTACACTGGGTCTTCAGCTGCTGTATCTGTAACAAAACATTCAAAAAACAAACACCACCACAAAGACAACCCCCCCCCCCCCCCCCCCCCAAAAAAAAAAAAAAAAACAAACAAAAAAAACACAACAGCAGTAGGTACACAAAAATACAATTTTGCTATGGTTGGTGAATGCATGTGAGAGAAGGAGAGAGAACATGACAGTCATGTGTTCAAGTGTTTGTCATGAGACTTACTTGATGGTGAGGGTGAGAGGTGCAACAATGACCCCCAAGAGCCAGAGACGGAGGGAGAAAGACGCAGATGACCAGGGCCATCCAGAGCCCCCCATGAGTACTGAAAACCTGATGTTACACATCTCGATGACAACCACATGTCCTGCCCAGCAGAGGAACAAGGGAGGCGCCAGATGAAGCACAGCCAATGACCAGTGGGGAGCAGCAGAGGGGAAATTCCTTCCCTACCCTCCATAACAATATTGCACAGACCATTGCTCAGCAAGCCCCAGACTCAAGCCTAGCCATGTGTGCGAGTGTACACACACACACAGACCCCACCCTTTGATGTGCAGGCAAACAGATGTCCCCCAGAGGCGCAAACAGTCTGTGTCGGCTCCAAACCACCAGCCAACCCCACCCCTGGACAGGGTGCAGAAAGCAGTAGTGTAGGAAAACCTGTCTGCTCATCTGCCTCCCTGTCAGTGTTAAAGGTGACCTGATAGGTGCATGTATTGGTGTATGTGAGTGTATGATGTGTAAATTACGAGTGTGACAAAAAGGCTATTAAAATTGAGGGGAGAGATATGACATAAAAGCAGCTGCTGGGTGACAGTGCTCATCAACACCTCCACCCCAAAACCCTCAGTGTCTAAAGTGCAGGTAAAATTGAGAGGCAGACAACTTTGAAGTGGTGATTGGGACCTCCTAAGCAGCCCCAGCCACCAACCTTTGGGTAGCACACCCAAAAGATTTCAAAAACATTATTTTTGCACAATTGTTTAAAATCTAATTATCATATGTGCCTTTCTTTTGATGTCATTTTCATTTGTTGCTTGGCTTGTGTCTTTTTGATATAGTTTTTATATTTTCTGTGGTCCATGTACTCAAAGAAATTGAATTCATGTTTTTTTCAGATGGCAGAGAGTTGAAGCTTGATGAAAATACTGCAAGCAAAAGGCTTATCCTAGAAGGAGACAGAAAAGTAAGAACTGTAAAGAAGTTAGAGGAGAAACCTGCACGACCTGAAAATGAGGACAGGTTCATGAGGTGTCAGGTGCTTTGCGTCGAGGGACTGAAAGGCCTCTGCTACTGGGAAGTGGAATGGAGTGGGACAGTCGGCATTGCTGTGGCATACAAAAGAGTGGGTAGAAAATTGGATAGTAGTGGTGGCCTAGGATGCAATGAGATGTCCTGGGCTCTGTATTGCTCCAGGACTAAATGCACTGCCTTGCATGGGAAGACATCAACACAGCTGAAATTACCTTCTAGTCAAAAAATAGCAGTGCTCTTGGATTGGGAAGGTGGAATTCTGAGTTATTACAGTGTTTCATCAGAAAAGCTGAGCCTCATACACACCTTCCATGCAAAATTCACAGAGCCGCTCTTCCCAGCGTTCTGGTTTAAAACAGGCTCTGTGACCTTAAATCACTGTGGTTAAAACAGCTTTAATGTACTGTAGGGAATACTAACAATACTCTTTTATTAACATTTCAGTGCCGTCATGTGAAACATTACATTTTCTTTTTTTAATGCAAGGTGTTACTTTACTTACTTCTGAATCCATATCAAAACTGAAAAAATGAAAAACTGTCATAAAGAAGCTTTCTGTATTCCAACCTTCTTATCAGACAACCACTCTAGTACTGCTATAAGTTACTGCATCTTTTTAAAGACTGCATATTGACTGTGCCTTCGTGAGATTTATTAGTAAAACGGAAACCTAACTAAACATACTTTAAATGAACTAATCAATAAAATTTGAATTAGCGAGATTATTTTGGAAAGATTAAACACATTTTGTGTATTTCAGTCATTTCTGTTTATTCATTCATTTCATTTATTTTTATTTTTATACAAGTAAAATATTCTGATGAAAGATATACTGATAACAATGACGAATATTATTAACAATTTATTTGTTTTTGGGGTTTTTTGGCTTCATTTCACATTACTGATACATTTTTTTGTTTTGGTTTTTTTAAGACCTTGTAACAGTTTAACTACTTTTTTAAATTTTCTACAATAAACATTTTTGGTGGCTGTAATGAATACTGCTTTTCATAATTAATATAAAGGACCTGAGACCCAGTAACATGAATATTGAGTTAAATCTTTATTAAACAAACCTGTCCACCGTTTTATTATATGAGAATTTGGGGGCAGTGTAATCACAGCACAAGCATACTCCCAACATGTTATGACTGTGTTGTAAATTATTATATATGATTTTTTTTAATCTCTTATGTTTAAAAAAAATGTCAATAAATCACATGCAAATGTAGACCACCTGTTTAACCAAGGAAAGTTTATTCATCAAAATTATTTGTTACTCTCATTGACATAACACTATTTTTTACACCCCTCAAAAACCAAGCTGCTCTTCAAATTTTGGCCATCGGATGCCACCAAAGAGGACTGTGTTGAGAAGCCTCGAGTAATGATCCCCACTTCATTAGTTATCTGGTGCACTTAGTGGGTTGGTTATGCCCTTTTCCTTCTTGTTGCCTTATTTTTTTGTGGCTTGTGCTTAAAATATTTCTTGGGTCCATAGTGACATAACAGCATTATATTATTGCTGAAGATTTGTTGGACAATTATATAAATTTTAGCTGATGATGCTGATGATTTTCCTTATTAAATTAAATGCATTGACACATATAATTAAAGTTGCATAAGTGAAAAACAATTGTTCTTACACTGTACTTGAAAATTCTGTTAAGGTCTAAGTTGCCTTGGTGTCTTGATTCCTGTAGATCTTCCACTAGACCACTAGAGGGCAGCACAGACAGCCGAATAGAAATGAGTGCTCATGAAGCGTTTACCACTGTCTGCTTGCTCTAACGTCTCATTAACAAACAATTATACTATACTTTTCTTTATTGTTTCATACCTTTCTGACTCATTAAAGCCTCTTTTAGTTCCCAGGAATCTCTCGGGCAAAAAATTACTCCATCTTGGAGGCTGCCTGACTTTGAAGCAACTTATAATGACACTGGTGTTGCCCTGTGGTTGGCCTTGACACCAGCTCGGAGGCCAGAGGTCAAAAGTTTAGATTAAATATTGCTCTACTTCTGCTGTTTGGCAACTGCTACAGTCATTTCAGAGGCTTGTGTGTGTGACAGATTAAGGCATGTGGCTCATAAAATGGCAGTGAATTTATTTGTCTGTTTTCTGAGTGGGTTTTAAAGTCAGAAAAGTGTTTCTCAGCTATGTTCTACAGTATATTTATAAGCAGTGTTGGTCAAGTTACTTGAAAAAAGTAATCAGTGACTAATTACCGATTACTTCCCCCCAAAAGTAATCCCGTTACTTTACTTATTACTTATTTTCAAAAGTAATTAATTACTTAGTTACTTTTTAAAAACACGATTTACAACCTGAATAGGTGATAAAGCGATAGGTCTTTCAGCCCAATTCTACTTTTTCTGCATAATTCATCATACAAAATGTAATCAAATGGAAAAGTCTCTTTTTAAAACTTGTTTTATTAGTTTTAACCTTTTAACTTTATGCATCAAGCAAAAATTTAATTATATGCAACATTCACTGCCTGGAAGAAATTTGTTTAACATTTAAACTTATTTCCTGCACATTCCAGCACATAAAATATAATATATTTTTTTTGTGTTTACACTCACTCTTTCAAATAGATGCAAGTAAAACACAGCAGAAAATAAATAACATCAAAGACTAGCCATCCTTTTGCTCTGTTTTCACCTGTAAAGCAGGAGTTGGGTAGGCGGAGGTTTACCCTGGAGCAGGTGTGCCGCAGCGGTCAGTTGAACAATCCGCGAGTTTCTCCGTGAGTTTCCCATTACGTGATAGCGCACTCCTGGTGCTTGCTCGGAAGTTTAGGGGGTTTTTTTGGCTTTAAAAAGAAGTTTTCTTCCCATGCACAACGGACACTAATGTTTTTGTCACTTTTTATGGAATCAAACTCAAAATAAGGTCAGTACTTCCACGCTTTAAACACTGCATGCTCATACTCTCTCCTGCACTTGATATATTATCCACTGTTGATCTGCACACAGCTGTTGTCACCAACGTCGCACTCGCTTACGTCACTGTCATGAGACATTCTCACAAAAAATCACGGTTTTAGTAACGCAGTAACGCAGTGTTCCTACGGGAAAGTAACGGTAATCTAATTACCGTTTTTGCAATAGTAATCCCTTACTTTACTTGTTACCTGACAAAGGTAATCAGATTACAGTAACGTGTTACCCATCTCTGTTTATAAGTGAGTGGAGTAACTGCTAATGTGCTTGCATATCCATTGTTGATTTGCATAATTAATATGGAAAAAAGAGTCACTGCAGTCAAATGAATCTATTTGTAACAGCTTAAATCACAATATGCACACACACACTTAACCTGTGAGCACAGACGTGGAGTCTTGTGGATACACACACATACAGAAAGCTACGCAAACACTCATTTATCATCTTGACTCTCAGTTGCAGGTCAGACTCTCATACACACAAGCTAGACTGATACTAATGCTCCTCCACTTAGACTGTTTTCACAAGACTGTAATGGCTGAGTCCATTAGTGTTAAATAGGGGGTTTGGCTATTTTTCACACCTTCCCCGAGCCAAACGTGGGCTCGACCTACTACAATAAGAAAGACTTTCAACACTGTCATCACTTTACCTGATGAAATACATCAAGGTCCACATGCTGTCTGTTCTTCTCTCTTGTCTTTATTGTATTTCTTAGTTATACTGGTAATTTTACACTTTCATGTGAAAAAGTCATGAACATACATAGTTACTACACGCAACCTAATTTAAAACAATAACAGGTAAACAGTGCAGTTCAAAGATAATTTTAAAATACTACTTTGTAAGAAAAATAGGTGGCAGTATTTCCTCCCACAGAGAAATGACATTTCCTTTCAACATCTGAAACATCTGAGTGTTCAATAAGAGTCTGTGGAAAAACTGTAACCCCCTCATGTGTCCCTTTAGATGGGACACATCTAGGTGAGAGTTTGCACAGTTTAGGGTTTTGGAATGAATGTAACTGTGAACAGATGAGATTATTTGTCTTTTGTCCATGTTTAATTGAAGGACTTTCAGTCCTGCTGGAGTTATGTGGACAGAAGTGTTAGAAAAAAGAAAAACAACAACTTAGAAACAGGGTGAAAATAAAGGACGAGCATGGTGGAATATTAGCAGGCTCAGCTTTCTTTGTTTTGGTTCTTCCTTCTTTATCCTCCTCCATTTCCCTTTCTGCCCTCTGTAATAACTGCAGCTATGAGCTTCAGCTGTTGATGGTTATTGGAGATTAGATAAGAGACGGTGCTTGGCTGGCGATCTGTGTGTCTACTCTCAGTATTTGGCTTTAGCTGATAAGAAAAAGAAAGGAAATTGGCAGGAAGGATTGGGACTGCTTGGGATGTGTATGTCTAAGAGTGGATAATGATAGCCTGTAGGAAATGCTGGACAAATTGCCTAATAACAAATAAGGAGAAGATTAGGATGAGAGACAGCTAGAAGCTGACTGACAATCACAGGAAAGGCAATGAGAGAGAAAAGCAGAGAAAACCACAGGAACATGTCAGCTGCTGAAAGTAAAGTGGTCAATCAAAGCTTATACAGAGTAAGAAAATTACATTTAATGTTTATCATTTGTTTTACATCTCAGGGTTACCCCAGACGCATCATTAATATAGTGTAAATGGTGCTGACTTGAAACATCACATTTTGGGTGTCTTTTCAGTTACTCCTGAAACCTGAAAGCTCAGAAAGATTCTGGAAAAGTGACCTTAACTAAACATCCTTTTATTTATTTATATGAATTAATATTATAACATTAAAGTTTGGGGATGGAATCAGTAAAATGATAAAAATACTCCAACTTCTTGAGCTTCATCTCAGTGGTAGTACATTATTGATGAAGTAATGATTATGGCAAACTCTATTAAGTACTTTAATCTGCAAAGCAAATTAAGTAATTAATTATTTTAGTGTAGTGCTATGATGTGATAAAAATTGGAAATATTAAAAAAAATACTAAATTGAAAAAATATGTTATTGTGAATTGACCCTGGATTGATTGTAACATCCACTTCATATACATAATATACATATATAAGGATATATAATTGTTCTGTCTGTCCACATATATTATATGGTGATATATATGTCAGCACTTATTGCCTGCCTCATGTTTATATTCAGTTCATCCATCAAACTGGACAACATCATAAAAAACAAAACAACAACAGCAGCTGCCGGAAATAAGATATGAAAATGATTAGGTGTGAAGTTCTCAACAACAAAATTAAAAACATTCAAGCAGCTCGTTATTCTTTTTCCAAACTTTTGCTGTGTGTTCATTTTCTCTGCAACGGGGCAAAGGCTGGAAGAAAATGTCATGAATAAATGTAGAGAAAGCAAAGAGTAAAGGTGAGTAGGAGGGGAGGTTTAGGGGATGCAACACAGTAAGGTGAAGGAAGAAGCGAGTGCTTACACATCTGTACAGATGTGATCGCTCAGAGGGAGGACTACGCTGTGTTTTGCAGTTGCAAGTGTCAAAGATCAGGCCTTTGGGGTAATGATGCAAACCATGTCCTCATGAATCATTATAGCAGCTTAGAACTAAGTGTATGTCTCTATTGTATTCCCATAAGTGCTTATTAGTGTGTTTTTTGGTGACTGTGTGTGTCGTGAGTGTGAACCCACGTTCTCACTGGGTAGATGAAACGCTCTTTCCTTTGGAGTTCAGAGGTTAAATTCTTCCACTGGAGAAATTTAGACACCCAACATCTCTGTGAGGCACGTGGGAACACCCGCTGCACTGTACACACACAAACACACACACACACACACACACACACACACACACACACACACACACACACACACACACACACACACACACACACACACAGTTCTTGGACAACTATCCACAAGTGTCCATTCAGAACTGCTCCATATCACACATTATGGGACTACAGGGTCCAGTGATCCACTAATCGCTATGCGTTTTGCAAGAATAACTGTCAGGAGACACTGGCTCAATCATTAAGGAATGCTGTTCCACAGATATGATCAGAAAAAGGGAGAAGCTTAAAGTTCTGATAAAAAATCGGGGAAGCAGAAATTGCTAAATATGACACAATAAATTATTCAAAAGGTTATCACAAAATAATCTGTTCACACACAGATACAGATACAAGTAGTGCTAACCCCCCCCCCCCCCCCCCCCCCCCCCATTTGAAGTACTGATTCAACTTTTTTACTCAACTTAAAATGCACTCAAAGCAAGAAAGCAAAAAGGAGCTTTTTACCGGCTATGTTTGTGAAAAGCTGAGTCTTCTGCTACATTAATGAAATAATAAAATAATATTAGTAGATAAGAATCCAAAGTTGATTTAATTCTAAGTTTTAATGCTTAAAATCAAAGCAGAGTAAAGTTTGACTTATCTGATTCTTTTTTTTTTTTGTTAAATACTCTTTATAATCCAGTGCACCTTATGGTCCGAAGAATACGGTAGTCAGTGTAGTTAATTTTAGTTTGCTGTCAGTGACCATTCAACAAACAGGTTGAAACACACACACACACACACACACACACACACACACACACACACACACACACACACACACACACACACACACACACACACGCATGCGCACACACACACACACACACACACACACACACACACACACACACACACACCAGTGCAATAGTCACCTATGAGATTAGAACAGCCTGCCTATCGCTGCAGCTGCCAGGTCATCTTTCAGTGCTGGAGATGGGATGAGAAAGGTGATGAGTATGTAGAGGTTTTGTAGCTGGTGATGAAAGAGGGACAAGAACAGGATTATTAACAAGTGGAAAAAAGCAGATGGAGATGGCTGGTAAGAGAGAAAGTAGAGAGGCTTGAGAGAACTCATCATAGGCTTGAATGCCGTGGTACTTTGGGACTTTTAATGATTTATTTTATCTGAATCAGTTTTATCATTTGATTGTACCGAATACATCTTTAATGACTTTAACAAGCAAGAATTGGGAGCACAAGTTTGAATTTATCTTGGATTTTCTCTAATCCTGTAGACCTTTAATCTCAAATCTATACATACAACCCCATTATTATTTGGTTAAATGTTCCTTAGCAAGTTGCGTCTCAACCAGATACTTCTGGTAGCCATTATTAAGCTTCAAGCATAATTTTGTCTGGATTTTTGATCACTCTTCTTGGGAGAAATGGTAAAGGTCTTTTAAATTGGTTGTTTCCCTGTAACAGACACGACTTTAAAGTGTAGTCCACAAATTTTAAATAGATTTGAACTTCGGATGTGGGAAGGCCATTCTGAAAGCTAGCCAACCAAACCCTGGAGGCCTAACTATACAAAAAAAATTCTCAGACATTTATGTGAACCCTTCTAACTAATGACATGATTTTAAACTAATATAAAATGAATATCTAAATTACAGAATTTGACTGCTGCTGTGGTGGAATAAGATTTAAACGTGACAATAATTGCAGTGTTAAGATTAATCAAAAACCAGGAAGCACTGGCACTAAGCAGGAACTCGCCTATCGGGAAATCGCGCTTTTCCCTTTTCAGTGCCGCCGGTTCCAGGGGGAAGCAGGGTGATGTGGTGACAGCTGGAAAACTGTCTGGTCAAAAGATGAGACATCAGAGCATAAACTCAACTCTGTTAATGATAATAAAAGCTTTTCAGAAGCACGCTGAGTGTTGCGAGTGGTGACTTGGATTTAGAATTAAAACACTATAATATGGAGGCACTTACTTCCTGTAAATCATCAACGAAAGCTCTGCAGTGTAAGCAACTGTCATTACACTACATTACTGTCCAGTGTAAAACTTTATGATTTTTGTTTCTTATTAACTATATTGCATTCCAGTTATACATGGCACCAATGAGAGTCACATGGGAAAGAAGCAGACATGGGTGGAGTGGGTATGGACAGTAGAAGTAACATTATTACTTAAATAGAAACCACCATTTAATTTATTAATACTTCTCAGCCACATTAAGTTTTTCTCACAATATGCTTATATGATAAGAATGTTTTAAGCAGTCATTGACTTTTTATCATTAAACACTTTGTATTTCACTTCCATAAAAAATAACGTTATTTTTTTATGGCTGACAGGCACAAATTAGGGAACAATGTGCAGAGATGGGAAGACAGACAAAACAGTGGGGATGGGTGAGTCAGAGTTTAAGGGTGATGAGTTTTCATTGAGCTACACGGGTAATGAAAAGACATGGAGGAGAACAGTGAACAGGTGCTGACCATGTGTACACGTTAATAAAGGCAGTAGACTCCCACACACTGACTAAGCCTCTCCCATACACAGGAGGTTTTACTAAGCACATGACAGGTTTGCAGGGTCATGTCTGTCACTTCATGTGCTTGCATTGTGTGTATGTGGACCTCAGGAGTGTCAGTGCATGACAGAGTGAGATTGAAAGATTGAAGCTCGTTAATTGTTTACCTTCCACGCCTTTTGCTTTTATTTTAAAATATCTACACAAGGTTTCAAAATGCCTGACATGCATGCACATGTGTTCACACACATGTTCACACACATGTTCACACACAAGCGCCATCAGGTATAGAAATACCCACATATGAGTTTTGGAGTCATATGGATCTTTAATTTTGAATGAGTGATGTTGAATAACCCAATAGAGAAACATACTAAGTGCACAATCCATTTACTGACTAACCTGTATGCAGCACTGTAGTTTAATAGTGTTATCTCCAAAACATATATCTTATTATTATAAATGACTTAATCTTTAACTAGATACTGTTCCAGCCTTTAAGAAGACTTTGCTGCATGAGGACTGATAAGAACATGCCAAAAGTTGCCTTTTGGCACAACAGAAAGCAGCGCTTTAAACAGAAATCAGGGTAGCACTTTCTATTATAGCTGCTAATAATATGGTAATTGGGGTAATTAAGTGGAAAAGGAAGAGTAATAATTTGGGAATAGAAAATTAATTACCAAAAGTAATAATCAATAATAAGAACGCCTTATTTAATACAGAAATCTGTATGTGTTTTATGTTACTTCTCAAATTTGCATTTATTCCAAAACACAGTGTCTAAAAAAAACAATGCTGGATTCAGTAATATGAGTTTGAGTATTATCTTTGTGAAAACGCTGTGGATCACAGTCTTTATGAGGATTGCTGACCCAATATTCAAATTTAAATAGACACAATGATTTTTTTTTTCTTTTGGTGCCATTATATTGTGTCTTATTCTTGGAAAATTGTATGACAAAAATACTCTTTTAGTATAACAAGCTGAATATGCTAAGAGCTTAAAATGATAACAATATATCTAAAATGTAAATAGCAGTTGGCACAGAAAATAGAAGAATATAAGACTAAGAGAATGGTACTAGACTAGAGGTTCTGAGGTTGTACCTGGACACAGGAGTCAGTGCTGGTGTTGATATCTATTCAACAGCTACGGATGAAAAATACAAATGTCAGTGGCATTGAGGAACAATCAGGCTTGGGCACTACTGGAGTCTGTATGTAATATAATGTAATGGAAATCCTTCCATGATAATATGTTATTAAGATATTTCTGCTTACGTTAGCCATCCTTAATTCACTTAGAACATGCCATTGTGGACAAATCTTAATGATAATAGTCTTTATTTTGTGGCAGTTGGAATGTCAAGGTCACTACAGTTGTTTCTGTTATAAATTAACCAGGAAGTATTGTAATGGACTTTGATCAGTTTCTTAATTCGTCTAAGTCACATGCACTGAAGACATTCTGTTTTTTCTTTTCGTCGTAAGACCATTTTTTAAAGTCAGGTTAAAACCAGACTTAATTCAGCGCCTGAAGTTTGTTTAGAAAGAAGACTGTTCCAAATGGATACTATGGATCAAGACTGCTTTCAAGCCAAGTGTGATTGAAAGAGTGGCAGCTTTTGTGTTCATATAAACTTCTGCATGGATTTGGAAATAATTTAATTTAAAGTAGCACCACAATTAGATAAAAACGAATGCAGGACCACCAGAAAGCATAAAACTGTGTTTTAAACAAACATGTCTGAGGAACAACATATGTCCACATCAACTGCCAAGTGAGTTACAATTTTTGATCTCACTGTTATTATGCCGACTAAACAATTAAATATTTTACTAAATATTAATGTACTTGATGTTTTAAATTTGAATGTGAAGACTAATGTGCAGATGCTGATGCGGTGTGTATTTTATGTCACTCTGTTGCTGTAATTTGTTTCTCTGTTGTAACAGATCTGCTAATCATAGGTTTGAAACTGGTAAAGCTCTGAAAATTGAGTTTAAAAATTTTCAGCAAGTTATGATTTTTCTTGTGAAACAAACATTAAAATCCTTATGTAGCTTTGTAAAATGTGTGTCATTTGAGACTCAAAGATCATGTCCAAGGGAAACCTGAGAAGGTTCCTGGTTTGAACTTTCTGGTTTCCTGGGTTTTCCTTTCGAATTTCTATGTTTTATTGTGGCTTTGTGGGTTTTCTCTAGGTACTCCTGTTTTTTTCCACAGTCCAATGGCAAGTTTGTTAGGTTAGATTGTGACTCAGAATTGGCCATGCCTATGGATGTGAATGTACGGTTGTCTTTCTGCCATTTCTGCCAACAGACCACTCTGATCCAGCTTCTTCTTCTACGAGCTGCCTCAGCTCTTCTATCCTTAACCCAATAGCATTTGCACATTAAAAAGGTTTGCAGTGAGCTAAAGTTTTCCTTAAAGCCTAATATGGTGCCTTGGTGTTACGCCCCATTTCCCTCTCTTCACACACTATTTACAGAATCTGTAACTTACCTCAGATGATGCTGAAGCCTGGCCATAACATCCAATTATGCTGCTTATCGAGAAGATTGTCATTCAGTTTTGACTATTTTTCTGCCATAAGAGTATCTGGACAATGAAAACATCGAGGGTAGACTTGACACTACATCAGTTATCAGTCACTTCTTGAAATGAACAGTGATATTAATGGAACAGAGACAGCTGGTTAGCACGCTGTGTTCAGTATCTTTTTCAGCAAAACACATAAACATATTTCTGTCACTTAACATCAAAATAGTTACTGCTGGGCATCCTGTTCTGTTGATAATTGGAATTGCTTTTTGAAGGTGTAAACAAAAGTTACAGATGCACCTTTAAGCTTTGTCTAATTAAGGCATTTTCTAACCTTTGTTTAAGTCCACATGAGCACCAAAGACCAGACTCAGAGAGTTATTTTTCCACGAGAAGTGACATGTCCAAAGAGAAACTCCCAGACTTCAGTGTTAATAAACCAAGGTAAGATACTCTGGAAATAAATTTCTATTAAACAATAAGAAAACATTATAAATTCCTCTGTCATTAGTAAATCTGATAAATAACTAAGTACAGCATCGCAGTAATCTTAGTCAACAATATATTACTCTTCATTCATATTTTTAGAATATTTTGGATTGTAACTTTTTGATAACCATGTACCAAGAAGTCAAGATTCATGAGGTATTTAACACTATCAATGTTAAAGTGACAACAGAAATTTCAGACCTACCATTTATCAGCTCAAACATTAAATGAGATGAATGCTTTAAAAACATCAACATCAGCTCTTCTCTGACAGCATGGTGGGAGTTTCTAAAAATGACAGAGTCTTCATTAATCCCATGCCACGTACACCTATCTTGAACAATCCGGACATATTACAAAACAATAATATGATAAACTTTCCAGATTGGAGTTGCAAAGGAATTAAATACTTGGAACATATATTGGAAGGGGGGCAGTGCTATGTACAAAAGGTGAGGGGGGCAGGGCTCCAGGGAAAATCCAGGGGAACACGCTCGTCTCTCTTCACACAATCCAAACACGAATCCACTCGCACACCAGCGAAACAGTCCAGGGAATCTGTACACAAAGAAACGCTTGTTAGATTCTAAACACACGGGGACGCACGACTTTTACTGACGCGATTCTCACAACGATCCAGCGAAGAACAGCCGTTGCTTCCTGTCTTAAATACCATCCACACTGATGAGGCACAGGTGTTTGAGTTCAGCCCTGGCGAGAGAGAGGGAGAGAGAGAGGACTAGAGAGAAAGAGGGAGAGACAGCTGATCAGCGACCAGCTGAACCTCCAGGCCATGACAATCTCTTCCTATTGCAAAATGGCAAGCAGATTTATCGATAAGCTTAGCATCTGGGGAGTCCCTAGGGACGTTTTCCCTGGAGGGCCTAACCCGGGGGATGTGGCCATGACCTGGTTAGGGGCTCTGGTGGCTCTTAGATGGTGTTTTCCTTGTGGCTGCGTACAGCGGAGATAGGGGAGGGTCTGTGCTGGCGGACATTGGTTACTGGCCTGGGAGCCTGGCTGCCCCTGGGTGGGTCTGGGATGGGCGTGGAGGCTTGGGGATCTGGGGGTGCTCTGCCCCCGGTCTGGTGTGCTGGCTGGGCCTTGGGGGCTTGGGTCCTGGCTGTTGTGTCGCCAGAGCTGTGGGCGGGTGGGTGCAGGGGGGCTCAGCCCCAGTGCAGGGGACCTCTGGTGCATCCGCCCAACTAGGGGGATCTCTAACTGGTGGGGAGGCTGTTATATCTTTGCAGGTGGTCTCCTCTCTACAGGAGCTCACTCTGCAGGTGGGGGAGATATATAGGAGAGGTAGAGAATGAACTCAACCTGGGTGTCTATTGTCTTGTGTAGTTTGGGAGATGATTGGATGATGTGGTGGGTGCAGTTTTCTCTGGGGTGGAGTCGGGTGGGCTCCCCCGGACTCTGTGGGGCTGGGCGGTGCTGCTGCTGCGCGCCCCGGTCCGGATGGGCCTGGGCCCCCTTGCCCTGGTGGGTTCCAGAGTGTGGGGGTGCCTACTCCGGTCAGCGGGGGAGCTGGCCCCAGGGAGGGGCTACTTGCCCACCCACACACGCAGGGCTTGGGGTACAGGTATGTCACCAGGGTGCAGGGGAGGCACTCCCCCTCTGTCCCCTTCTGGCCGCCTGTGCCTCAATTTTATTCTGCAACCTAGACATCCACATTACTCACACTCTCACATAACACATACATATAGGGCCTTGGGGGTGGGCACGTTTTACAGCATCCAGAGGATGGTCGGTGTATTCCAACCCACCTCTGGCGCTGGTGCCCTACCCTCAATTTTAAATGCATATAGACACTGAGGGTTTTTGGGAGGAGCCGTGCTGCTCTCTGATAGGAAGCAGGAACCATGCTCTCCTGTGTTTTAAATGCACTTTAGAACAGCACACAGCAACAATACATATGAGCGGGCGGAGGGAGGTTTGGGGTCTTCACTCACCCCGGTTCTGTTAGCCGTCAGGGCTGGGGGGCTGGGAGGAGGTGCTGGCCATCAGATTGGGGTCTGGGATGCGGGGCCTCCCTGCTATTGCAGATAAGGAGGTGGTTCGCTTGCCTCCACCCCAGAGAGAAGGGTTGCATCTCCTGGGTCTAGGTGCGGCTTGCCCCTCTGGGGGCGGTGGTACCTGGACCTTGGATATAGCGTATGTTTGGGGAGTGTGACTGTCTGTGCAGTGTCTATTTGTGTCTGTCTACACGTTGGGTGAGTGCCGAGTATTTGGTTGTGTATATGGGGGTGGGAATGCACGTTTGTGTCCGCGTGCGCCTGTTCGTCTGTGTCTATATGTCAGGTTGGGTCTTAGACTCAACCTGTCGGGGTACATCTCAGGCCCTCCAAAGTACGGAGGCCTATCTCCCCTCACCGCACTCCCTGCCGGTGGCTGATGCCCTCAGACGTTGGTGTGTTGGTGGTTCTTGTCGACTGGGGCTGGGCGCTCATGTATGTACCGGCTCACTCCTGGTGGCCAATTGGCGGGGCCTGGCGCCTGTGGCCCGGCTGGGCCCCTTCCGGGGGGTGGGGTGCCCTCAGGCCTCTGGCCTCTGGGCCTGAAGCTCGGTCCTCTCTGGCACAGCTGGCTGCTGGCAGAGCCCGCGGGCACGCCGCTGCAACCCCCTCTGGCCTCCGCTCCGTAGCTGCTGGGTGACCTCTCATTTGGGGCTCTACTCAGCTCTTCCCAGGAGGGTGGCATGGTTCCCCCCCTTTGGTGGTTCTCCTCAGGTCCTCGTACTCTGGGGCCTCTGGATGTCTGGGGCCTGGATCTCCTCCATACCTGCTTCATGACCTGGGGGACGGGACTATGGCTCCCCACACTCCCTAGCAGATTGTTACATGGAGAAACCTTTGGAATACAAGCATGCTGATCCACACAGGTGTGCACACAGGTGTACACACGGGTGTTCACAGACGCGGACTACACCTTCCGTGGCTGCTGCCTCAAAGCACATTGTGCGCTATCTATCTTGCGTGCTGCACAATAGCATTTAATATTTAGTATTTACTGTTATCTACTGCTAGCTAGTTTATTGTGATGGTGCTGTATTTATCATGTTGCTCTTTTTTGTTTGTTTTCTCTTCTGTTTTTTTTCTCTCCATACAGGTGATCCAGGTGTTTTGTTTGTTTTTCTTTCTTTCTTCCCCCCTTTCTCACCGTCTCTTCTCCCCTCTGTTTTTCTTTCTCTCCCTCTCTTTCTTTCATTTTTTCTCCCTGTCCTGTCCCCCAGTCATGTCTGTCCCGTTTGTAGCAACCGAAAATAAAATAAAATAAATACATAATTATAATAAAGGTCAATCAAATGGACCAATATGGCAAGGCCATGATGATCCACTTGGTAAAATAAATCCGCTTGGCATCTTTCTTGGCCTTAAGACAACAATTCTGATGGCTAAAGATCCAAACGGGACCAAAAAAAAAAAAAAAAAGAAAATGTTAAAGTGACATTAAGAGTTTTAATATGAACTTTGGAATCTGTTCCATTAATGCAGAAGTGACAATGTATTTAGTAGAGCAAGGTTCTTGTAGCATTTGCTGTAAATACATAAAAACCTGAAATACAGCATTAAAGCAGAGTCTTTATCACCAGATTATGGTTGTCAGCTAAATGATGACAATGTTTAGAACAGTATTTATTTTTGGTAGGTCATATAATATTACTGTTAACACAAAGCAGGTGTATCTTAAATGCGATGTGTGGATCTTTGCTGCTAAGCCATGTGTCTGTGGAAGCACAGATACAGCAGACTCTCTGTGTAGTCAGCAGGAGTTACCCAACTTGCTGTCCAGTGAAAAGACAGTGGAGAACATGAAACAAGGTTTCAGAGCTATTGCTAAAGCTTTCCTTAAAGCCTAATATGTAGCCTTGGTGTTACGCCCCATTTCCATCTCCTCACACACTATTTACAGAATCTGTAAGTGACCTCAGATGATGCTGAAGCCTGGTCATAACATCCAATTATGTTGGTTATTGAGAAGATTGTCATTCAGTTTTGACTATTTTTCTGCTATAGGAGTATCTGGACAACGAAACACATTGAAGGTAGACTTGATACTACATCAGTCCCGTCTTGAAATGAACAGTGATGGAACAGAGACAGCTGGTTAGCACGCTGTGTTCAGTATCTTCTTCAGCAAAACACATAAACATATTTCTGTCACTTAACATCAAAATAGTTACTGCTGGGCATCCTGTTCTGTTGATAATTGGAATTGCTTTTTGAAGGTGTAAACAAAAGTTACAGATGCACCTTTAAGCTTTGTCTAATTAAGGCATTTTCTAACCTTTGTTTAAGTCCACATGAGCACCAAAGACCAGACTCAGAGAGTTATTTTTCCACGAGAAGTGACATGTCCAAAGGGAAACCCCCAGACTTCAGTGTTAATAAACCAAGGTAAGATACTCTGGAAATAAATTTCTATTAAACAAGTAAGAAAACATTATAAATCCCTCTGTCGTTAGTAAATCTGATAAATAACTAAGTACAGCATCGCAGTAATCTTAGTCAACAATATATTGCTGGTCATGCATAGCTTTGTACGTAAATAACTGAAATGCAGCACTGAATCAAAGACTTCATCACCACTATGTGGTTGTCAGTTAAATGATGAAGTTGTTTAGAACAGTTTTTATTTTTGGTAAATCATATAATGTTATCACCAGCACAAAGCAGGTGTAGCTTAAATGTGGTGTGTGGATCTTTGCTGCTAAGCCATATGTCTGTGGAAGCACAGATACAGCAGACTCTCTGTGTAGTCGGCAGGAGTTACCCAACTTGCTGTCCAGTGAAAAGACAGTGGAGAACATGAAACAAGGTTTCAGAGCTATTGCTAAAGTTTTCCTTAAAGCCTAATATGTAGCCTTGGTGTTACGCCCCATTTCCATCTCCTCACACACTATTTACAGAATCTGTAAGTGACCTCAGATGATGCTGAAGCCTGGTCATAACATCCAATTATGTTGGTTATTAAGAAAGTTGTCATTCAGTTTTGACTATTTTTCTGCTATAGGAGTATCTGGACATGAAACACATTGAAGGTAGACTTGATACTACATCAGTTATCAGTCCCGTCTTGAAATGAACAGTGATGGAACAGAGACAGCTGGTTAGCACGCTGTGTTCAGTATCTTTTTCAGCAAAACACATAAACATATTTCTGTCACTTAACATCAAAATAGTTACTGTTGGGCATCCTGTTCTGTTGATAATTGGAATTGCTTTTTGAAGGTGTAAACAAAAGTTACAGATGCACCTTTAAGCTTTGTCTAATTAAGGCATTTTCTAACCTTTGTTTAAGTCCACATGAGCACCAAAGACCAGACTCAGAGAGTTATTTTTCCACGAGAAGTGACATGTCCAAAGGGAAACCCCCAGACTTCAGTGTTAATAAACCAAGGTAAGATACTCTGGAAATAAATTTCTATTAAACAAGTAAGAAAACATTATAAATTCCTCTGTCATTAGTAAATCTGATAAATAACTAAGTACAGCATCACAGTAATCTTAGTCAACAATATATTGCTGGTCAGTCATAGCTTTGTAACTAAATAACTGAAATGCAACACTGAAGCAGAGACTTCATCACCACTATGTGGTTGTCAGTTAAATGATGAAGTTGTTTAGAACAGTTTTTATTTTTGGTAAATCATATAATGTTATCATCAGCACAAAGCAGTGTCTGTGGAAGCACAGATACAGCAGACTCTGTGTAGTCAGCAGGAGTTACCCAACTTGCTGTCCAGTGAAAAGACAGTGGAGAACATGAAACAAGGTTTCAGAGCTATTGCTAAAGCTTTCTTTAAAGCCTAATATGGAGCCTTGGTGTTACGCCGCATTTCCATCTCCTCACACACAATTTACAGAATCTGTAACTTTCCTCAGATGATGCGGAAGCCTGGTCATAACATCCAATTATGTTGTTTATTGAGAAGATTGTCATTCAGTTTTGACTATTTTTCTGCCATAAGAGTATCTGGACAACGAAAACATCGAGGGTAGACTTGACACTACATCATTTATCAGTCACTTCTTGAAATGTTCAGTGATATTAATGGAACAGAGACAGCTGGTTAGCACGCTGTGTTCAGTATCTTCTTCAGCAAAACACATAAACATATTTCTGTCACTAAACATCAAAATAGTTACTGCTGGGCATCCTGTTCTGTTGATAATTGAAATTGCTTTTTGAAGGTGTAAACAAAAGTTACAGATGCACCTTTAAGCTTTGTCTAATTAAGGCATTTTCTAACCTTTGTTTAAGTCCACATGAGCACCAAAGACCAGACTCAGAGAGTTATTTTTCCACAAGAAGTGACATGTCCAAAGGGAAACCCCCAGACTTCAGTGTTAATAAACCAAGGTAAGATACTCTGGAAATAAATTTCTATTAAACAAGTAAGAAAATGTTATTATAAACCCCTTTGTCATTAGTAAATCTGATTTTTAAAAAAAAAAAATCCGATTAAGTATAACATTGCAGTAATCTTAGTAATATTTTGTACTGCAACCTTTTGATCAGCATGTAATACCACTGTCAGCAAAAAAGAAGTCGAGCTTCATGGGGTATCTAACACTAAATATGTTAAAGTGACATTAATAGTTGTAATATGAACTTTGGAATCTGTTCCATTAATTCAGAAGTGACAATGAACAGTATTTATAAATTACAATAAAGTTCTTGCAGCATTTGTTGTAAATACATAAAAACCTCAAATATAGCAATAAATCAAAGACTTTATCACCAGTATATGGTTATTGTGTACCACAGTCAGGCGTTAAAGTGGGTCAGCTTTTATATTTTATTTATCTTTTATTTTGGCACAATACCGGAATGACTGCAGATGTCTTAAGTTGCAGTTGGAGTATTCAGCATCTAGTTAAGTGTTACTGAAGAGGAGCATCATAAAGGGAGTGACGTTTTTTAAGTGGCAGCTAATGTCAAATGCAACGTTTCTATCAGCTCAACAAACATCAACAAACACACAAGCTGTTTGTGTCGAGTTTGGCTCACAGTGTGTTGCTAGCTAACAGTCCAGCTGCTGTATTTCACAAAGAGAGAAAAGAAATAGAGCTCACTTTCCACAGATATGGAAAGAGATAAGAAAGACAGAAAATTCTGATAGATTATGAAGTACTGATTAAACTTCTTTACTCAAGTAAATGTGAAAAAGTACAGACTCTGATCAGTACTGAAAATAGGAAAGAAAGAATAGGTCCTTGGTGGACATTTCTGTCACTTGGATTTTTTTTAAAATTTTCTATTACAAGCTAACTCTGACCATGAACAGCACAGGTACTTTGCACCAGTCAGACACAGCAAACTAGCCTGTGTACTAAAGTAATTGTAGTCTTATGTAACCTTTGAATGTGTTTCACAATATAAAAAATAACTTCACATTACATGGAGGTTCATTATCTGACTTAACTTAAGAATATATTACATTATATTTCCAGCTCATTAAATGTCACTGAGCAGTCTTTACCTTTTAATATACCCCCTCTTCTTCCTCTTCTGTCTCGTCTTTCTCCATCTTTCTCCAACTATGAGTGAAGTTATCGCACACTTTTCTCTCCATGGGAACAGCAGTTGTACCTTTAGCTATCAGACACACTGCACAACAAACTGAACAAACATTTTGCATGTTTGCTGATATTTGCTCAGCTGTTAGAAATTTTGCATTTGAAAATACCTGTCACAACATGTCAGACGCTCAAGTACCGTGACCACAACTTATGTCAATCTGCACAAAAAACGGTGTGCTGAAATGTGTCTGGCAAAATGTGATTTTCAATATTTGCCAAAAAATGATTGCTTCGTATGTAGACTTGTATGAATTAATTGTTCCTCTATAATCTTACAAATATTGATCCAGAAAAAATATTCCTGTAGGTAGAAGGTGAAATGAGTTTTTGGCAAAGTGACTTTTATTTACTCTTCTTTGGCTCTCGGAGGAGGCAGACGCACTTTTTCTCCTCTCACTTATCTTCCCTGCTTATGTCCTTGTCTAGTCTAGTTTTTTTTTTTTAAATTTTATTTTCCCTGGAACATTCTCTCACAGTCTGTTCTCTAAAACCTAAAAGAGGAATTATGTATTGGATCAACTGGTCCCTAAATGCAATTGACACCCCTTTCTCAACGAGAAGTTTGGGCTTGGGTGAGCCTGAGTGCTGAAGATATCTACCTTTTCGGAACCATGGTAACAGGGTTCTGGCGGATCGGAGCTGGCTTGGCCCTGACTTATCGAAGAATTAAGAAAGCGGAACCGGCTGTTCAAACCCCCACAAGGCTGCCTGCTGGGATTGGAACGATGGGAGAGGCGTGAGTTTCTCAAAATGGGCTCATTGAGTGCAGCACGGATAAGATCTTGGAGAGGCTACGGCTGCTGTGAATACTCAGAATAAGATCTCTGACTGCAGACTGGATACATCTCGGAAGGGCTAGCCCGGAATAACATCTCCGGGCGCAAATTGGATGACATCCCGGGGAGGCACACTGCCGTGAGCAGTGTTGGGAAGGTTACTTTTAAAATGTATTCCACTACAGATTACAGATTACATGCCCCAAAATGTATTCTGTAACGTATTCCGTTACGTTACTCAATGAGAGTAACGTATTCTGAATACTTTGGATTACTTAATATATTATCATGCTGTTTACAACTACATGAATGTACTATTGCTGTGATTTATTACTGTTACTGAAGGTCCGCGGCTCCGAACCGTAGTAAAGGGACCTCTGACTAATACGGTGGGTTCTGTGTCGGCTCGTAGCCGAAAACTAGCTTTACTTTGTTGTCTGGGTCAACTTTGCTAGCAGAGACAGAGAGAGGCGTTGAAAGGCTGCTCCAACAGAACTTATTGTTTCAGAGGAAAACACGAACACGGTGTACAGTCGAGTCTTAATAGCTTACTTACAGCTGGGCTCGTCAGGCTCTCTTCTTGGCTGCAGTGGTTATTATTATATTTACATGCTTCCAGCTCCCGTTTCTGCTCGATGACAGCTCGTACTTTTCCTTTTTCTCCCTCCCTCGCTCACAGACACATAACGGGTATGGCAGTCCATTCTCCCTGCAGCACGGACTACACTGCCCATGATGCTACATTCTTTAGAGCTATACCTGTAGCATTCTGCCTGTTAGCTTAGCACAACAACAACAACAGGCGCTCTCTCACCCAGGAAACACGCAGAGAGAGCGTCACCCTGTAACCATGGCAACCGTAACGCTGCCTGGAACAACAGAACGTAGCTGTCAAACAAAACCCAAACAGTCCTGACCCGCCACAATATGAAACAGGGAAGTACCGCCGTGTAATCCATGTATTTCAACAAAGTAACTGTATTCTAAATACCACCTTTTTAAACGGTAACTGTAACGGAATACAGTTACTCATATTTTGTACTTTAAATACGTAACGGCGGTACATGTATTCCGTTACTCCCCAACACTGGCCGTGAGTTCTCAGAAATTGGCTCCTTGAGCACAAGAAATGACAACATCACAGAAAGCAAGTATGGCGAAGCTCGCGGCTCTCCAACGGGAGATTGAGAGATCAGTGTTGGACTGTAGAACTGCTTTGAAATTCATATGAGCTGTTTGCACTAAAGTAAAAAATACCATCAGTTATGCGGATACCCCTTTGGCACCAGGTGCGGTCTCAAGGCTGGAGCTGAACAAAACACCATGATAACGACTGTGTTTAGTCTGTTCCTTCCCATTCCATGCAAGGCCACCTGGGTTGGCTGGAAGAGTCAAGTCAAGTCAAGTCAAGTTTATTTATAAAGCACATTTAAAAACAACCAAGGCTGACCAAAGTGCTGTACAATAAGATACAAATATAAAATACAATGAAACACAAGTACATAAAACACCTCACTGATAAAAACAATAAGTTAAAACAGTAAGTTAAACCTTGCTAAAAGCCAATGAGAAGAGGTGAGTTTTAAGAGCAGTTTTAAAAGTTCCTAGGCTTGTGGAGAATCTGATGTGAGGAGGTAAACTGTTCCACAGTCTGGGTGCAGCCACAGCAAAAGCCCTCTCTCCCCTAGTCTTTAATCTGTGCCTGGGAACATCTAAAAGCATCAGGTCTGCTGACCTCAAAGATCTCCTGGGGCAGTAAATGCTGAGAAGCTCTGCCAGGTAAGGAGGTGCAGTACCGTTAAGAGCCTTAAAAACCAGCAGTAAAATTTTAAAATCAATCCTAAAAGCAACTGGGAGCCAGTGGAGAGAGCAGAGGACCGGAGTGATGTGGTCTCTCTTTTTGGAACCGGTCAGCATGCGAGCAGCAGCGTTCTGCACCAGTTGGAGGCGATGCAGACAGGAACGATCTAAACCAGCATAAAGGGAGTTACAGTAGTCCAGCCGTGATGTAATAAAAGCATGGACCACCCTTTCTAGATCGTTCCTGCACAGGTAGGACTTGACTTTAGCTAAAATCCGTAGATGATAAAAAGATCCCTTGACTACGGAGCTGATTTGTTTATCAAATTTAAAAGCACTGTCAAAAGTAACACCGAGGCTCTTAATGGAGGAAGTACATTTGGAAGTTAGGGGTCCCATAAAATCAAAGGAAAGGTTGGGGTCTTTAGGAAGCCCAAACACAATGACTTCAGTTTTACTTTCATTTAGATGTAGGAAGTTAAGAGCCATCCAAGTCTTAATGTCAGACAGACAGGAGGATAACGGCTGCAAAGAGTCCTTACAGTCTAACCTCAGAGGGAGGTAGATCTGAATGTCATCAGCAAAGGTGTGGAAGGACACATTATGTTTGCGCAGCACATCGCCCAGAGGGAGCAGATACAGAGTAAACAACAGGGGGCCTAGAATGGACTCCTGAGGTACACCACAAGTTAAAGGAGCTCTGGGAGATGACAGTTCACCGAGGTGGACAGAAAAACTCCTGTTATCCAGGTAGGACTGGAAAAACTTTAAGACAGTACCTTTCAAACCGACACAGTGTTCTAGGCGGGATAACAGTATGTTGTGATCAACAGTATCAAAGGCTGCTGTCAGGTCTAAGGTTACTAGGACAGCAGCACAACCAGAGTCTACAGTTAAAAGCAAATCATTAAAAACTCTCAGTAAGGCGGTTTCAGTGCTGTGACGAGCTCTAAAACCAGACTGAAACTTCTCGTAGAGACTGTTGTTGTCTAAAAATGACTGGAGCTGCCTGAGGACAACTCGCTCCAGTACTTTGGACAGAAAGGGCAGATTGGAGATGGGCCTATAGTTAGAGAGTATAGATGGGTCCAGGTTAGGCTTTTTGAGGAGAGGTTGAACAACAGCATGCTTAAAAAGTATTGGGAAACAACCAGAGCTGAGACAGGCATTGATCAGGACCAGAAGGACAGGTCCAACTGAGTCCAGGACCTGCTTCAGAAGACGAGAGGGGATAGCGTCAGTGGAACAGTTGGTAGACTTGACCATGCAGACTGTTTCATGTAGCTGAGAAAGAGAGATTAGCTCAAACTGGTTAAATGCAGATTGGCATGAGGGAGAAACACAGGGATTTAAAGGTGGAGGTGGAATGACAGACTGCAGGGAGGAAATCTTGTTAACAAAAAAATATAAAAAGTCATTGCAGAGGGTGGCAGAAGGTGTGAGGCGAGTGGACGTATGAGGATCAACAATGGAGTTTAGAACACGAAACAGAGTCTGAGGTTTATGGACATTACTGCTGACCAGGTTAGATATGTAGGAGGACTTAGCCTCTTTAGCAGCTTTCTGATAAGTTAAAAGAGAGTCTCTCAGGATATTGAAGGAGATTTGCAGCTTGTCCTTTTTCCACTTTCTCTCAGCACACCTGCAGGAGCGCCTGAGAGCACGAACAGAGTCTGTGATCCAGGGTTCAGTGTGAGCTTTGGGACGGAGTGATTTTAGGGGAGCGATGGAGTCCAGAATAGAAGTGCATGTTGAGTTAAAAAGAGCAATTAAATCTTCTGCACACAGGGAGTCAATCCAGTCCACCATGGAGAGCTCAGAGTTGTTGAAAGCAGCAGAGAACTGGGATGGTACATGGGTATTGATGATCCGGTGGCGGCGTGAAGGAGCTTTAACTGCAGCAACAGAACATTGTGCAGTGGCAGAGAACAGAACAGGAAGGTGATCAGAGATACACGCACTCTCACAGATTTCAGAGACGTGGATACTCAGGCCGTGAGACATGACGAGGTCCAGTGTGTGACCTTTCTCATGTGTGGAGCCAGACACACACTGAGTCAGGTTAAAAGAGTCCAGCAGTGATACAAAGTCTCTAACCAGAGGTTTAGATGGACAACACACATGGATATTCAGATCGCCAACAATAGAAGACTGTTTACTTAGCCTGGCAGGGCGAAGGACACTGTCTCAGCTGAACTATGGACACGCACACACATGCATATACTGATAAGCACTCACTGACGCATCACCCTCCCTACCCCGGATCCAACGCCACCTCCAACACTTACCTCCCCTCTGATGTGGACATTGGGTCAGTTGGAGGCGCAGTCGAAAGATTGCAGCGGTCCCAGTTCAGATGTACACACTGGAACTCTTTCCCATGTTGCTGTCTGTGTTATTGTGCTATGGTGTGTTGATATCTGTGCATTCCTGTATTATCTTTCTGTGTTACACGTTTCAATGTTTTTTTTCCTCGCTACCTAGCCTGACCTGTCTCCCCAATGTGATGTTTGTGTATTGTATGTACGGTCGGCAAGGTCTTTCATCTTGGTTGTGGGCAAAAGACCTGCAACTGACAAATAAAGGCTATCTCATCTCATCTCATAATTCCTTTATTTAGCTAGGATAAATCTGTCATTGACATTGAAAATGTCTTTTTCAAGAGAGATTTGTGAGATAGAGGACAGCAGAAACTGCAGCAAATATTACATCATATTTGAAGTGATGAAAAAGAACTGGATTGATTATAATATAGAACACAGAGTAGGTATAATCACACAGTCATATAGACACTTGTGAAACTGTTAAATTCTTTGTTTTGTATGTAACCCATTGATATTTTTTGTTTTTTTTAAGTATGTTTATTAGATTTTTTGATATAAGGAAAAAAAGAGACACAACCCCCCCCCCCCCCCCCCAAAAAAAAAAAAACAAAAAACAAAAACAAAAAACAAAAAAAAACAACAGACAACACAACAGCAAGGGCTAAAACACACAAATAAGACAAAAGATTACACTGCAACGACAAAAATACTATTTCAACACTGGCAATAAGCAGAAATAAAACGCTAAGGTGGTAGGCTGAGTTATTAGTGATCGATCAAACAGGACTTTGTTTTAATACATGGTCTAAAAATGGCTGCCACACATCAAAGAAATTACTAAGTTTGTCCGCTAACGTGTACCTAATTCTCTCCATATGCAGTAGAGCAGTCAGCTCTGTCAGCCACATTTTGAATTGAGGTACAATATCCTGAGAGTCAAGATAATTTTCTTAGCAATTACCATTCCGAACAAAACTGTAGTTTGTGCAGCAGAGCTGAGGTGTAAAAGGGAAGAGGAAGATCCAAACAATGCAATTATTGGGTCCGGCTCTAATGTGCAATTATAGATATCAGAAAAACATTTAAAAATGTCGTCAAAGGAGCTTGCAAAGAGAATGGTGGGAAATCCCAGATTTAAACCAGATTTAGGTTTAAATCCCCACCATTTGACCTTAGAACTGAAGAAGCTTGTCGGATGAGAGGTGAAACGTCTTCAAGCAACTTAAAGAAGTCCAGACGCTTCTCTTTGCAAGCTCCTTTGACTACGATGACCTGGATGACTGAGAACCTTCACAGACATTTAAAAATGTCCAACCAATAGTTATGCAGTTTGGGACAAGTCCAAAATAAATGAGTGAGAGAGCCTTCTCCAAGTTTACAACAATCACATATCGGACTAATAGAAGGAAAAATCCTGTGCAGTTTAGTTTTTTGAATAATGAAGTCTGTGAAGCACTTTGAATTGAATTAACTGATGCCTTGCATTTATGGAGCAAGAATGGATCCTACACAGACTCCTCTTCCACACCTCATCTCCTATTTGCAAACCAAGCTCCTCCTCCCATGCCATCTTCAAAAAGTCAGATTTAAAATTTAAATACTCAGAAAAAGCTTTCACAAGACCAGAAACCAACTTTTTAGAATCCGGGGAACTCAGAAGGAGTGGAAAAATTGACCCCTCTTCCGGAAGAGATGGAAAATTAAGAATACTCTGACGAACATAGTTTTTTATCTGTAAATAATGAAAAAAATGTGACGCAGGGAGTGAGAAATTGTTTTGCAACTGAGTAAATGATGGAAACTGCCTGTCAATATATAAGTCTTTGAGAGTAATAATACCTTTCTGTGTCCAGACCTCAAAAGAGGCATCTAAACATGAGAGTGGAAATGCATGATTACAATATATTGGAGTATGGATTGAAGTGTCTGGTAGAACACAACCTTTTTTGATCTGACTAAAGATTTTAACACAGTTCGAAACTATAAAATTATTGACCTTGGTTCGTGGATTAGAGGACGAAAAAAGAAGAGCAGGGAGGGAACTATTCTCAACCCCACCACTCTCTATGACCACCCAAGGTGGGGTATCGGCAGACATGACCTTTTTGTAGCCTTCCTGCCAATAAGCAAGAGTTCTAGCATTTGCAGCCCAATAATGGCAGTGGCAGAGCAAATCCACCCTTAAGTTTAGACTTACATAGATGAACTTTTGATATCCTGTGAGTTTTAAAGCCCCAAACAAATGGTAATACTACTGAGTCGATCACTTTGAAAAATTGCTTATTCAAAAAAATAGGTAAGTTTAAAAATAAATATAGAAATTTAGGAAGGGAAACCATTTTAATTACATTAATGCGACCTACCGTGAAAATAGGGAGAGCCCTCCATTTCTCAATGTCCTTTTTCAATTTTTCAACTTGTTCAAGATAATTTAACTTAAAGATCAATTTAGGATCCTTAGGCAAAATAACACCCAAGTATTTCAATCTGTCTGTAATTTTAAAAGGCAAAATTTTCAAAAAATCAACATCCAAGTTTGCAGTTAAAGCCACAAACTCACTCTTCTGCCAATTAATTGTATAACCTGAGATTTCCCCAAACGACCTCACCACATCTAAAAGTACAGGAACAGATCGCTCAGGATTTGACAAGAACAAAACAACATCATCCGCATATAAAGAAATGTAGTGCTTGATATTCCCAATAGAGGGCTCATTCCTAATGGCTACTGCAAGAGGTTCAATAGAAATTGCGAAGAGCAAAGGGCTCAAAGGGCAGCCTTGTCATGTCCTGTAAAAAAAAAGGCGCTGATCTATCTTGGTTAGTAAAAATGGAAGAAGAGGGATGCCTATATATCATATCAACCCATGATATAAACTGTTCGCCTAAACCAAACTTCTCCAGTACCCGAAGCATATAGGCCCACTCGACCTGGTCAAATGCCTTTTCAGCATCTAAGCTCAGTACTGCGATCTTGGAAGCTCCCCAGTGCCTATGATACATAATATTCATCAATCTTCGAACATTTAAGAAGGAAAACCTCTGAGGGAAAAACACAGTTTGATCCGGATGGATAATTGATCCAACATGTCCATTTAATCTATTTGCCAAAATTTTAGTGGAAATTTTCATATCCAAATTCAACAAAGCAATAGGTCAATAAGAGGAACATTCTGTTTCATCCTTTCCTTCTTTCAATAACAAAGAAATATTAGCTTCATATAGTGTACGGGGAAATGCTTGAGTATGGAAAGAATACTTAAACATTCTCAATAAAAGAGGGGCCACCTTTTCAGAGTATTTTTTATACAATTCAATGCCAAACCCATCTGGGCCTGGGGACTTTCCATTGGAGAATGACTTAATAGCTTTCGAAACTTCTTCAATAGTAATATCTGAGTTTAAAGCCTCTCGTGCAGCGTCATTCATTTTCGGGAGATCCAGCTTCCCTAACCAATCAGAAATATTGCCCCAAGATTTCAACATATAGAGCTCTTCATAATATTCTCTAAATCACTCATTAATAGCTTTAGGGCTAATTAAAATTTTGCCTGATCTTGATTTAATTTTGTGTATAGCCCTACTGGCCCGTAGGCCTCTCAGCTGCTGAGAAAGAAGCTTATGGGGTTTATCTCCAAACTCAAAATGCTTCTGTCTGATCCTAAATAGCCGATCTGTTACTTGACTAGATAAAATTGTGTTATACTCAAACTTCCTTTTAATGATGTCTTGAAACAGAGAGGGACAAGAGGAGGCCTTGTGGTCCTGTTCTAACTGTGTTAATTAGGCGTTTCCGGCATTCTTTTTTTAACGAAGATTCAAAAGAAATAATTTCTCCTCGCATTACCACTTTAAATGTTTCCCATAAAATTGAATCAGAAACGTTTTGTTTATCATTAGTTTCCAAGAATTCTGATATTTTAGTTGTCATAAATTGGCAAAAGGATGTCTCAGACAGGAGTGACGGGTGAAAACGCCAGTTACCCTGTTGTTTCGTACCACAGAAGTCCAGGACTAAAGAGGTTGGAGAGTGATCCGAGATCAAGATGTTATGATAAGTTGAGCATACAACTTTAGACATCAGTTTAGAATCAAGCAAAAAATAATCTATTTTGGAGTACGATTTGTGCACTTGTGAAAAATAAGAATAATCTCTACCAGTAACCCATTGCTAAACCCCGCTGACTGCAGTCAACTCATCAATACAAACATTAAAAAAACCACATAAATATCAGCAATCACTTTTTTGGACAGCACCAGCCCACTTTAACCCTTGAGTACAGCAGTCGAAATTATATATATGTTTTTTCATCTCTTTGCATTCAATAGGCTTTGATTAATACACCAATACGGTTGCCTTTTATGTGTTATTGTTCCCTCCATTCCGGCGTACCGTTAAGTAAATAAATAAATAAATCTTCCCCCAAATGTGTTAAACCTGAATTAACAAGCCTGTTTTGAAAAGGAACTTGGTATGAGACACAGATATTTGTGTAAAGGTGTGGGGATTAAAACGAAAAAGGTTTCAGAAAAATAAATAGTCAGATAAAGTATACAGTAGACACCTAAAAATTCTTCACTATACTCCACTGTGGATGCAGACAGCTGAAACCGAAGTCATTCCTATTAAGGAACTTTAACATAGGAAGTGGCATTGACTGTGCTCAGGTCTTGTTTTCTATGGCTTCTAGGCAAAAACAGTTTCCTGTTGTGTTGAGCAAAGCCCAGCTCAGACATGCCTGACACACACTAGAGTCAACGTTGGACCTCTGCACAGTGTGATATAAATTATATTAATATATTAGCACAAAAAGTTTGATACCAATTACATTTTGTATATATTTGATATTCATTTAAATTGCAGTAATGGTCAGTGGAAACATGATAACATGTATGTTCTATATTAGTTAGATAGGTCTTGTTTTTAAATTATAAAATTATTATTATTTTCATCATAATGAGAGATCATTTAATTAATGACTTTAAGATGTAATTTTGAGGTTTCCTTTAACTGAGAATCTTTGATGTTAGTTTGAGGAACTTAAAGGGCACCAAATTCAGAGAATCACCCACGGAAGATATTTACTAAAGTGTGACGTTGAAAGTCCAACAGCTGAACAGTAATGTTCTAATATTCGTTATTTAGTTGTAATTTGTAATTTGAGAAGTATGGTGATTCTCTCAGGCGGGTGCCCTTTGGATCATGCCTTCTTTAAAAAAAATGGCCTATAATAATTATATGTGTAATGGCTTAATTTAATAGTGGATTATTTTATTTTATTTTTTTAGAAAATCAAATTTCCCACCCCAGTCATGAAATCACAGTTATTATTAGTTATTTATTTCTTAATAAAATCTGTTTTCAGTTCAGTTCCATGAGCTCCTAGTACATGTAGAGGTATGTGATATTCATACCTTCATTCAATCAGAACAGGGGATACTAGACAGAAACCTACAAAAAGCTTCAGAGGTACCTAGAAGGTTTGATATTTATAAATGTTTGACATTCAAGTTTACCATAAAGCTGAACAGGAATGCAAGTTCCTTCTGAATCTAAATGTTGAGAAAAAGCAGGAAAAGGTATGGGTGAGCCTATAACTGTAAAAGAATAAAAGGAAATTGAGACAGTACGATCAATTGCCAAAGTGAAGTGAAGTGACATTTTTACTATAATGGAGATAATGATATCACAGTTTATTTATCTTGCTGTGCTGACAAACAAAATAATAATTATACATGTCTTCTTTGCTTTGAAGCTCAACTACATCAACTGACAACAGCAATGCTTCTGTGAACAATGATCTCAGCGGTGAGGATGACTCTTACAACATCATTAACACAGAAATCCTTCTTAAGTCAGAGCTATTAACAGAAGAATATTTTAGAACGCAGAATATTTGTATTTAATTCAATATACTACTGCTATTTTCTCTCCTCCAAGAAGGCATCACACTAAGAAAGAATGACATGTCATTGTATTTATTTACAACAATCATATTTGTACATTTTAGTTCAATAATTCATGGTACATTTTTATTTTGTTCCATTTTTTCAGAGACCTCAACACGATGGAAGGAGCTGGTGAAACATCTGCGCGGAAGACTTCTTACAGAAAACAAACTGATTGAAGACACCAATCATCCTAACAAGAACAACACCGAACACATCATGAGAGAGAACAGCACTCCAGGGAATAATAAACAGACTGTGGTGAAAGTGGATGCAACATCTGACATCTTTAAAGATAAGAATGGGAAGAAAATCAGAACTGTGCTGACTCTTGGAGAGGCTGGTATCGGAAAATCCTTCCATGTACAGACATTCATAAAACAGTGGGCGGAAAAGAAAAACCCTTCATTTTTCACTTGGGTTGCAGACAGAACAAAAGCTTTTTTTGGTAAAGGTGAAGAAAATGAACTAGGAATATTTCCACTCGAAGTCTCTGAACTTAATCAGATGAAAGATAAAGAAATTAGCTTGGTGGGTTTTCTCAACCATTTCTTTAAGGAAACCAAAGACTTTGTAATCACTGAATTTTCACACTTCCCATTTTTATTTGTCTTGGACGGAGTTGACCAATCTCAGCTCCTGCTCGACTTTGACAACAACACCACCTTGTCTGATATCAGTGAGCCAGCCTCAGTGGACGTGCTGTTGATAAACCTCATCAAAGGGAAACTGCTTCCTTCAGCTGTAGTGTGGATAACGTCCCGACCTTCAGCTGGTAATTGGCTGAATGTTGAAAAGTTTGTTGACAGGGTGACAGAGATACGAGGTAAGATTATTGTTACGGAGACAATACTTTAAAAATTAAATGTAACCAAGGGTCTTTATAGTATATTTATCATCCAAAAGTCTTGACCCCCCCCCCCCCCCCCGTTATTTACAACAGTTATATAACTGCTGTTATTACTGTTAATTAAAATGTTGCAATCACTGAATATTATATTGTTTTACTGTATTTTCACTATAGAGAAAGATGTCAAAGAAAAACTGAGAACAAATCTGAAGATAACTATTTGCAACAAGTATAAACAACAAAGTGAGGAAGAGATCGACACAGAACTCTGTGTACTAAAGGATGAAAAAGATCTAGTGGAAGTCAACTACGAAGAAATGTTTAACGTGCGAACAGTGCTAACAACAGGAATGGCTGGTGTTGGGAAAACATTTCAGACAAGGTTGTTCATGTTCAACTGGGCAAAAGAGAAGACCAACCGAAACATAGACTTTATAGTTTTCTTCCAGTTCAGTGAGCTGAATGAAAGAAGTGTTCGCAGTATGAAAGAACTGCTGAACGACTACTTCAGTGATATTAAACAACAAGGAGATCTCTCCTATGACAAGTTTAAAATACTTTTTATTCTGGATGGCCTGGAAGAATGCACACTTCCTCTGGATTTTTTAAACAACAAGGACCTGACTGACATGAAGGCACAGGCCACGATGGATGAGCTGCTAACAAACCTAATCAAAGGGACTTTGCTTTCTTCTGCAAATCTCTGGATCATCTCTCAACCCTCAGGAGTCGATAAGATTCCATCTGATTATATCCAGAAAGTTACAAAATGTCAAGGTACTGAACAAAATGAAGCTTCAAAAACAGCATACTGGTTTGTTTACTCAAACACACTTAAAAAATGATACTTTTAATAACGATTAACATTATTCATGGTACATATCTTTTATTTTGTTCTGTCTTTTCAGAGACCTCAAAGAGATGGACAAAGCTGGTGACACATCTGCGCACAAGACTTAGAAAAATGCCTCTGATTGAAGACACCGATCATCCTAACCAGAAAACCACAGAACACATCATGAGAGAAGACAGCACTGCAGAGGTCACTGATGAACAGAAAAAGAAACAGACTAAGGAGAAATTGAAGACAACATCTGAAATCTTTAAAGACAAGAATGGGAAAAAAATCAGAACTGTGCTGACTCTTGGAGAGGCTGATATTGGAAAATCTTTCCACGTACAGAAATTCATAAAACAGTGGGCGGAAAAGAAAAACCCTTCATTTTTCACTTGGGTTGCAGAGAGAACAAAAGCTTTTTTTGGTAAAGGTGAAGAAAATGAACTAGGAATATTTCCACTCGAAGTCTCTGAACTTAATCAGATGAAAGATAAAATTAGCTTGGTGGGTCTTCTCAACCGTGGCATCAAAGAAACCAAAGACTTTGTAATCACTGAGTTTTCAAACTTCCCAGTTTGTTTTGTCTTGGATGGACTTGGCAAATTTCAGCTTCCACTTGACTTTGACAACAACACCACCTTGTCTGATATCAGTGAGCCAGCCTCAGTGGATGTGCTGTTGACCAACCTCATCAAAGGGAACCTGCTTCCTTTGGCTCTAGTGTGGATAACGTCCCGACCTTCAGCTGGTAATCAGCTGAATGTTGTTGAAAAATGTGTTGACAGGGTAACAGAAATACGAGGTAAGATTATCATGCAATTAGATATCATTGAGCATCTTTGTAGTACATATACTAGTGTACTAGACAAAAAAAGAGTCAAAATACTAAAAAAAAATTTCAGAAAAGACAAATGTAGTAAATATTTATATAATAAATAATTGTTTATTGCTGAAAAGATAAATGTGCACAGTGTATACTTGTGTAATTTCTGTTTCTAATGTTTTCTTACAGAGAAGCCTGATATCACAAGCCAACGCAAACTCAAGTCTCAACTGAAGGAGCAGTTTACTCGTGTGTCTGAGGGCATCGACAGGCAAAAAACCTCTGCTGTCCTGAATGAGATCTACACAGAGCTCTACATCATAGAGGGACAGAGTGGAGAAGTCAATGAGCAGCAAGAGACCAGACTGGTTGAAAAGGCAAAGTTCAAACCAGTTAAACAAGAAACAGCAATTAAATATAATGAGATCTTCACCCCTGTTGAAAATAAATATATTAAAACTGTGATGACAATTGGAGTGGCAGGCATAGGAAAAACTATCGCATCAATGAAGTACATGCTGGACTGGGCTGAGGGTAACGCAGTTCAAAACATTTATTTCATGTTTCCATTTCCTTTCCGAGAGCTTAATTTGAGAAGAGAGGAACAACTCAGTTTTGAGGATCTTATTCATCAGTTCTTTCCAGCTATGAAGACCTCAGAAATATCTGACTATGACAAGTACGAAATTCTGGTTGTTCTGGATGGCTTTGATGAATGCCGCCTTGATCTTGACTTCAGTGAAAGTAATAAATGCACCGATGTGAGAGAGCAAACATCAGTCAATATTCTGCTGACCAACCTCATCCAAGGAAATCTGCTTCCTAAAGCTCAGATCTGGATCACCTCCCGTCCTGCAGCGTCCAACCGTATTCCTGCTGATAAAGTTGACCGGGTCACAGAGGTGCGAGGATTCAATGATGAGCAAAAAGAAGAATACTTCAGGAAGAGGTTTAAGGACAAGGATAAGGACAAAGATAAGGACAAGGATAAGGACAAGGATAAGGACAAGGATAAGGACAAGGATAATGACAAGGATGAGGACAAGGATGAGGAAAAAGATGAGGACAAAGATAAGGACAAAGATAAGGACAAGGATAAGGACAAAGATAAGGACAAGGATAAGGACAAGGACAAGGATAAGGACAAGGGTAAGTACAAGGACAAGGATAAGGACAAGGATGAGGACAAGGATGAGGAAAAAGATGAGGACAATGACAAGGATGAGGACAAGGATAAGGACAAGGGTAAGGACAAGGATAAGGTCAAGGAAAAGGATAAGGAAAAGGATGAGGACAAGGATGAGGAAAAAGATGAGGACAATGACAAGGATGAGGACAAGGAAAAGGACAAGGATAAGGTCAAGGAAAAGGATAAGGAAAAGGACAAGGATCTGGCTGAAAAAATCCTCACCCATGTGAAGAAATCAAGGAGCATTTATATTATGTGTCACATACCAGTTTTCTGTTGGATCACTGCAAAGGTCCTGGAGGAATATGTGACCACAAACCAAGATGATGAAATGCCCAAGACTCTAACTGACATGTACATATACTTTCTTTTGATTGAGTGCAGACAGGCTAACAGAAAGTATAATGAAGATAGGACAAGTGAAAGCTGTGAGACAGATACATGCTGGAATGAAAGAAACAAGGAAACCATTATATCTTTAGGAAAACTAGCTTTTGAGGAGCTTGTTAAAGGAAACTTTCTCTTCACTGAAGAAAACCTGACAGAGTGTGGTACTGACATCACAAAAGCTGCTGTTTTTTCTGGGATATTGACTCAGATCGAGAGAGAAGGTCCTTCACTGTACCCACAGAAACTGTTTTGCTTTGTCCATTTGAGCATTCAGGAGTTCCTGGCAGCTTTCTATGTGTTTTACATCTTCAATAACAAAAGTGAAAATCTGCTTACCCCACCTCCTTCAGTGGTTTCAGATTTGCCTGCATCCAACTTCTACAAGAAAGCAGTGGACAAGGCTTTAAATAGTAAACATGGAGACTGGGATCTGTTTCTCCGCTTCCTGCTTGGCCTCTCACTGGAGACCAATCAGAATCATCTGAAAGAGCTGCTGAAAGACAACAAAAAAAATAACAAGGAGACCAACAAGGAGACAGCTGAGTACATCAAAAAGAAGATCAACGAAGACATCAGTGATGCAGATAAAAACCTCAATCTTTTTTACTGTTTGAATGAGCTTAATGATCACTCTCTTGTTAAAGACATCAAAGAGCAACTGCGATCAGGAAAACAGAATTTTGAAGATTACTCTGCTGGTCAGTGGTCTGCTCTGACGTTTGTGCTGTTGACGTCAGACGAGAAACTTGATGTGTTTGATCTAAAAAAGTATCGGAAATCAGAGAAAGTTCTTCTGGGAATGTTGCCAGTGGTCAAAGTCTCACAAACTGCCTTGTAAGTACTTTTGAATAATTACTTTTGTAATTCAGAGTACACAAAGTTGAACTATCTAAACAGCTTTCACAGAGAAGTAGAACTCCAGTGAGTTTAGTGGGAGATTCAGTCAATTCAGTGTCATTTATCAAGTTTGAATTTAAAACTTTCTGCTTTCATTCAGAGGGTTTAAGAACAATTTGACATTCACTATTCAGTAGTTACAGATAACTTTGTGGAAAGTCACCTATTTTCAGTAATTGGATAATTGACTGATAAGCAGTTTCATGGTCAGGTGAGTCATGTTCCCTTGTTACTTCATAGCAGTGGAAATGTGTCACTGGCATTTATGGATGATGTGGGCAGGGATAGCTCATTATTATTATTATTATTATTATTATTATTATTATTATTATTATTATTATTATTATTATTATTATTATTATTATTATTATTATTATGTAATTGCCGATGTAAGTCACAGGATGAATTCGGAAGTTTGCAGCCAAACACCAGAAAACTGATCAGACGGTGTTCCAGAGTCCTGACATGCTATATTTTTTTAAGGCAAAGAAATGGGATATTCTTCAGTGTCAACTTATCTAAACCTGGTTTTTCATTAAATATCAAACTGAATACAGAAAGGCTCACAGACAAACAGCAACTGAAGGTGGCTGCAGTAAAGGCCTGACAGAGCATCAAGGAAATGTAGCATCTGGTGACATCCATGGGCTCTAGACTTAAAGCTATGACTAACAAATGATTTCCATCCAAATATTACAAATAATTCTTTATTTAAAGGATTATTTATTTGGATTTAAAATAAGATATTAATTCAAAGCTTCTGAAAATGGCAAACTATATTTAAAAGTGTCTGTAATTTCTAAAGTAAATGCAAAATTTTTGTTGATCTCCTTGAATCTTCTTAATTGTTCTATTTAAATTCCAATGTGGTGGTGCACAGAGTCAGAGCTATAAAAATTATGTCCCTGTCCAACAAATGATTTATATAACTGTATACACTGGTCTTTTAGTTACTTGAACATACTAGTGCAAAGTAACAGTACATAGCACTTTGCTGTATGTCTCATTTTCACAGGCTGACTTGGTGTGAGCTCTCTGAAAAAGCCTGCAGTGGTCTGACATCCTCAGTCCTAAGCTCTGCATTCTCAAACCTTTTGGAGTTGAACTTTAGCCATAATGATTTGCTTGATGTGGGTGTGGAGCATCTTGCAGAAGGCCTGAAGAGTTCACACTGCAAACTGGAGATTCTGAAGTAAGTGTGCATAAATCACACTGCCAGGGAGGTTTTTGTTGTCTTTTCCTGTTAGAAAATTAAAAGGTTTCCACATGGTACAAAGTATAACAGACTGTTTGTAGGACGCTAGACTGTTTTTAGCCACATATGAATTTTATTAGAGACAAATATTTTTTTACACTTTAGTCAAAGTTTGCAGAAAAGCTGTGCCTTAGATGATTGCTTTCCATTACCATTATATCCTAAGCCCAGACTAAAGGGGGATGAAGGGGGATTTCTGAATATAGAATCCAATTAAATGGTCTACCTGGCCTCATACTTTATGTAAATAGGACATTAAATTTCTGTGAAAATTTTGTCAAGTTTACCCAAGCAGGGAAAACATCCACAGCATTCAAATGTCTTATATAAATATATTCACTGCAGCAACCTGATTTTAAAGAGAAGGTGATATGATCATCTTATTAAAGACATTAATGTGTCATGTGTTTATTGAATCGTTTTTTGAGTGTTTCAAACCTTTATCAAAAAGTCAGAAAGACCATCAAAATAATTTCTCTCTGTGTGTTCTGCAGATTGTCTGGTTGTCAGGTAACAGTGAAAGGCTGCTCTTCCTTGGCCTCATCTCTCAAATTGAATGCAGCTTCCCTCCTGAAACATCTGGATCTGAGTTATAATCACCCAGGAGACCTTGGAACCAGAGAACTCACTGATATAAAGGAAGATTCAAATATGAAGCTGAAGACACTGCTGTAAGTTATAAATATAATTGTCTATATAGTATATATAAATAAAAGGCTTTTATTTCTAATAATATGGAAGGATCTTTTTCTGAGCTTACGTCAACTTTAAAGCAAAATTATAATAGAACCTGAAGTAAAAAGTAATTTCATTTATAACATAAATTAAATTTGAAGTCATATTTTTTCCACTCTGTTTGAAAATTATTGCTGCACTACTTCCTCACCTTACCTTACTATACCTAATACTATATATAAAATAAAATCTTGTACAGTTTGGACCATGGTGGAGAGCATCGGTTAAAGCCAGGGATGAAGAAGTGTAAGTTGGTCTCTGATCTTCAGTGTTTTGTTATGTAGTCACCAAGTTAAAGCTCCAGTTGCTCATTTTTGAAATCAAAATCACTAATTATAATTTGCTATACCTGCTAATGTTGTTTTGATTTGTTGCTTTGCTTGTATTTGTTTATGTATTTATATTTTGTGGTCTCTCCAGTACACAAAGATATCAAATTCTTGCGTTGTCTTTCTCAGATGGTGTAGAGCTGAAGTTTGACGAAACTACGGCGAGCAAAAGGCTTATCCTAGAAGGAGACAGAAAAGTAAAAACTGTAAAGAAGGTAGAGGAGAAACCTGCACGACCTGAAAATGAGGACAGGTTCAAGAGGTCTCAGGTGTTTTGTGTCGAGGGACTGAAAGATCTCTGCTACTGGGAAGTAGAATTGAGTGGGACGGTCTGCATTGCTGCAGCATACAAAAGAGTGGGTAGAAATTGGGATAGTAGTGGTGGCCTAGGATGCAATGAGATGTCCTGGGCTCTGTACTGCTCCAGTACTAAATGCACTGCCTTGCATGGGGAGACATCAACAGAGCTGAAATTACCTTCTAGTCAAAAAATAGCAGTGCTCTTGGATTGGGAAGGTGGAATTCTGAGTTATTACAGTGTTTCATCAGAAAAGCTGAGCCTCATACACACCTTCCATGCAAAATTCACAGAGCCGCTCTTCCCAGCATTCTGGTTTAAAACAGGCTCTGTGACCGTATGTGAGATAAACTAAATCACTGTGGTTAAAACAGGTTTGATAAACTGATCACCACAGATGTTCTTCGTATTTCATTCAATTAACATTTCAGTTCCTTAACATGAACATTTCTCTTTTAGATGTGACTTGTTTATAAATGACAATAAAGAAAAAAGAACAATGTAAAAAGAAAACTAAGCTTTTGTAATATCATAAAGTTACATTTGCACAACATCCAGAGGTCCTTAAAACACACTAACCCGTGGCAGTTGTAGATCTGCTATGATACAGGCAGCTCTGTATGTCAAGATAAGGGACAGTCGCTGATTTCACTCATTTCTTTCTAAAACTTGTTTGTGTTTCCTTGTTTAATCACAAGTGTAAGATATTCTGATATCCTGATAACGATGGTGAATATTACGAGTTTCGAGTATGTTTTTTTTTACTTCAGTTCTGCCTTTTTCTTCTTTTTATTACTTTAATTTTATATTTTATAAATGACAATAAAGCAGAACATGTACAAGAAAGAATACATAACTGTATCCCTGTCAAATAATACTTACATTTCTTCTTGAACATTGACATTTTTTTTGTTTTTGTTTTCACTTTCTAATGAAAAGATAGCTAACATTTAAATTAAACAGTGGGGTAAAAATCAGACATTATGGATGGATCGTTTTATTGTCAGTATCATCAGCAGTGAAGACTGATGGTCATATATAACTGTACATACAGAAACCTGACTTTTTGATATACATAGATATAAAAAAAATAAATCCACTGATTAAGGTCAGACTGTGCTTGAGAAATTGATAAAAAAATTTTTTTTAGTTTTACCAACTTTGAAAGTGTGTGCGCGAGAGAGAAAAAAGCTTTACTAGTAAAAATTTATGGAGAGTTGAACCCAAAGTCAAATAAATGTATGCCAAAAAATATCAAAATGTCACACCTCACAGACTTTGATTTGTTAAAGACAAATTACTCACATTTGACTTTGGTTCACATCACAGGATTAGGTTTTTATCAGGTGTGTTTCTTAACTGATACATCTGGAAACTTGAACACAAAAACACTTCTGAATGTCACCCGATGAGTGTTGTGGTTGGACTGTATCTACTGCCTTAGTCTTTATCTTCCTAATTATGTGTCAGTTGATCGCTTGTCCAGGTGGTATGTTCCTACATCCACGTCTGTCTTTGTCTCTGTCCAAATTTCTTTTTTCATTCACGCTTTCTAACATAATTTCAGTCGAGTGGCTGTCAGACACAATTTATTTCCCTTCCCTTCCATCTGGATCCTGATCAAACTTTACTGTGTTACACTGTGAAGAAGCCTGGTTGACTATAGGAATAATTAGGGGAGTAATGGCAGCTGCAGTTTTCAGTCTTGGTAGCCAGGTCTCAAACACATGCACAATCATAGACATTTACAGTACAATAATGTGATGTTGAAACAGCCTATTTTCCCTGACACATACAGTTATATTCATGGCAGTTGAGTCTGTTGGGAGTGATTATTTCCATCGGTGTCCACCAGACTGTAAGAAGAGAAGAGAAAAACTGAAATAAAGACCTTTTACATTTACAGTAAGGTAAGCTTAGCAGCTTCCATGTCCAAAATTGTCTAAATCTTCTTAATGTTAAATTTGACTACTTTATTTCATTCTTTCCTCCCTAATCTTTGCTTAAAGTTACAGAGCATAACCAGTTATTTGTTTCCTTTTTAGTTTGTGACCAGTTTGAGCCTTTCTTTCAAAGAGTAAAGAAACAATATTTCAAATATTCTAAAAATTACTGTTAAAGCTAAACATCCTTACAGTGGGGACAGTTTGCATACTACTCAAGACACAGCTTGTTTACTTAAAATGTGCATTTTAACATTATATTATTGTATGCATCTGTCTTTTTTTGTTTGTTTGTTTGTTTGACCAAAATTCGCATCCAAGCTGGCATGTTTGGGCATTTTAATGTAGGAGGCAATGAATTACACACATAATATAGGAGTGGATGGTGGCTAGAGTGAAAGCAGTTACAAAGGAAGGGATGGAAGTAGAAGAGAAAGGAAACATCTGGGACAATGTGGCAATGAGCGAACTGAAGGTCTTTTTGCACCACAATCCAATTCATTGTTTCCATAAACCTATTTTTTGACTGAGTCTGTGAAGAGCCTTAAAGAAAATCACAATAAAAAATTTAGTTCCAGTTCTCACGTCACGGGCCTCATAAAAGCAACAGACCTGTTTGATTTGCTTAGGATCTCTCCTGTTTCTGCTTCTTTCACTCCATACTATTGATCTGCTACAGCTAATTGACAACACATTTAGGGCCCCTCACGCTCTTTCTGTCTCACTCTGCATCAGTCTTTTAAGATTTGTTTTGATTAGAGAGCTGCCTGAGCACGCTTTGAGTTGAATGAATGAATGGTTTGTGTGGGTTTACAACAGACTTTGTGAGAAATGTGTGGACGTCACTGCTTTTGAACTGGAAAATGTACATTCCTTTTGCAATGATCAAAAAACCTTTTAAAAGCCCCACAGGCCCTGTTAAATGATTATGTTGACCTTTTTAATAGTTTATGTGCATTTACTGACTAATACAACATTTAATTAATTTTGGTTGATTTCCAGAAGTAAAAGTTTTTAAACTCATCAGGCAATGGATAATCTAGTCATGGCAGCAATAATGAGTTGTGTTGTTGAGGATACGCAGAACTTTTGCTTTGGTAAAACTGTTGCTTTTGCTGCTTCTAACCTTTGTTAGCTGCTGTTAGCTGGCTGTTGGTAGCTGCTGTTATTGAAACATTCTTGGAAGTGTTTGGACTGTGATGATTACTGAATAAACTCTCATATGGTGTGAGACTGTATTTAAACTCTATATCAGAGAGAAATAGAGATTTGTAGGATACTCAAGCCTAACATTAGCTAACATGTTAGCTTAAAACAGCTGTTGTTGTTTAGCTGTCAGCTGTCTGGAGACAGGAGGGTCGCATTTCTAATCCAGTGCATTCCAACCACTGTGCTGCGGCACATAGGTGTGCCATGAGAAATGATCAGTTGTCCCGTGGAAGATTATCTGGTTCCACCTGGTACTTTAAGCGATCAGCGTGAGTAACAGGCAGAAAATTGCATTCTCTTTCACTAGAGGGCAGTACTACCTGCTCTAATTAAATTGGTTGCAAACTGCCAGTAAAACAGAAGAAATTACATAATAGTCATGCTGTGAGTGAGACAATGCAGCACGTAATAACAATATATAAATATTTGAAAGAAAAAAGTAGTCAATCTGAACTGGGTCCTGACCTTTTTATCATGAAGCTGATGGTGCAGATACAAACTGAAATATCCCCCAAGAAGCCTTCTTTGCCTAGCCACATGCATAAAACACAATTAGTCAGAAAAGGGATGTCTTTCCCAGAACACTGTATTTAAATATGATGGGGAATATAGTGGCTTCCAAAAACTGAACCTATGTATTTTTAGTGGATTAATTTGTTAATTCAAAATTTGTTTGAAGATCTGAAACTTATATGTGACAAAAATGCAAGAAAAGAAGTCAGGAAGAGGAAAAGGACTTTTTCACAGTACTCTCTGTGTTTCTGCAGACTGCAGCAGCCCACCTCTGCCCTCCACAGATGAGCCACAACCACACCCTGGTCTATGGTGTTTATGAGAGGCATCTGCCACTTCCAGTTCCTCATTTATCAATGAGCAGGTTTACTGTTGTGAAGGGAAACTTTTTAACCCAGACCACTATATTATCCTAAATTTAACCAATTAGACTGTGATAACTAAAATGAATCAAGAAATATCCACTGCATAAAAATACCAGGAAGTGAAAGTAAAAAGCAAGTTAATAGAAGCAAACTAGAAGCGAAAAGAACCAAAGTGCAGAACACAACCCTTGTTTTACTTTGTTGGGATCCTACAGCAATTTTGTGGAAGAGAAAGAACTGAGAAGAAGACAGATTTGGAAAGTGAAGCGGGTTGTGAGTGAAAAAGTGGTGTCGTGGCCAAAAAAGCTCCTGCTTTGTTAATGCACTGTGTGCAGGCGTGTTGGCACTCACAGCATTTTAGGTCATTTCTGACTGAAAGTTCTCACAGATTACATCTCCACTGACAGTCTGACCTTGGAGAACAACTCATGATGTGAATGTTACAACAAGGAACACATCCTGGTTCCACTCCTGACCTGATGTGCCGGGAAACTCTGGAATCCTTAGTTTTTGTTTTCTAACCACAGGCTGACATACGATGATGCAGAGGAGGAGTCGGGTAGTCTGAAGAAGTTTGTGAGGACTTGCTAACAAACTAATTTTAGCACATTAGCTAGAAAAGCCTTGATGAACCTCAGTTTAATAAAACAGGGAAGTTGAATAGGGTGTTCCTCAACCACTTCCATTGTGAAGAATTAATTTTTCATTAATACTTCTACTCCTCCTGTCGATATTGACCACATTACCATGGTGTACATTGCTCAATTAAAGAGCTAAATGTAAAGTTTTATGCTGCTTTTATTAAAAGAATCTTATATTCTTCTCATATTTTTACAACAAGTGCATTTATGTGTAAGTTGAATTTTGCTGATTTAGTTGATTTAAAGAACGCAAAGCTGAACTGTTTTGCACATCTTTGGGTTACTTATTAATTATTTCACATTTATATACTTACCTATTACCTATTTTGTTGTTTGTGAAGGTTCTCAGTCATCTAGGTCATCGTAGTCTAAGGAGCTTGGAAAGAAAAGCGTCTGGACTTCTTTGAGTTGCTTGAAGACGTTTCACCTCTCATCCGAGAAGCTTCTTCAGTTCTAATGGTGGAGAGTCCCAGATTTAAACCCAGTGGGAGTTTTCCCCCAAAGAGGGACATAGGACCCCCTGATGATCCTCTACCTAATCACATGAGCCAAGGTGTGAAAGCGGGTGTGGGTCACAATCAGCCAGGGTTTCGGGTGAGCTCATTGTGAAACGTGGCCCCACCCTATCATGTGATTTCCTGAGGTCAGATGGCCCAGGATGTGAGTGGGCGTTAAGGCGTCTGGGAAGGGATCTCAAAACTGGATTATAGATGGCAGAGAGTTGGTGTCGTAAACCACCGCCTCTGTTCAAAGATGGTCGCTCACAGTGGACGTAAACTGTGAGCGACCATCTGTCCTTAGACTACCTATTTTGTTATAAAACATGCAAGCTATATGTGTTTGAAACATATAAGGAAACAAACCATACAGGAAAATATTCAAATGACTTTTTATACCCACTGCAGTAGGAACTTTTTTTTCCACCTAAAATACTTAAAGTGCTGGTTGAACCTCAAATCCTTATCTTAGCCACTTCTGCTATTAAGGGTCTTCAAATCAAAACAATGCCATAATTTCAAGACCTCTTGAAACAACATAAAACCTCAAAAGCTGCCGTCTTAACAACAATTACAGATTAAAACCTGTCTGTGGTAAGTCAGACAGAAAGTTTTAGTTTAATTCATGTGATATTTATATTTGAATGATTGAATGATTCTGATTAAACTGCCACAAGTAATGCTAGCTCATACATGGCAATCGTTAACGTGCGATTAGATGAGTTGACCTATATGGCTTCATCAAAGCAAAAACAGCAACAATACTGCTACTAATATTAATAATAATAACATGTCTTTCTGAGGATGTCATTGAGTGTAAACTTTCCCAGTTTCGTGGTACAGTATATCAACAAGAAGAGGAATAGCAAATAACTGAAAGGCAACAAAGAAATAATGTTTCAATGTTTCCTATTATACCTTCAAAATGAACATTATTTTTTCTTAACCATAAAACCATCTCCATACCAAGGTAAATGTTGCTTAAAATATCCTAATTTTTCCAGATTTTCTGCATTTCATTCACTGCTCTCTGATATACGCACATAAATCTGTGTGGGGAGCTGTGATTTACTATCCTTCACAGTCTATTCATGATTTCACCCTTCTTCAGCCAGCGCCAAATATATATATATATATATATATATATATATATATAAAAAACACCCAGCACGCCCCTGCGGGCGGTTTATCCTTCAAGCTCGGGTCCTCTACCAGAGGCCTGGGAGCTTGAGGGTCCTGCGCAGTATCTTAGCTGTTCCCAGGACTGCGCTCTTCTGGACAGAGCTCTCCGATGTTAGTCCCGGGATCTGCTGGAGCCACTCGCCTAGCTTGGGAGTCACCGCACCTAGTGCTCCGATTACCACGGGGACCACCGTTACCTTCACCCTCCACATCCTCTCGAGCTCTTCTCTGAGCCCTTGGTATTTCTCCAGCTTCTCGTGTTCCTTCTTCCTGATATTGCTGTCATTCGGAACCGCTACATCGATCACTACGGCCGTCTTCTTCTGTTTGTCTACCACCACTATGTCCGGTTGGTTAGCCACCACCATTTTGTCCGTCTGTATCTGGAAGTCCCACAGGATCTTAGCTCGGTCATTCTCCACCACCCTTGGGGGCATTTCCCATTTTGACCTCGGGACTTCCAGGTTATACTCGGCACAGATGTTCCTGTACACTATGCCGGCCACTTGGTTATGGCGTTCCATGTATGCCTTGCCTGCTAGCATCTTGCACCCTGCTGTTATGTGCTGGATTGTCTCTGGGGCATCTTTACACAGCCTGCACCTGGGGTCTTGCCTGGTGTGATAGACCCCAGCCTCTATGGATCTTGTACTCAGAGCTTGTTCTTGTGCTGCCATGATTAGTGCTTCCGTGCTGTCTTTCAGTCCAGCTTTGTCCAGCCACTGGTAGGATTTCTGGATATCAGCCACCTCCTCTATCTGCCGGTGGTACATACCGTGCAGAGGCCTGTCCTTCCATGATGGTTCCTCGCCTTCCTCCTCATTCTTGGGTTTCTGCTGCCTGAGGTATTCACTGAGCACGCTGTCAGTTGGGGCCATCTTCATGATGTATTCTTGGATGTTCGTTGTCTCATCCTGGACTGTGGTGCTGACACTCACCAGTCCCCGGCCCCCTTCCTTCCGCTTAGCGTACAGCCTCAGGGTGCTGGACTTGGGGTGAAACCCTCCATGCATGGTAAGGAGCTTTCTTGTCTTTATGTCAGTGGCTTCTATCTCCTCCTTTGGCCAGCCTATTACCCCAGCAGGGTACCTGATCACGGGCAGGGCGTACGTGTTGATGGCCCGGATCTTGTTCTTACCGTTCAACTGACTCCTCAGGACTTGCCTGACCCTCTGCAGGTACTTGGTGGTTGCAGCTTTCCTAGCGGCCTCTTCATGGTTCCCATTCGCCTGCGGGATCCCCAGGTACTTGTAACTGTCCTCTATGTCTGCAATGTTGCCTTCTGGTAGTTCAATCCCCTCAGTTCTGACTACCTTCCCTCTCTTTGTTACCATCCGACTACACTTCTCCAGCCCGAACGACATTCCAATGTCATTGCTGTATAGCCTGGTAGTGTGGATCAGTGAATCGATGTCTCGTTCACTCTTGGCATACAGCTTGATGTCATCCATGTACAGGAGGTGGCTGACAACTGCTCCGTTCCGTAGTCGGTATCCGTAGCCAGTCTTGTTAATGATCTCACTGAGGGGGTTCAGGCCTATGCAGAACAGCAGTGGGGACAGAGCATCTCCTTGGTAGATCCCGCACTTGATGGTGACTTGTGCTATGGGCTTGGAGTTGGCCTCTAGTGTTGTATGCCACATCCCCATTGAGTTCCTGATGAAGGCTCTTAGGGTCCCATTGATCTTGTACAATTCTAGGCATTCCAGTATCCAGCTGTGGGGCATTGAGTCATAGGCCTTCTTGTAATCAATCCAGGCAGTGCACAGGTTGGTCAGTCTGGTCTTGCAGTCTCGGCTGACTGTTCCGTCTACCAGTAGCTGGTGTTTTGCGCCTCTGGTATTCTTGCCAATTCCTTTCTGTGTCCCGCTCATGTATTGACCCATGTGCCTGTTAATCTTAGCCGATATGATGCCTGACAGGAGCTTCCATGTAGTACTGAGGCAGGTTATTGGTCGGTAGTTGGAGGGGACTGGTCCCTTCTTGGGGTCCTTGGGGATCAGGACCGTCCGACCTTCGGTTAGCCATTCCGGGTGTCCCTCATTAACTAGCAGCTGGTTCATTTGTGCTGCCAGACGCTCGTGGAGTGCAGTCAGCTTCTTTAGCCAGTAGGCGTGAACCATGTCGGGCCCTGGTGCTGTCCAACTCTTCATACTGGAGACCCTTTCTTGGATATCTGCCACTGTGATGGTTACTGGACCCTGTTCAGGGAGGTCGCTATGGTCTGCCCTCAGATCCACTAGCCACTGAGCATTGCCGTTATGGGTTGCGTCCTTCTCCCATATGCTCTTCCAGTATTGCTCCGTCTCCAGCCTTGGTGGTGCTGTTCTCTTATTATTGTTCCCTTGCCACTGAGAGTACACCTTTGCTGGTTCTGTGGAGAACAGCTGGTTTATTCTCCTGCCTTCTATTTCTCTGGTGTACCTCCTCAAGCGGCTGGCCAAGGCTGTGAGTCTTTGCTTGGCAGTTTCCAAGGCCTCAGGTATGGACAGCTTGCTGTATTTCTTATGCACCTTCTTTGTCGCACCTTTCTGCAACTCCGTTAGTTGACTAACCTCCCTCCGTGCTACTTTGATGTTGCCCTCTAGCCTCCTTCTCAATGGAGGGTACTGCCCCTTGTGGCTGTTCAACTTGTAGCCAAGCATCTCACTGATCACTGCTGCCGTATTATAGATCAGCTTGTTAGTCTCGGTAATCGTGGTTGTAGGTATTGTCCGTAGTGCTGCGTTAACATCCTCTAGCAGACCTTCTGAGGGTACTTCACGTAGTCTTGGTAACCGGCTTCGGGGGATCCAGGTTTCAAGCTTGGCCATGATCCTATCTTTCAGGTCAGTTCCTCTCGCACTCAACGATCCTTCTCCTGTCGCACTTGGGGCTATGTACCCAATCTCGGGTGGGGGTGATGATATCTCCCCCCTGACCTGGCGTCCTGACTCCTCCTTGCCGTAGCATTTATGTTGTACCTCGTCAATCTCTAGCTGTGAAAGCAGTCCCTTCTTTCGAATGTTGGAACACTGAGCTACTAGTTGTTTCGTGGATATATATATATATATATATATATATATATATATATATATATATATATAGATCATCTCTCTCAACATTAACCTGGTCGTTCATTCAGAACAATGATTTGTGAGTCTAGTCAGTGTGGTCTGTGTCTGTAAGTGTCTCTCTTTAACAAGCTTGTTGGTTCATTGCTATAAAACCTGTTCACGGGGTCAGCTATGTGAGGCATGCTGGATTTAAAACCAGAGCCACGTTAGAACTAAAAAGGAGCCGTGAAGGCTGGTGAGTTATTATGCTGCACTTAAGTGAGCAGAATTCAAGTATTTCAACTCTGACATCATGTGAATGAATGGAAATAAGCCCTTTCACCACTCTTCCCTACCGAAACATCATGCCTCTGCCCTGTAGCTTGTAAGGACAAAGTAAATTAGACTCTGATTGGTGCAGATTTGTAGGTATCACATGCTTGTGTATTAGTGTGTTTCTGTGTGAATAAATTACCTTTAGGCTCCAAAATTTTTTATGTTAATTAATACTTTGCTAAATACAATGTGTTGAACGTTTGTACATGTATTTGTGTATGCGTGTGTGAGTGTGTGGAAGCACATGTGTGTGTGTCTTCCAGCTGCCATTTAATCCATCCATCAGGTCAGGTTGCGCATCCACTGTGCTTCCCACATTCCTCCACCTTCCCAGGGCCCTGTGGACCCAGGGTGCAGGGCTGCAGGGTGTTTCCATGGTGCTGGGGTGATAGGGTCACCCCCTTTGCTACATCACTGATTGAATGAGAACTGAAGGGCTGAGATAGAGAGTTGTCCAGAGGCCGAGAAGACGAACGTGGATGTCTTAAAGTTGCAATCATCATGGCTAACCCAGGTCTTAAATTTGTTCTACTAAAACTAGTGTCTTTCTAGCAAGGACTGACAAAAATGTTTACTTCCAAAACTCAAATGGATTACAATACATAATAACAACAAAAGATTCAGAGAATCTGAAGAAATCTCTGTTTGTTCAAGCCTAAAATTATCATTGGATCTGTGAGCCCTCAGTCAGTACGAACCATAAAATGTACAAAGCATTTTAAAAAAAAGTCACATTGGCATACATAGTTTTTTCTCTGATTCTGCCTGTTGTTACTTCATCCAGATATCTATTGCATATAGCCAAGATATATTACTGACATACGGACCCATATGAACGTCTCTTGGGGAGACATAGCGTGCAGTCTTGGCAACGACAGGAAACTCTGGAAAGTCCATATTGTAAAGTTATGTTACCATCATTACATGCTACATGTTTTTTCTAAACACACTTGTAAAGTCAAAACACAAATGATTTAGCCGTCATTATGATGTCATAGATAAAACCATATGTGAATACTGACTCATATTTTCATTTAGTGTTTTTAGAGTGGACAGGCCTTGAAAAGCTGTCGAGGTTAATAATGATGTGGTACCCTTGAACTTCTAAAAAAGCTTTGTACTGTCCTTTTGTATCAGCAGAAGAAGCACGAACAGAGTTGACTGGCTGCAGTGGATAAACAGTCCTGTCATAGTGTTTTTAAGTAGATCTGTTGACCATTTTTCTGCATGTATGACATATATGTCTGCTTCAACTGCTGAATTATTGTTTGTATAAGTTTTGTTTGCCCACCAGGTAAGAAGCAACAGATCCTTAGGCTTAAGCTTGAAAATTATCGCTTATCTGCCCAAGACTCTATATGTCTCTTTAAACTGTGATCTACTATGGTTGAGTGTGACTCGAGCCAAAGCCAAGTTCCAAAGCAAACTGAAGACATAGGGCAAACCTAAACAGCAAACCCAAAACAGGTGGAGGATAGTTCGAAGGAGTTTTAATAATCCTGCTAACGCTTTTCAATCCGTTGAGCTTATTTGTGTTAGCATTTGGTTGAAACATGAGTTGGGACCACAGAAAATATCATACCAGACCAAAATAAATTTGGATGGAGACAAAAATATATCCACCACGTGTATGTCGTATTGACGTGTTGCTCTGATGTTGGAGTCTCACTGCGTGGATTCTGTCTTATCTCCCTGTCGTGGGACATGATATTAACTTATTTACATAACATGGCCACATATTGAAGAGTCAAGAGCAGAACATGTGTGTATGTGTTTCCCTCAGGTAGTGTACATTTAAATATTAAAGACAATTATTGTCTGTCTGTCTCTCTCTCTCGCGCACACACCCACACACACTAAGCCTAAACCTGGCCCTTTCTCTAACCTTAAACCTAAAGTTGTATGATTTACGTTATGGGGACTTACTCTTTGTCCCATAAGGGAGGTGGATGCTCACAATGTGACTATGTAAACAGACGAATTTCCCCACAACACAAGTAATATAATCATTGGAACATACGCACACATATATGCACACAAGGGTGGTGTTGATTACTCATGTCTAAACACAGCATGTTTGATGAGGGTCGCCTCCGGCCTGCAGGTAAAGAGTAACTAACTGGTTCCAGATTGTGTGTGTGTGTGTGTGTGTGTCTGCTTTACTTGCATACAAATTGTCAAATTTGTAACTGAAGTTAGTTAAAAGTTAGGTTCACATTAACTTTAACAACGTCTGATAGCTTTACTTTTTCCTGCTCATAACTTGGAGTTTCCCTTTTTCTTTTCCTTTCCTTTGCTTGTACAAAAGTTTTGTTTTGCTCCCACCCCCTGCTGACCACAGCTACATTATCTCAATTTGCAGCCAGTAAGCTAACTTTACTCAGTATAACCCCTCACATAATGAAATAGGAAAACCCTGTGTTAATATCATGCCATGAGCTACAGCGAGCCATAGATCTGAATTCAAAATGTGTCTCTTAAGGAATCATATTTGACTTGACCCAGACTTAAAACTGACCTACGTTCCTTCTGTTAAACTGCGACCTTCATGCCTGTGGATACACACGTGTCAAAACAACATTTATCACCTCTGGAACGGCCGCTATTCCCCGAGCACTCTCCTCATTTCTTTTCATCCCTCCCTGCTCCCTTGATCTGTTTTCTCGTTCCTTGTAGTCTCTATTATCCCCACACTCCTTCTTTTGTTCCCCCCCCCCCATGGTCTACTTCATTTTTCCCCTGATTACAACAGCAAACTTTTTATTTTTTTCCTAAATATATTTTTGTATGTATTTATTTAAGAAAAGTACATATTTTTAAATATCTTGTTTGCTGTACATATATAGACTCTTGACTGATTTCCAGGGGTTTCTCCACATAATCTATAGGTTGTCTGGAATAATGTGTCTTAATGCATTAGCACATTAGCAGCATACCTAACAATGATGGATTATTGCAGCTATTACTGGTTTCATATCATGTGATTGTGTTTAAAATCCAACTTTCTGCTTTTTCTTTATGTATATATATATATATATATATATATATATATATATATATATATATATATATATATATATATATATATATATATATATATATATATATTTGTAAATAAGTTAGTAGCACGCTGGCCTCTCATGCCTTCAAGCTTCTCCACGTCTTTGTTAACCGAGTTTTTATCTCTTTTCATTACTTTTTTTTCTCATGTACTGCTTCCTCTTGAGTTTCTTATTACACTCCCTCCCTTCTTCGTCTCATCTGCAGGGGAAAGATGAATGATGGTGCGATAAATCAGGAGAAGTGAAGCGTTGTCAAAGAACAATGATGAGGGTCAGCGCTTTGGGTACCCTGCTATGTATGGTTCCCACTGGGAAATCCAGATTCAGTATAATATTGCTGCCACTATTCTATGCCATTGCCTCAGTATCTTTATCTCTCATTCTCCCTTACTTTACGCTCTTCTAGTTTCTTTCTTTTCATCCTTTGTGCAATTTTTCTATCTTGCAGTTAATTTAAATGTTTGGTGCAAAGTTAGAGACATGACATCTGCAGCGTCAGCTGAAGACTATTTTCGTGGAAGTGCATAGTTTGATTCATTTACATAGATCTGTAAGATAAAGAGTTTGCTCAGGCTCACTTTGCAAAAGTAAAGTCTGCTGGGCAAGGCCAAAATCAACACCAACTCATGGTAAGAGCCACATTTTAAGAGTGAGACATACTGCAAAGGCAAAGAAAAAAATTGTCTTTAGGAGGAATGGGTGGATATTTTTTACTCGCACTGGTGTGACATTTCAGCATCATTCATAAATACTGTAAATACTCATTTAGTTTGTTTTTGAATAGTGTAAACTCCATATCTGTAACAGGACCTTCCTTTAAAGATACTATAAGGAAACGAAAACATGAGGAATTGTGGACTGAATTTATGACACAGCTTGGTTAAAGTTTGCATGACAGAACGTTTGTATGTCCAGCCCCTTAAAATCCAACATGTAGGAGTAGAAATGAGGGCAAATTAACGGAATGAACCAGAGTACCAAATATAATGTCAAATAATTTGATAAGTGAAACAGAATGAAATTGAAAACCACAAAATGTCTTTAAGCAAACGAAAAAAGAGGCAGCAGCAGGTTCTATACGGTTCTTTGCCTCTCGGGGAGTAAATCAGCTAAACTACTCACTGATTCAGGACCAAAATCCCGAACACAGGATTTTATACCCTTTACAAATCCCCCCAAGGACTGACCAGCATACTGAGGGAAACATTATCATGTTTCTGAATATGTGATTAATGTTCAAACATACACTCTAAATAACTCCATTCACTGTCCAACATACCCGCAGGCCTAATGCAGCAGTGGGTGCTGTTGATGGTTCATTTGTAAGTTTGAGTATGTGTCTGGAGTGTATTGTAAGTGCCTCGGGGTACAGGAGGTACAGGAGAAAGCGAGGTATTTTCATGTATGTCTAAAGGGAGAGAAAACATAGAGGCTGATTCTTCTGTGCTGGACATTGATGGAAAGATCACAAAGAATAGCGTTTCTGTTTTTGTGTAAATTCCGAACCCCAACCGAGTCTACCGGGCTTATAAAAAGAACTGTGGGACTATCCTGCTACTCTCATACATAAACACTTGGGGTGGTTTCTGCCCTATTGCAGTGTTCTGTGTATATAAATGTTGGTAAGACCTTAAAGGCAAATACCAGCTGAACTTTGAGAGCCACATACCAGCTTTGAAATTTGTTATTCCTAGGTCTTTGTAACAAACCCTTTCAGCCTGGAAAGGGTAGGACTCTTCCAAAGCCACAAGAGCAAAAGGACAGAGGGGTGAAATGCATAACCTGGAGCTGCTCTGTTGATCCTAAATTGGAGACTGTATGTGTGGGAAATGCTTCTTCAGATTCCACTGGCTACAGCTGTCTAAAGTGAGAGAGTGTTTCTCAGAGACGTCAGTTCACCCACTAAGACTACACGATTCATTGGTGCATATTAAGAAAAGAGCTATTAACAGGCTGTAGTTATTTTGTCAAATATGTGGAAAGAAATCTACAGCATTCATCAAATCCACTATAACTTAAAAAATGCTTTAGTTTCATTTATTAATTCAAAATTTAAATATAAATTTTACTCATAGCAGCACACTTGGAGGCACTTATCTAACGCCAACAGCTCTTCTAGTGCCCACTGTTGCTTTGTATTTCTGTGTGTTTGAACTATTCATTTTTGGAATTTCTTCAGAGCTTATGGCCTCAACCAAACAGGCCTGAAGACTGCTTGGTGACCCTGTGAAAACCACCAGTTGCTAAGCAAAAATTCATACTCCCACGACCAGTTGGTGAGTGATTGTCAGAGGTTGCTAGCTGCTGCTGAATGAAGTCAGTCATAAGGAGGGTTAGAGGGAGCTAGCAGCAGTTTGCCAGTTCCCTGTGAAGCCTTAATACCTGTGAAACTTTAGGCCTGATTCTGTGAGTGGGACCTAAAGTTTCAAAGTACCAAAGATAAATGAGATAATTTAAACTAATTTAGTCATTCATCCTCTGGTCTTTTAAGAATCAACAAGAAAGACAGATTTATATTTTAGATTGAAAGAAACCATTTAGGTCGATGCAGCTGCAGCTGTGAAGACAGAGTGAGAATATGTTCTTTTCTGTGATGGCCCATTCTGCATGCACATAATCCTTGTTTCACAATGAATGTGCCATTTCCTCTCTCTAAGAATCGTATCTATATAATTACTGTTTTTAGTGTTTGCTATTGCATAGTCCCTGCATATTTGTACATTCCCTACTGAAGACTTCCATGTATATCAGGATTTTATTTTATTTTATTTTATTTTATGTTGAATATTTGTTTATTTATTTTCATACAAAAGCTAATGGAACAAAAATAAAAATAGAAACATTTTCATTGTGAAATCCCCAAAACAAAATACAAGTTGTTGGATTTTGGTGTAACTTGCTTTTCCTGCCTATACATATGCCCGGTCCATCAACAATGTGAAAGCAGTTTTTCGGTGGATTTTCCCTTTAAAGTTCAACCATGGGAAACCGTACTGTGACAACAGACTTCCTGCTGAGCGGACCAAATCACAGAGCTCTGTTCCAGCTACACTGTGTGTCTTAGTATGTGGAGCAGCCTGTGTGTGCCTCTCTGTGTGAATGTGTATTGAGTCCATGCACACGCAAGCACACAAGCATGCACGCATGCACACACAAACTTATATGTATGTGACTCTGGTCTGGATCATTTTTAACATGCATTCCTGCTATGATCTGTGTATCAGCTGCAGGTTCCTACAAGAATTCAGGATGAGAATCAGTTTGGACTGGATCAAGTGAGGCTACTGTGACATTTAATCTTCATAATACACAGTGGATCTGTCTGTGTGTGTGTGTGTGTGTGTGTGTGTGCTTGGACTTGACGGATTGCCTCTTTGGGAGAGAGATTTGTCACTCAGCAGGGGCGAGCATAGTTAAAACACACATTAAACAAAGACGGTTCTTAAGGGGACAAGAGGAACGGAAAGTGTGTGTGCTGCAGGTTACGGATGGCACCCTCTCTGTGGATGAGGACATCTATGTGTAACATGGCATAACAGATGAAATGAAATTAGTGCCCGACTGTGAGAATAATGTTCAAATAATATGTGAATGAGTTTCTGTGTCGCTTATAAAGTTAGGTAACTGAGGTGTATGGCTGAGTGATGAGTGCATAATACTTGTTAAGAGACACACATACACATACAAAAGTATTTTGACTTGTGAGAATTTATGCTTTGTGTTTATGTGTGTGTTGAATCCAAGCAAAGTTAGACTTGTGATTTGAAATCCACATACATCATGCAAACACTGATTTGTCACAGATAACACAAGTTGGTAAAATTATATAAATAAGGGCCACACTAAAGTCTTTATTCATCATTTTTGACTCTGAAGGGTATGACCTTTACAAACGGAAATTTATTAATTCCATATTGAGTCCATACACTGATTAGAAAAGTGTTCACAAGGCTCATAGATCAAATGAGCCAAGGCTAATTTTAAAGAGGTTTCTATAGAATCAGTGTCCTCAGATGAGTTACCACCTAGTGGCTATTATAATGAATATAGATTTAAGCACTTCAGAAAAGGGATGAATGGAGCATGGACCGCCTTCAGATGTAAGCCAGGGCCTTAATGTAGGCTGCCTCTGGTTGTGGGAGAAGCCAGAGTGTAGATCAAACACAAATAGAAAAGCCCTGTTTTGTCCTTAGCTGCAAAAGGCTTGTACAAAATGTAATGACACTATTTAAGAGGAAGGATGTGAGGCACATAGGTAATCCTAAACCTTTTTAAAATAAACACAGGGCAGTGTGAAATGCAAGAGCCATCCTATACAACATGCTAAATATCCCTGAAATTCTCTGTTTTTCTGTTAGTTTTGTAGGATTGCATTTGTAGTGGCGTGTCTGATTATCCTTCCTGTAAAGGTGGGGATTACCCTCAATGACCTCACAGTAAAGACACAACCATTAGGGACAACAAACACACATTGCTGTGGGGATGGTTCCAGGAGGTTTAAGTCAACCTGTCGTTCGACTGCGAGGTCACTCCAGTGGTATAAACACCTTTAAATCATCAGATGATCTCATCAGAACACACGTATGGAAAATACAGTACACTCAACTCAGGCACAGCTGTCCAGCTCTACATAAACGGAACTCTAAGCAATCATGGATAAAGACAACATGCTAAAACAAAGCTAGTAATGAAGAAATGATATTAAAGTTGAGTCTATGCTGAACCCAGAAAAGTTGGCTCCTCCAGCAAGGAACAAAATGAGAGATAAGCGGCTATGTTTGTAGCTACACTTCTAACCGTATGTGTTTCTATATCAGAATTGCAATGACAACTGCTGTAGTTTCTCGTAGGGCTACTTTGTGTTTATCCCTAAACACTAAAAGAAAGATCCTAATGATGACACACACCAGGTACTGATTTGAGTCACGCTGTGAGATCTCTTATTTTGTTAAATGGTAGTTATAAACCAAATATATATCAAATATAAATATTTGATACTTGTAAATCAAAGGAATACTGCTTAGAGCCTATAAATGAAGACAACAGGAGCCAGACAACAGTAATACACTGGCCCGGCAGAACATGGCTGTAAGCTAAAGTAAACAAGTGGCTGGTGACAAAAGTTCAGCAAAATACAGTTACACTGTGTGAATACTATGGAAGAGGATTACGGCCAATAGAATTCTGAAAAAAAAGTCAGAATCATGAGATTAAAGCCAGAATTCTGAGAACAAAGAATTCAGAGAAAAAAGTCATAATTCTTTAATCTCAGAATTCAGAATTCTGAGGGAAAAAGTTAGAATTCTGAGAATAAAGTCAAAATTCTGAGAAAAAAGTCAGAATTCCAACTTTAAGGTTTAAGGTCTGGGCTTGAAATCAGAATTCTATGAAAAAAAGTCCAAATTCTGACTATAATCTCAGAATTCTGTAGAATCCTAAAATTAAAGTCAGAGTTCTGAGAAGGAAAGTAGAATTCTGAGGTTAAAATCAGAATTCTGTTTAAAGAAAAGTTCAAATTCTGAGAACAAAGTCAGAATTCTGAGATTAAACTCAGAATTCTGACTCTAATTTCAGAATTCTACAGAATCCTGAGAATAAAGTCAGAGTTCTGATTTTAAAAAAAAGTCGAATTCTTAGAAAAAAGTCGGAATTCTGATTTTACACTCAGAATTATGAGGGAAAAAAAAAAGTCAGAATCCTGAGATTAAAGTCAGAATTCTGAGAACAAAGAATTCTGAGAAAAAGTGAGAATCCTGAGATTAGAGGTAGAATTCTCATTAAAAATAAGGTTAGAATTCTGTGATAAAAGTCAGAATTCTTAGAAAAACAGTGAGAATTCTGAGATTAAAGTCAGATTTCATGTAAAAAAAAAAAAAAAAAAAAAATCAGCATTCTGAGAACAAGAATGCAAGATTCTGAGAAAAAAGTCACAATTCTGACTATTATCTCAGAATTCTGTAGAATCCTGAGATTAAGAAGAAAAGTAGAATTCTGAGGTCAAAATTCTGATTAAAAAAAGTTTGAATTCTGAGAAAAAAGTCAGAATTTTGATCTTAAATCCATAATTCCGAGAAAAATAGAATTCTGAGAAAAAAAAGTTTGAATTCTAGAACACTAAGTACCACAGTACACAGAAAAGATATTCAGTTTTTGCTGCTTCGTGGTATCCAGTGTGTGTGTGTGTGTGTGTGTGCGCGCGCTCATTGTTATGGTTTTAATTTGTAACTTCACTTTCACCTCCCCACTCTCTAATACTGTTTTAAATCCCTTTATGACTCGCCTCTTGCACTTTCTTTGTTTCATTTCATTAATTTTTTCATTCATTTTTCTGTTTTTTAAAAAAAATAGTTTTCAATAGGGACATAATTCTGAATGTTCTGGAAAGAGCAGTGAATGTTTACAACATATGGAAACACAACATGGAGTCATGGTTTGCATTTAAAATACTCAGCTGATCCATATGAGTAGAGCTTTGTTTAATAGGTTTTACTGTGTTTAATAAATGATCGTTATTATTATTACTCCAGAGAAATACAGATAAGTTTTTATTCATGACTTTCTGATGTGAATAAAATTAGGCGAGAGTCAAAAGCCTCTCATGTCAATAAACAGTGTTCAAAACTTCAATGATGTCTCACAACTGCTCCACTGAGAAATAAAAAAACAGACTTTTCTTTTCTCATGCAAATTGTGTCTATTAATTCATACGTGTGTGTGCAGCTGGTTGAGCGAAAAGCAGGAAGGATTTTCGAAGACAAAAGGGAGTCAGCTAAGAGGACCACAGATGAAAACAACGGGGAGAGGATAAGATGAGGAGGGGTGCAATGAAAGAAAGGGAGAAAGAGAAAGGGAGGCAGAGGATCGAGAAAAGTGGGACGCTTTCCTGGAGGCCCCATATCATGAGATTCTCATTATTTACCTCCATGGATACCCGCAACCAAACCCCACCCCCCAAATTCTTTTTACCATTTATGTCATTCTATCTTTTCTTATTCTTACATCTTTAAGCTTCCCTCGACACTCTCACTCTCCTTTGAACCCTGTTTCCTTTCATCATTTACCCTCTTTTTATAACTGTTCCAATTACATGTGTCCCATATCACACTGAATGGTAATGGCTGGGATGTGTTTAGCTTCGATAACACACCAAAAAATATTTGCAGTGGAAGTATATAAATACGTGTTTTTTGGCATACACCCTGCTGCATTACTGAATTGCAGCACTTTCAGAGTTAAAATCACTACTAATTGGGTAAATCTTAAGTACTTCAAAGCCCATTGCACCTCGTTGTACACTAAAGCAAACATCAAGCCAACAGACATATTTATTACATCAAGAGGAAATAATTTACACTAAACTTCTCCTTATTCTAAGGATAGGATCAGTCTCAAACTCTGAGACAAGAAGTATTTTCTTAATTGTCCTAGCTGTTCATTTAAGATAAAAGTCTGCATTCTTTTTAATGGTTAGCAGGTGGTGACTGTAAGAAGAAAGAAGTTAGACTGTAAATCAATCTCTCATTAAATGACCCTACACTGGTCACTTGTTGTATGACCTCAGCAGAGACTTTCCTGATAGGTTTATGGTGTCAGTTGCTAGTTTAAAATCTCACTGAATACAACCTGATGTTGATTTTGTAAATTATGTGTAAAAAGATGTTGACGCATTTGTGCTTCTGGAAATGTCTACTTGTGACTGGCAAGTCACTACTGCAGATGTCAAAGGACTTAGTTCATGCTTCAAAATGTCAATGCCCATCTTTTATATACAGTCTATGGAACTAGCTAGGCTAACACGTCCTTCCTGAGTTTTTTTTAAAATCAAGTTGCCAGGAAGCAAGTGGACAATCCAGGAAGTTTCTGTTTACAGCCAAGAAATATCCCCCGTCATACGAGCTGCAAAAAAAGCAACAATCTGATGCATACATTTTAACCAGTGTCAGCAGATTAAGTGTGGTTGGATGCATTTAACCTGAACTTTTGTTTAACTTTTGATTTAAAAGCAAGATTATTAAAGATTTCTAGCTCTTCTGGTATGTGTGTGTGTGTGTGTGTGTGTGTGTGTATGTGTGTTTTTAAGTGATTAAATATTTATGTTGGTTTTCTCAGCATTCTGATTTATATTTGTGATCTTTATTTTCATACAGAGAAACAGAGTATGGTTCTCATTGTGCACAGCTCAAGCAGCCAAACTTCAATCTGCTATTTTGTCTGAGAGATATTTCAGGTCATGGAAGAGATCACGAGCCAACAGTGACTTCATAGAGCATGTGATAGGTTACAAGACTTTGCATTAAGGGAAAGGCAAACAGAAAATGTCAACATGTATTTTTTATAGCTTTATAACTCACTACCAAATTGTTTGTGAGATTAGACCACCCACAGGCTACCACAAGGGTGCAATGTGATTATAATTCAGAAGCTAAATGGACAGTTTTTGTTAGCCCATCGGGCAGATTGTTTTCCTCCTCCTGACCATTGTTCAGTTTTCAAGGCAGAAAGGTAATCCTTTTAAATTTGAAAGGTATCCTTTTTCTTTCTTCAGGGTTTAAAACTGATAATCCTTTAAAAGTGGACCAGCTCTTGTTCTCTTTTCCCATTTTAAGAAGAAATTGTAATCTGCTTTTAGTTTGGCCCCTCATTTTCTTCCAACAGAAATCAGAGGATCTGCGAGAGGATCTCAATGATGGAGTGACGGCACAAGTGGAAGAATTAAATGTCCACTTAAAAGAGAACAAAGTTATAAGGAGAAAGATAAAGCGAAAAATACAAACATGCCAAAAGAGAGAGGGAGATACTGGGAATGATTTTAATGAAATATTGCGTGAAAACAATAGAAAGGAATAATGTGGGATCGACTGGAAACAATAAGAGGTGTAAAAGAATGAGATCGTAAATAAGAGGAAAAGCTGCGGGATGGAAAGAGGCAAAATAAAACAAGCAAACATTTGTGAACTGACATAACAAACCACACAGGATATTGAGTTGGTGGTCAGCCTGAGAAGAATGATTTTTATGGAGTGGTGAAGAAGCTGAACGTGATGTGCACACACACATGCACGCACACATATATTAGGAAACCAAATCTCCCAGTAGGAGCCAGTGTGGTTTTAACCTCTGACCCTGCGACCTCGTCTTAGTTACTACGCAGACAGCTTAGCCGCTGTGAAACCATCAGATACTTGTGGTAAAGTTGTAGCTGGGGAGTGATTATATGTTGTTAAGCCATCTCACCTGAATGAAGTGCAGTTAAAAGGCTTCGTCGTTTATGCAGTGAATTGCAGAGGTTGGCAAGTAACATTTTTAAGCAGATGTAGCATCCTCAGTTTGCAATGGATATAAAACACAGTCTGTCTTAAATTCATTTGAAAATTTCTTTCATTTTCCCTTTGTACGCATTGCTGCAGAGCTTTTGAGATTAGATAGACACGTGGATGAGTAATTGAACAAAATTTCAAAGCTCATCTAAAGATTTTCTTCTTTTCTTCACATGGATTCCTTCTGATGGCAGAGCAAACACAGGGGTTAAAGGTAGAGCAGAGTGGTTTCAGTAAATCTCTGGAGAACAACCCCCTCAGCTTTAATGCTAACTTTCTCGATTCCTCATTTCTTTTTTTCTCCATGTGTCCTTTTTGAATTTAAGCCTTTCACCTTTCAGTGACCTGTTCAATGACACTGCACTGGGCAGCACCAGCGCAGGGCAGACGTATTGACTGAAGCTTGGTTTGCTTTGTGTGTGCATGCATGCATAACAGCTGAATGTTCCACACTGCTACGTCACTAAACCATCTCTGAATGTGTCCCATCTCCTGTTTTTTAGCTCATTTCAGACATGGAACCTTTCAAAATGCTGCATTTAGCAGGCAGTTGTGTTTTTTAAGGAAAAAAGAAGCTTTAGCAAACACGTGAAAGAGCACCTGCTCAGCACTTAAACACTGATAGAGAGTTACCAACTAGCTTTTAGCAGTTAAATGGCACAATATCTTCCCTCTGGAATAGAGGGACTGAAGCAGAGCTACTTTAGTTACTTTGTGGCTCCAAATTCTTCCAGTTATTCTGGGGTGGCAAAAAAAATCCTACCTGCATTGTGACCACAGAAAATGCATTTTTGAATGAGTGAAGCTCTACATTAATGAGCTGAAACCAGCGTCCCCAGGAGGTGATTGAGGTGGACCCTTTAGGTCATTTGTTCAAGCAGCTTGTTATAAACCATTGTTGGGTTCAGTCTGACAGTGCTCATTAAGGACTGTGGTCAGTATAGCTTTATTTAGGCAGAGGAAACCAATTGAGAGTGAAGCTTTTATTTACAACAGTTCCCTTTAATTGCACAGTTTGAAATATATGAAGGAAGCAAGGAAAGAATTGAGGTCTGAATAAGTCTGAATAAGCAGGCGATCTGTTTGTACGAATGGCTTATCCAAATGCAGGATTTTACCATATGAGACTGCACAATCGAGCTTCATTTGAACTGAGTGTGGATAATCACACCAAGTTAATTTTGTGCCTAGAGGACAAAAATAGTTGATAGGGTCATATCAGAGCATACAGGGGCGAACAACCATGATCATTTGGGCTGCCAACTGCAAAGCCATCACGCCTGCCTGTGGTTAGTTTAAATGGTGACAGATGTGGCGCAGTAAGCAGAGTTAATAACCATAATAATATGGTTGGATAAAAACATTCAATATATAAATCTAATCAGATTTAAAAATGTAAAATGTAAAAGTTTATTCTTGACGTTGTCTTTACTTTTTCTGTCTCTGAGCCGAACCACATCTTGAAAAACGGTCACTTCAGACTGCACTGCACAGTTTTTTCCAGCATACTCAGTCCTCAGGTGTTCCACCCAAATATGGAAGTAAAAAAGAAAAAAGAGAGAGACAGAGACAGAAATTCTGTGTGTGGGGTGAGTGTAGGTATGTGAAGGGATTAGTGGCTGTGGCCATGGCTAATCTGCAAGTCCCCAGGGAGTCCCCACCACTGGACTGAGTTTGTGGAATGAATTGTGTATGTGTGAGTGAGTGTTTGTGTGTGTCAGACCTGCCACTGTGCACACCAAGCTGCCTCCCTGTCTGCTCCATTGACTTGTGATTAAGACTTATCACATCAGGAAGTAACACTCTGCATGTGTGTCTTGATGTCTACGTATTTGTGTGGCTCTGTATCTGTGTCTGTGCTTAGCAACAGGCAGCCTTTTGCTCTTTGAAGCTTTTGGCCAAATCAAATTTATTTGAATCTGTCTGCTGAATGGTGCAGTTTCTTTCGCTTGCTGTTTCATGTGCGGTGCGTGGAAATGTCCCTTCTGCAGAGCTGCTCATGCCTCTGCCAAAACAGAATGAAAGAGAAAAACCTTTCATTTAAAGCAAATGGTGAAAAGGCAGGTTCTGCTGTTATAGCTTATTCAAAGCATCTTTATTTAGCAGGAGCCACAATATTCTTCGTGCCAATTAACATATACACAAGCACAGGTTTTAAAGACTTGCATTCACAGCTGGGAAATAATATACTGAAATAAATTCAATCTGACACTCTCGTGTATCTGGCATGAGTGATTTGGTGTCCCACTTTACATGGAGCTTCACGATATATATTTCCTTTTTCCTAATCCATCATAACTAGATAATATCAGACATTTTTAATTGGATCTGTTTCTCAGGAGTCAACACTGAGAGGCTTTGCATTCAGTATTGGCGAAGAAAGCAGAAAAGGCTCAAGTGAGAGCAAACGCATGAACGCTTTTTTACGTTTTTCCACCTCCCAGTGAAAAATACAAGTCATCACAAAGGGCGGCACCATAAAGTGACACAGATCATGTGAATCTCATAAGAAACATGCTGCTGACAAAGACCCGTTAAGTGATGGATGCACCGGTACTAAAACTCAAAGGTGATTCCCTGAGAGCAAAGCAGCTGGAATCACACAACAGTTGTAGCAACAGCTCAAACAGTTTACATAAAAGACAATAGGAGCAGATGAGTATAAGCAGACTGTCAAATAAGACCATAGGAATAAAATTAGCATTTTTTTCTGATTATTGTGTTTACTTATCAAAGGAGTTTAGATTTCACTCAAATAAAATATGTCCTTTCATGCCAAATGTGTGACTTGTATGCTTGTTAGATTTATCAAAATGTCAGACTACTTTCAGAATACTCAGAATGAAGAGTCAAACACATGTTTCCACACAAACAAATCCTTTGCCCCACATTTAGTTTGTTGGGCTCGCATCATCTACTGATCCAAGATGGTTCCTGCCAAGAAAACACTTTATTCTTTGGCATTTTAAAAAGGAAACTGCCAACACAAGACCAAGGACAGTCTTATTCATGGCCAAACAAGAGGAGTGGAGTGTAATCTATGAACACTGGGGAGCCTGGCATCAAATGACTGTGCACTGCAAGTGTCAGTGATGGATAAGTTTCATGCAAATACAGAATTTTTTGCTTTTTGTTGTTGTTTTTGTGAATTTCTATCTTTTTCCTTACAGGAGCGGTGAGAAGCTGAACCATCAATCTGGCTGATGAATGAATAAAGCTCTATTCATTTCTTGAGGATTGGTATTTTCTAATAATACGGCATATCTTCAAAATTATACTGCGTTTAAAATATATATAAAACAATTAGTGACTTACAATCAAAGACTGATTGATAACAAAGATAACAAAGAAAGGTAAACTCTGAAATCACCCTGCCCATGTTACCCAAACACATCTGCTTCTGTGTGCAGAGATTGTACAGACCTTCGGGGGGTTCCTCAGGGCTGCTGGTGGGAAGGTTAAACACTTTGTCTGTGTATTTGTGTGTGCAGGATTGTGTTTGTGTGTGTATGGTTTAACTTTGGGGAGTCATTTCAGCAGTCAAATCAAGGATTACGACAAGGCGCCGCATGGAAATAGGAAATTAGCCTGAGGGCTAAAGAGGGGTTTGAATGTGTGTGAGTGTGTGCATGTTTTTGTGTAGCTCAAGTCCTGCATTGCTCATTTTGTGGGGACCTTAATATGCTCACACATTGTGGGTATGTGTCAGGGGCTTAAAGCAAGTTCCCACGGCATAAATGATTAAATATTAAGGTGAAGACTTTGTTTAATGTTAGAGTAAGGTTATGTCATTGGTTATGGTTAGGGTCATAGTTAGGCAAGCAGTTTTTGTTAAGTGTAGAGTAAGGCTCAGTGAAATGTAATGTCATGTCCTCATACATATATAGATAAAAAAGTACAAAGACACACTGGTCTTTATGCACGATTGCATATGCATATGTTAAATGCGCATCTGAGACCATCAACAGAAACCAAAATTTTGTTGCATCTTGAAAATTAAAAATATTTCATGCAAATTTTTGTTGCTATTTGTCTTTGTTGCAGAGAACATTGTGTATATGTAAGCCATCACATGTCGATGAAACAGAGGACTGAGTTCCAGACACTTGACCTCACTGGTGACTATTTACAGTCTGAGGTTATTATTCGTTCTGCTTCAAAACAAAACTGCTGTCAGTTTCACAGCTGTGTGCACCACCTAATTCATCTTTTTCTGTTTGTGTCTGAATTTTGTTTTGCAGCTGTTTGCTTCTTGCTGTTGTCGTTACGAATGGCCTGCTATTGTTGTATTCTGTGTGGACCTTTGACTTTTTTAATATGATTGCATGTCTTACAGTGTTCTGAGACTATGCGATTATATTAGTCATAAAGTATTTTGCATGATTAATCATATCTGACTCTATTGGTTTTTAATGAGTCTTATGTCATTGTTTAGCTGTCCTGTCCAAAACCTCTCATGTTTATGCAAATAGGGATGGAATTTTTATTCTTTGGCTCATTTTCAAGGAACAGACAAACAGTTAGTTGATTTGCCTGTTTATATAGTGTAACATTTAGCAGCTGTTGAGTCAGAAACTCCCCTATGACAGAGGAGTTGTTGCACATCAAAAACAGGAACAGAAATATAATTAATAGAAATAAAATGCTAAACTTATATTTATAAAGTTAACAGTATCTTATTGGTTAGTTGATAGGTGCCTAATAAAGTATGTACTAAGGTGTGCACTGAAGCGTAACCTGGCACGCACCTCCTAAGAAATGGAGCAACAGGTCGACGCAGCCCACAACTGTTGTGATTGGCCTGTTCACTTTTTGAATGTATCACTGAGGAAATAACAATCATCACCTCAGTATAAAGAATAATAATCATGGCATCTATAAAAGGACTCACAAATGTCAGCAAAATTCCTGGAGTGAGACTGCTGAAAGTATGGAAATGGACATGAGGGAATGAACAAAGGAGTGGAAAAAATTAGAGGGACAAACTGACCATAACAAAGAGCGGACCAAGGAGGGAAAAAGTCCCAGCATTTTATTTTATTTTTTACATTTTTTTTGCCACTGCATATGAAGCATCAGGACACGTCCACATGGTAATTAACACTTAATGTACCAGCACAAGCATAAATGTGAGCAGTGACATCACCCATTTACATTGGTGCCCTGCAGAAATCTAAATTCTGCCTCAGGGGAAATTATATTGTATATTTGCATCAAACCTTTAAAAACATTTCACTGCTGAAGTTTCAAAACATTTTCCCACTTTAATTAGTGTGACTCAATCTATGTCAGATTAAAAGGTTTGTTAATTTGACACAATAAGTCTCATAAAATAATGTACCTTCTGTCCCACCATGGTATTTATGTGTGTTTAAAACATCTATTTCTGCTTTGATGAAAGTTTATTAGGATTTAATGTTGAGTATTGTTGTGAGGTTTACACTGTCTGATTGAAATTAATGTTTTTGGAAGGTCTCTGCTTCCCAGTTATAAACATTTGTTAGAAAAAGTAATCAAAAAATGATCCAATGTGATTACTTACATTACTTTGATGCTGTCATTAAAGCACTTAACGTTACCTAATTTTAGAACTGTAACTAGAAATAAACTATTATATTTCAGAAGTAATCTTATAACACTTATACAAACCAGATACCTGGCTGCAAAATAGTCTGCAAACAATGTAGCGTTTATGAAAATATTTTCAATAACATTGGTTGAAATGATGCTCACGAATCCAAACGAACATAAAACCACTAAATGTAAATCATTAATGCAGTCTGGCTGCATGTAAACACAATTTGTAGCAAACCTGATTTCCATGGTGGGTGTCATGTGCACAGGGAGAGACGTTTGTATTTGATGTGCATTTTATGTTTGTATTTGCTTAAGTACATGTGGAAATAAAATATATGCCAGATGAGTTCAGCTCCGCAACCCCTTCATCCCATGACCTTCTAGGGGGGATTAAAGAGGTTTCATTCACAAGAGGAAAACATTAAGACTCTGGGCTCTGAGTTATGTTTGCCACACTTTAAAAGCCAGACTTAAAGGTGAGGTAGGTGGGAGGGGGGCTGCGAGGGATTAAAGGGGTAGTCTGTACTTCATCAGTGGTGGCAGAATCAGAAGAAGAGTCGAGGCCGCAGAAAAACAAACCCATATTTATAAAGTTAAAGCCTGCCATTAAAAGCACATTTATGTTTATGTGGTTAAAGCCGCTCATTAAATCGCACATTTGTGTTTAGCAGGGTAAGCCATCAACATTAAATATAAGAGGGGAGCTTATTTTGTTTAAACCAGTTACTAAAACACATTTTCCTGTGTTTATGGTGGTTTAAAACCATCAACTGAGGTTTTAAAGACACTCTCTATCAGATCCTGCCGTCAAAAGGACAAGTGCTTCGCATTCGTGGCTCAGCTTGTCTTTTTTCTCACAGGTGTCTATGTCAGCTATGGCATGTTTAGTTGGGGGTAGGATTAGGCATGCGTATCAGAGGTGCAGCTCATGATGAGCGGTTTGAGATGAAATTAGAGACCCAAGGATGAGATGGATTGGACATATGCAGAGGAGGGATAGTGGATATACTGGACAAAGGATCTTAAAGATGGAGCTGCCCAGGAGGCGGAAAAGAGGAAGACCACAGAGGCAACTGATGGATGTAGTGAAGGAGGACATGCAGAGGTGGTGTGACAGAAGAGAGTGTCAGAGATAGAGAGAGATGGAGGCAGCTGAGGATAACCCATATAAGGAGCAGCTGAAGAAGAAGAATCCAATTTCTAATTTTACTAAAAACATAGGAAGGACAATTAAATCAAACTGAAAGAGGTAGTAAAAATGAGAGTCATTGACACTGGAAATCTTAATAGATATGTCCACATTGTTTTTTTCAAATTACTGATTTATTTATTTAAGTTTCCAGCTGAAAGATGATATATTTATTTTGCTCACAAAGTCTCACAGAAAGTTACTTTCTGTGAGACTTTGTGTTAGCAAATGAAGTCTGCCACTTCTGAAGTGCCTCTCAGCAGAATCTTGTTTGCACTGGAAATCTGAAAGGTGAATGAAATTATTGGATAAAAGTGGACAAAATAAAAAGATCAATAACCATCCAGGACCAAAGTCAGAAGTTTTGAATTATATGTGTTCTTCCTACACAGTCACGCTCACACTTTTTGAAATGTTAATTTTCTTTTCTTTTTTCCTTCTTGGCAACGCAAACCAAATTTTTGGCATTAAAAGAATCCGCAAGCCAAAGAGAGCGAGCAGTTCCACTTCCACAGCAGCAATGCCACCAGTACTCTGTGTGTCTTGGAACGAAGGGGAAATACCACACTTCATGCAGCTGCATGTATGCATTTCAACCCCATCTTTTACTGTTCATTTGATGTATTTCCATTTTATTAACTTTCCCCTATTCCTCCAGTCAGTTCTCCTCATAAATACTTCTGCTCTTCTATCCTGTTTTGCATGTTTGCATTTCATATTTCATGCATTTCATATTTCACATAATTCCTGTTCTCTCAAATCCTTTCTTTCACTTTCAGTCTTTTTTCTGCACCATTCATCTCGCTGCTCCCCTTCACGTGAAGCCATAAACCTTGTGACCCTCATTTCTCAGGTGTAGCGTGAGGTGCAGTAAAATTTGTAGAGTGCGTATGTGGGAGTGTGAGCAACACAAAGAGAGTGATGTGGGGATATGTAAAGGTAATTGGACTGGACACTGACTGTAAATCACAGAGGGTTTATGTTCTCTTAAAGGGAGCGTATTTCTGTTTTACCAGCTCACATATAGAGCAGAGTTCCTATGAGTGAAACACATGCAAGCACACACACACACACACACACACACACACACACACACACACACACACACACAAAACCTGAAGGTAACTCGGGTTTTCTTAACCTATGCCTAACCTAACTGTATCCTTTACACATTAATTGTATGGCTGGTTGAACCCAGAGAAATAAATGAGTGAAAAAAATCAATGTGTGTTGTCCTGTGGATGACAAAAACATACATTTATATAAAGAACATTTTTAGTATTAAATGAAATAATAAAGACAAGCCAGTCACAAAACAACGAGAAAAATATATCTCCTCGTATGCATTTACATGCTTTCTCCTTACACACTCACACACCAGCACCATAAAGTGAAGCTGTTTAGCAGCAGCAAAAAAAAAAAAAAAAGGAATTGAAGCAGCTTTTTTATAGACACTCCTGTGGACAAGTGGACAGATTTATGTGTTCTGTAAATGTCCTTTATGTGTATAGTGTTATAAAGCAAATCTGTGTTTGCATGTGTGTTTTTGTGTTGCCATCAGAGCTTGAGCAGGGAGGGGGATTCACTGAGAAAGACTAATAAGAGAAGAAAAAAGGAAAGTGGAGAGATAAAAGAGAGAGGAGATGAAAAGTGGGACAGACAGACAGAGGAAGGAAGGAAGGAAGCACTGAAGACATCAGACACTGAATGAGCGTGTGATGAAAGCAGAGCAGGGAAGTTGGAGATTAATAGGGTCATAAGGAGGCTGCCAGTGACAAAGACCAAAAGAGAAATAACTTAAGCAAATTAAAAAGAGACAGCAAGAGATAAAAGATAAACTTTAGACCTCTGTACCAACAAATTACAATACAGAAAGCTTGACATAAAAGTTCTGAGAGAAGAAGAAAATGGTAATGGTTTAAGTGTAAAATATAATATTTGAGAACAATAAAGTTTGTCAGCCTCTGTGACCACACCATAGAATCAGTTAACATTTCAAAAGTCATGGGTAAATTCTGCTTTATTTCAACCACATATTATTTCCTGTTATTTTGGCAGTCGTGCCTCAAACAGTCATGCTAACTTTGGACTCTATCCTTTTCGTGCAGACTTCAGACATACACAGAAAAACACAAAAAAGTGTGTGAACAGTTTATATTTGTATTTTTTTTCAAGTCCAGCCAATGGTAAACATGGGAATGAATCACCTGGAATGGTCACTTGGTTAATTACATTCAGGATCAAAATCCAACTGGCAAAAAGGTCCCTGCTAATCACCTTCATCTTCATCTATGCTTGTCAGTTTGCTGCAGTTTGATGTATAACACAGATTTTCTGTTAAAGTCAACCATGTGAAACCTCACTTTACTTCGATCGCTCGGTGTATTTATTTAAACCAGAGTGCACAGCACGGTTAATTAGAAGCGGAGATGTGAGGATGGAGGCAGCTAGGCAACAGAAAGGCAGCGTAGTTGAAACTGATGTTCCTGTGTTTACTGCACCGCTGTGCTGACTGAGGAGGAACTCTTTTGATGCACAGGGTGAGACCTGTTGATGCCAGACCTCGAAAAATGTTGATGTATTTATGGAGCTCTTTAACTGCATCTAAACGTTTATGACTTTGATACACATCGCTCTTCTGTGGGTGGTGTTTCACCCCCGAAAACTGACAGGAGGGAAAGACCAAGACTAGCTGTACTGTGCAGTCCCTTTAATTCTATGGTAAAGCTATTACAATGATTAAAAAAATAATTAAATGTGCTGAGTTCACTTGTAATTTGAGTGCAAACATTTGCTAAATAGAAGATTTGGAGAGATTGTATTGTATTGTATTGTAATTTTATTTTGAAAATGTTAAAATAGTTTAACAACAACAACAGAGAAAAAAGAGAAAAAAACAAAGCAAAACAAAAGGAAAACAAAGCAATAATAATTATAAATGACTTGCATGTTCAAAAAGGAGTAGGAAGAAGGATAAGCTTATTTATTCACACCCCTTTCTACTATTTAGTAACTAACATGATAACCCCAGTAATACGAGCACCCATACGCATCCCTAGTGTGAAAATAGTGGGTGAGAGAACACCCGATCAAAGCCCTGTCTCCTCCCTGTACTTTACAAAAAACATATTTTTGAACTGCTATTTAAAGTGAGTCATGCTGAGACATTGCTTCAGTTCTTCACTTAGTTCCACAGCTTCACTCAACACACAGAGATGCAAAAACCTTTTAGTATTGTACGGATTCAGTGATGTTTTAAATTGAATTCCCTTCTCAGATTTTATCGCTGTTCCCTTTTAGCAATATTGTAAGGAAGTAGGTTGTTTATTGCTTTATACATAATTTGCGCAGTGAGAAAATGGACCAGATCAGTGAATTTTTGTGATTTTGATTTTAAGAATAGTGGATTTGTATGATCTCTGTAACCAGTTTTATGGATTATCCTCTTTGTAATATGAAGACTGATGACAGCGAACATTTATAAGCATTGCCCCAAACATCTGCACAGTAATGCACATACGGTGAAATTGGTGAACAGTACAGAATGTGGAGTGATTTGTGGTCCAGAATGTGTTTTCACATTCTGGAAAGTGGAGTTTTAGTTAACATGGCCCAGGACCGCAGCAATGTGAAACATGTCTTTAACATCACATGTTAAAGCTGGTGCTTTAATTTTACTGGTCCAAATTTTTGTCAAGACTTTCATTTTTGGCTTTTCTTAATAACTGACCAGCTGCTTGAGTTGAGATAAAATTGTTTTGGATGCACGTGTGCATCGTGGCTACATCCAAAGATACACGTCAACATCACTTGGCATCTTTTGACTGTTGCATTTTAGTGTCAAAATGTTTTCTGCACATATTAAAAAAAACCCTTGCCATTGATGACTGATTTTTTATATCCCCAAAAGCAAATCTTAATCTTTAAGCTCTAATCATCACACGAACCTAAGATGAAGTTGTCCTTTATCTTTTCTCTGACTCTCGTAGATATTCTCATTGCTGCTATTTCTTCTCCAGTCACAGCTTTCCTTCCTCCACTTGACAGCAACAGCTCTGTTTAAAGGGTTTTAAAGAGATATTACATTAAAGAAAGTTGGAATACTAAAAATATTACAAAATCAATCTTTTTTAAACAATTTTAAGGTGATTTTTTTGGATCCACCTGCAGTACTGACCCACCAGGGGCAGTGAAAACGCTTGGGAATTTGGGAAACACCTCATTGGTCGATATGGATTTCAGCCATCCAGGTACAAAGAAAGCAATTCAAATGAAATGTAATGCTGAAATACTAAAACATAATTAAACCAGTGTGTACAGAGACGGGGAGAGAGTGAAAAGTAAAAATGACATCACAGGACACACAATTATTTTTTCATTTCTGTGATATTTGATCAAAATTTTGTTGAAAAGTTTGGTGAATAATAAATTGTCCAAGTTTTTCATCACTACCTCATAATAGAGGTAGCAAAACAAATAAATAACAAAATGTTTTTGACTTTGTTTGCTTCTATGGTCATTCAGTTCCTGGTCGTCATTTCATTGACTGGATGTGTTTACACCTTCAGTTTAGGTGTCACAAGCAACAAAAATCCTTATATTGCAGCATGCCTTAATACAGATCAAGCAGATATTGTGTTGACATTAATTGTTAGCTTTAATTGTTTTAATGTAAACAAACAAGATCACTGAAACAGGGTATATCAGCAGTCATAGAGTGAAAGCAGCATATTTTAAAAATGCTTAGACTGCTTAGATATGATGACAATTAAACCAAGATGATGTAAGCCCAAGTTATCCTAAAATGGCCACTATGCAGTAACTGAGAGGTCTTGTGTTTACCCAGTTACAGTTTTACTTGGTGCCTAATAGCAAGGTACTACTTATCCAATTGAGTGCTTTATATATACCTCTTAGGGCAAAGGAACACTGTTGGTTTGTTTATTTGGGTGTGTTAGTAAATGTAAAACGATGGAGCTGATAGCAGACGAGCTGCAGATTTCTCATAGGACTTTTACAAGAACATGAAAGTCTGAAAAACAGAGTTTTTTTTATGTTCTCTTTGGCCTGTGTTTAACTTGACCTTCCCTAATCCATCACTGTCAAACAGATGCATGAACACACTGTGGCGATCAAAGCCAGCCTCTGGGAAAGGTCACACTAGGTTTATCCAATACTTGCGCTGCAGAGGAAATACATTATACTGCCAGTTTTTATTCATTATGACTATAAACACATCTTCTGCCATTATTGTGAATCTCTGTGCCAAAAAGTGCCAAAATACACAACAAAATTTGTCCAAATTTGTCCGAAAAGGAAGGCTTTGATTTGAGATCCAGTGAGCTGAGCTTCGTGAGCTGTGAGCTGTCCAGTTTAGTTTTTAGTTAAACTGTGATCTGCCAGCCAGAAACCACTGGGGGCTTTAATCGGGCTCCACTGGGCACGCTCTGAATCAGCGGCTGGCTTGGTCCGGTCTGTCAACAGGGAAAGGCGGAGTTGGCTTTTAAGAGGAATATAAAGACTGAGCTGCACGACTGAGCATCAGCGAAGCAGAAAGACTCTTAGGTATATGTTTAAAACTGAAAAAGAAAAAAGTCAGAGGAGGGTGAGAAAGTGAAACATGAAAATGTTTTTTTTTTAAAAATTCTAAACACTGTCAAAAAATTTTCTGGATCCAAAATAAAAATATACAAAGTAGAGGACAAGCATTTATGCTACTGTTTCGTTCATTCTCAGCAATGAAGATAGATGAAAACAATGAAAACGAGAAAATTCTGAGGGCACAAGGTGACTAAATTACCCTTTTCATAAACTCTACTTTGGTAAAAAAGAGAAAAACTAATCCATAGTTTTAAGAAAAGTGCACGAAAATATATCTTTAAATTAAGTTAGCTATTGAATAGCTATTTATTACAATTAGCTCTGGTATTTATGGGTTTAACAGCAAAATCTTAAAGTATAAATGAAAAGAACAAATCTTTCTATTTGTCTCTTAAACTTGGAAGTTTTGCTCAAGACTTAAATGCTATTAGACACCAAATTATAGTATTTAGTACCCAGCTGTGTAGTTATTCACACATGTAATTGATGTTTTCCTATCCTGGTTTTACACTGGACACAGTTTGTTATAATGAAAATATGCTGAAGCACATTTTCACTTGTATTTATACAAAGAGAAATACCTGTTCTGTCAATGAGATCCAAACTGGAACAAAGAGACAGAGTCACACACATGAACTCACATAAACTCTCTCTCTCTCTCTCTCTCTCACACACACACACCTCTTCCTCACACCTCAGCTGAAGCACTAGTTAAGCTGTTTTACAGGCTTGGTGATTATTTTGATAAGCCTTAATGATGATGGATTGACTGAGATTTAATGTAAAGGGATTTAATGTCTCATAAATTTTAAGGTGGCACCTTGTTTTTCCTTGTTTCAGAGGTTTGAAAACCATTACGCAGCGAGGGTTACAGAACATAAAACAGCCCACCTTTATGGCCTGGAGTGGGACGGCAGCAGGAGCGGGGCTGCTGTTTATCATCTCCAAGAAAAATCATATATTTGAAAAGAAATGCTCGAAATTTGGCTTACGATTTTTATTTAATCGAAAGTGATAGTTTGTTCTAAATTAAATGCTTTCCTTTGCCACAAGTTTGATTAAGTTGGCCGGCAACCTCTGGCTCTGTGCTGCTTCCAGAGCGTGTGCTCACTGACTGAAGGTTAAAATTTGGAAAATATGATAAGTAAGCTGAAAAAATATTATTCCAGTCAGGCAGCAGTTGACTGGAAAAGCTGTTAGCTTTGGAAATATGACTTCCAGCCAGGCAGAAACACATCAAAGGTTGGAAAGTGGCATCAGCATCCATTAACAACTGTGCAAGGAAATCACACAACACAACATCTAACCGCTTTAAATTGAAATGTCATACTGTTTTTGACACTGACAGCTGTGGTCGGATGTTAACAAGCATGCTGACAGTGGTCAAGTATGCGTGTTATTGAACAAATCCTGCACATTTCCCCCAAATCACTTATCCAAATTAACACTAATGAAGAAAAAATAATAATAAAAAAAATCTTTACTGGCAATAATTTAACCAACTGATGTCACGGAAAAAAGAACTGTTTGCAGGAGCCAGTCTGGTTTTCCTGAAACAAGATTTTAAAACACATAACATAGTGAACACATACACTTTAGATCATGTGATGAGCTTCTTTAATGTCAATTATTCTCTAACCTCTGCAGCTATCACAATCACATGCTTTGTCATAAAACATAAAAGATTCCAAGTCAGTTTCAAACTCAAGAATTCCAGTCAGTGAAACCTTCTCGACTTTTCAGAAATGTCCTCATTCTAGAAACCTTAACATTCAATAACAAACAAACAACACAGCGTAACCCTGAGTCTTTCTTTTTTATTTTAATACATCTAATTATCATCCCCCAGCACATCTCTCAGCACTCAATATGGCACCCTCACCCTTACACCCAAACACACACTCCTCCTCCACCCTGACAGTGATGATGGATGCTGTTAAGGATGGGCGGAATCAATAAATAAACATCTGTGAATGCGGATCGGTGGGTCAAAAGGTTACAAGCCACGGCCAATGTCTGTCTGTGTGTGTGTTTGTGTGTTCATGACACCACCATGCTAATCTTGGTTATCGTGAGCTTCAGTGCAGGGTCTTGACCTTGGCATGCTGTGGTAACCACACAATAGTCATCACTCTGTCCCCACAGAGTGGTTGCACATCACCACATTGTTTGATTTAGTTTAATGGTGATTTTTTTGATGACGGACAGGAAAAAAATGTGCACTGAAATGTTGGCTGTCAAGAAATAATCTTATAAATAAACAATGTAAAACATTTTCCTTAAAAAACTGTCTCCACTCTGTGAGTTGTGAGGCTGGAGAAGCACTGATAAGAAAACAATAATACTACTAAAGCTCTATGAATTAAATAAAAAAAGAAGAATTAATTAAAACCATATTATTTTCCTCACTCATAGTTAATATATGGTCTCTCTATCTACATCGCAGAACAAGATAAAGGGCGGGCTGCAGTCATTATTTTCCTACAGTGCTTATCAGATACTGTCATGCATAATGCATGCCTGGTATCTGCAGGAGATACTTTTGAATACATGTGTATTAAGGAATGTGAGCTACAGGAAAACTTGTTCCAACACACTATTAAATACAATTTATGCTGGTATTTCTGTTGATAAGAAAGTCAGTGGTAGTTTGTCTCCTCGCAGGCTGTTTTATGCACTCACCTGGAAACCGGCTAAGGGTTCCCCGAGGGAGGGAAAAAAGGAGCAGAGGGGTGGATGATTCAGATGAGGGGGATGAGGGTGACGACAGGAAAGTTGCTCAATTGGGATTTCACCCAGGATAAAACTATCTCTGGGTCTGTTTACTCTGTGCTTACAAGGGCCAATTTTTCCTCACAGAGACGCTAAGTGAGGATTTTTTTTAGTATGCTATCACTTCTTTAAGCCAAGTCAAGTCACTTTTACTTATTTAGCCCATTTAAAACAAGAGGAGCTAACCCTAAGTGCTTTGCAGGCAGGCATACTTGCATTCCAGGTGCAAAAACCTACTTAGAAAACACACAACAAATAACATGATAAAAATATTTTTAGTTTTTTCCGGGTAAAAGTCTCATTGAGATTAATCTGTCTAAGAGGGCAGCAGAAATGAGAACAAATACAACATGTAACAGTATAACAAGTAAACAAGCAACTGATATTGAATACAGACATGTGAATACAGACATGTAAATCACATGCAATAACAGATCATGATGAGCAATCACCTGCAGTCATTGCAAAGCAAGTAAAAGGAAAAGAAATCCTACTATCAGGGGCGATTTTAGCCCATTTTGGGGAGTGCTTCAGCACCCCTAAAATGAATCAAAGCACCCCCAAAGATTTCTTACTTTTTTGACAATATTTGCTGTTTGTGTGAAACACTACTAAAAATATAAAAAGCATACAGTACTTGGTTGAGACGTAACATTTTAACAACAAAAGTATAGATAACCCCTCCCTCCCATAATGGTTTGTTCCAGCTCGCCTCTTCCGTACTCTGCTGCTAGCGGCGTTGCTCTACATTTAACCTCCAGTTACTCTTTATATAGTTAGCTAGGAGTCAGACCATGAAAACATTACACCCAGGTAACCTGCAGTGTTGAAAACGTGTTTAACAGGTGTTTAGCACGTTGCTACCCTACAATCCGTCCTGCTCTGTAGTAAAATCAACAACATTTGACCGTCCTGTTGCTCCCATTGAAATGTATACAGCCTATTTAAAATCTAAAACTTAAAATTGTCCGTAGCCTACTGTTGTTACCACTGTCCTGTTTGAAATGGATACTAACTAGCTAACTGACTGGATGCCCATTAACCTTATAACTCCTGTTGTGTGTGTGTGTTTGTGTACAGAGAGACAGCCAGGTTCATAATGGATATAAGGAAGTTTTTTCAAAAAAAGGAACCGCATTCAGGTAAAAGTGTAAAATCAAAAGATCCGTCAATCAAGAATAATGTTGGATCAGTGTTTCAATATTTATCTTTTATTAGATGTTCATGTGGTTTGGTTATTTTCCTTTTGGTTGAAAGTAAACTGAGAGAGGACTTTTTGTTAGTGATCTTAATAGATTTTTTTTCATATTAATGTAATTTTTCATCTAATTGAATACAATCTATTTGTGTATGATTGTCAGTCCAAAGAGGGAGAGAGGAAAGAGGGGAACGTGAGGAGAAAGTACAAGGTCAGGAAGAACCAGGTAAGAAAACAGACAGGGAACAGTGACAGGCAGAACAGAAACTGTTAAACTGACAAAGAGAAAAAACCTGATTTTACTCTAACAATCTGGAAGTTGTGTCCTCCCTATATTAAAGCTGCTATACAGAATCTGCTAAACAAACTTGGTTGAAACATTTTGACCCTCTTTAACAACATTCCAACATAACATTATAATTGATTGGGGAGATTAAAATTAATGATATATTTTTATGTGGTTCAGCCACAACTCTACTGAAACCTCAGCCAGTAATAGGTAGGCCAACTTTTGGACCGTCCAGTTGTCTGTATGACTGCCGCAGTACGTACATCACATTTGCACACTATCAGTGCCAAACAGCCCTGGTGGAGTGAGGAGCTGTAAAGAGAAGCAGATGCTCTGTTTCTAAAAATGTTTTAAGCTTGTTTCAAAGATTCTGTACAGCAGCTTTAAATGTTTTCCAAAAGCACACATACACTTATCAGTGTTTCTCAAACTTTTTACAGTGTGTACCACCTGATAAAAATGTCAAGCTCTCCTAAGGACCACTATGAAAGCATGAAACTGGGAGTGTTTTTTTATGTATGTGATCTATATTATACATACACATTAAAAGTGAATCTCTGTCCAAAAAATGCACTCAGTTTACCTTTCACTCACCATGAGCATCATTCATAATTTCCCCCAGTAATTAAGGAACTATATGTATTTTTTTTATTCCAATCCATTCTTCTTTTGCAGCATTTAAATAACCTTTATCAGATTTGATGGTTTTGTTACAGACTTTTCAAAAAAGTGTTTTGCTTTTCTTTCACAAATGTGCGGATTTAAATTGTGTTAAAATGCTTTGTGACAAGGACCCAGGCACAGAGAGACTTGATGAATTTAAGAATCTTATGATTTAATAAAGAAATTTGCAGACTTGCACAGAGATGGTAAAATTATGATGACTGATAACGGAGACGAAGACAACAGACGACGAGGACAGGGAGGATGCAGGGACTGACAGAGACAGGGAAGAAGTCTCATTGTGACGAGTAAAGTGTATGTTGGCTGGCTGGGCAGCTCTCTGGGTGCTTAGCACCCCCAAAGCTCTGATCCTAGAATCGCCCCTGCCTACTATAATGATGTACTGATGGTCGAGTGCTATGAAGTAGGGTGATGATGATCTCCTACTTAACGTGTGGGCCAATGAATGACACTTTGCATGAACATCATCACACATGTAACTATTATTAACATCTACATGCTTTACAAAAGACTGATTAGAAATCCTTTGATTTTCCTGTAAGTTATGTTCATTTCCTCATCTCCCTGTGAATGCTGTTACATTTTCTAGTTGCACTTGTGTCATGTGCTACGTCCAACACAAATAACTTACCAGTCACCAGTAATTACAGCTTAAGAACTTAAAAAAAGTTCCAGTAATTAAAAGATAAACGTGATAAAATTATAAAAGCACTTAAATAAAAATACTTAAATACTTAAATAAATAAACTTTAACAGTAGAAAGAATTCAAATGAAAGTGCAGAAGGAAAACGTTCACAGTGGACTTGACAAAACCGTGAGGCACCTCAGACTTGACTGATTTAAAATTGTCTGTTGTTTCACAGATTTTCTTATTACCATAAAGTATGGCAGATTATTCCCGAGCCTGGGGGCAATAACAACAAAATCCCACTCGGCTTTAGTTTTGGGTGAGACATTTTGGAAGACGACCTTGTAACAGAGTACATGAAAGTACGACTCAGAGTCAGGGATAAGAATGAAGCATATGTCAAGGTAAGGACACAGACACATGAGAGTGTGTGTGTAGAAGTGTTTGGTAGCAGAGTGCAGATGTTATTCCTCGTGCATGACCTGACTTCATTCCTCCCACTACAGGATGCAGCTTCTGGGAGCAACCTGGAGTAAATTATAAATTAAAGAGATAATTTTCTCTGAGAACAAAGAAGAGCTACTCAACTGTAAAAAAAAAAAAATTCAGCCTGAAAAGCCAAAAACATGTACGCATGGAAACATGCACACATGCTCTACTAAAGAAATAATTCAAATCCAAACTGATCTGCACATCATTGGCAACAACACATTCAAATACAGTAACTCAGTTTATTTTTCTAATGTTAGACTTGTCCTTGCACAAATGGCATATATATATATATATATACATACATATACATACATATATGTTTACAGCCTGGGATTTGTTAGACATTTATTCTCAGACTTAATAACATCCCAGCTGCAGCAATCATTACGCACATCTGTGACATCTGTATGAAAATGATCTCACTCACACCCGGGCTCTTCTAGAAAAAATATATATGACATGGAAACGATGCAATTAAAGTGTTTCATGTTTTGTGTGATTTTTTTTTATTGATTTATTTTTTTAGCACGACATCCAAAGCAGCAAAACACTGAACGCAACCACACTGAAGGGAGAAAAATGTGGATAAGATCATTATAATCACTAAAACTGTCGTTAACTGACATACGTTTCCAACAAAAAGTATCTTCTGAAAGGACTTGAAGGCAAAATAACTGATAACAGACGCGTCTGCGTTTTCCAATACGTTTAATTATATGTGAGAAAACACTCCCTGGGCATATGAAAAATCTAAATATCGTTATAGCAGGAAACTTTTGACTTTTCCACGCTGCGGTAAAGTGAAATTATCCACATTTTGAGCAGGACAAGGAGCTTTAAATGAGTTCCTCATGCAGTTCCACAGCTTAAGCTTTTTTTAAAAAAAAAAACGTTTTTTTCTGCATAATGGAAGTCCCCATGTGGTCTCCCCAGTATGTCAGCTGTGTTTTATCCTGGTCTGGGAGTGTTTAGTGTCCAGTGGTCAGTGGCAGGGTCACAGCTTAATCAGGACAGGCAGGAGCTCTCCCTCTGCGTGTGTGTGTCAGTTCACTGCTGAGGTCAGGCTCTAATCAGTCTAAATTGAGACTGGGGGCACATATAGGTCCTAAAGGTGCCCCGCATGGTCTCTCTGTGTGTGCAGACAGTTCCCAAATGTCACCCTTTTATTAACAGCCCATATGTGCAGAAGGCCCGCACTTCTGTTGCTGTGTAGCTGTGTGTATTTAAAGGTGGATGGAAAAGTACAACGAGAGAAATGATTTGCGAGAAAACTAAAACAGAATCATTGTTGGCTCGTTAGCCTTCTAATTGAAACTACACCTAAATAGCCGTCCAGTCTGCTGGCTTGCTGAAGGAGCGCAGATGTTCATGATTATATCTTCTGCCCTGTGATTTGAGCCAGATGAAATTAGCAAAGCAGAACACAAGCAAACAATGCTGCAAATTGTCGTCTCTGATGCCGAGTCCATGGCATCCAGGGAAAAACTATGAGCAGCATTACTCTTTTCATATCTTGATCAGTCACAATATTTAAACCACCGGCCAAATATTGCCTAGATAACTGATGTTCCTCAGCAACTCCTGTCATTTCATCTGCTGCCTTCATCCACTTGGGACGGCTTTGTGTCAAACAATGTTACACTAAAAAAAAAAGACCATGTTGGACTTGCTTAATTCAATAGTGGACATTGGTTGCACACAATTGTTTTGCTTTGGCAGAAACTTAAAAAACTTAGTTAAATCAACACAACTTAATTATATTCAGTAAACCTGTTCATTTAGTGTTGATAAAACATGATTGAAACATGTTTAGATGAAGTAAGTTGAGCTCTTGGAATATTTTAATCATTCACCATTTTAGCATTTTATTCCAACTCTATTCAATAATGGTTACCCTGATACTACTTGATCACTAAAATACTACATGTTGTCTTCATATTACATAATGTTCAACGAAGTCTAGAGTCTGGTTAACATAAAAATTGAATGGATTTACAACAACTACCATCCTACTATCTTTATCCGGGTTGCAGGGGAGCTGGGGCATAACCCAGACGTGATAGTTTAAGAGGCAGGGTACACCCTGGACAGCTCACCAGTCTATCACACAGAGACAAACAACCATTTGCACTCACATTCATGGGCAATTTGGAATCACCAAGTAACCTAACTCAAATAACTGCATGACTTTAACAAAAGTAGGAAAGCCATGATTTCAAGACTTAATGCAGAATTTTCTGTACGTTTTTGTCGTTGACAGGTAAAGATTAAACACACAATAAATAGCGATAGCATACACGTGGTGTGTGTGTAATTGTCTGCCTCTTATAACTCCAGTGATTTTTCTGCAGTTTGAAATCTCATGTAATCTTTTGAATTTCATGAGTTCAGCAATTAACCACACTTACCAGATTGTATCATGTCATCTCAACAAGACTTTTGTAAATGTAACAACCATCCAATTTCATTTTTTCGGTATACCGAAAAAAGTAGAGGTGACTGCTCACCTTGACCGAGATGGACGCCTTCCTCAAACCATGATCCAAAGAGCGTGAGATGAAATCACGTGTTTTATCGCGAGATTTAACATTGCTATATTATTGACTTACTTCACTCGAACATGATATGAATAATTTAATTTACCCACTCTGTATATCATGTAGTCTCTACACTATATAGTTACACTCAGTGTTGGGGAGTAACGGAATACATGTACCGCCGTTACGTATTTAAAATACAAAATATGAGTAACTGTATTCCGTTACAGTTACCGTTTAAAAAGGTGGTATTTAGAATACAGTTACTTTGTTGAAATAAATGGATTACACGGCGGTACTTCCCTGTTTCATATTGTGGCGGGTCAGGACTGTTTGGGTTTTGTTTGACAGCTACGTTCTGTTGTTCCAGGCAGCAGCGTTACGGTTGCCATGGTTACAGGGTGACTCTCTCTCTCTCTCTGCGTGTTTCCTGGGTGAGAGAGGCCTTTTTGTTGTTGTTGTGCTAAGCTAATAGGCAGAATGCCTAAAGAATGTAGCATCATAGGCAGTGTAGTCCGTGCTGCAGGGAGAATGGACTGCCATACACGTTATGTGTCTGTGAGCGTGAGGAGGGAGAAAAAGGAAAAGTACGAGCTGTCATCGAGCAAAAACGGGAGCTGGAAGCATGTAAATATAATAATAACCACTGCAGCCAAGAAGAGTGCCTGACGAGCCCAGTTGTAAGTAAGCTAATAAGACTCGACTGTACACCGTGTTCGTGTTTTCCTCCAAAAACAATAAGTTCCGTTGGAGCAGCCTTTCAACGCCTCTCTCTGTCTCTCGCTAGCAAAGTTGACCCAGACAACAAAGTAAAGCTAGTTTTCAGCTACGAGCCCGACACAGAACCCACCGTATTAGCCAGTATCACAGCCAGGTCCCTTTACTACGGTTCGGAGCCGCGGACCTTCAGTAACAGTAATAAATCACAGCAATAGTACATTCATGTAGTTGTAAACAGCATGATAATATATTAAGTAATCCAAAGTATTCAGAATACGTTACTCTCATTGAGTAACGTAACGGAATACGTTACAGAATACATTTTGGGGCATGTATTCTGTATTCTGTAATGGAATACATTTTAAAAGTAACCTTCCCAACACTGGTTACACTTAACTTTAAAGCACGAGGCAATTGTGTTGAATACATAAACACATGCAACATGCTTACATAAATCCAAGAGATGGACAATTCCTTTTTTTCAGTGTAGGATGTTCAACAGCATACACATGAATGCCAGGACCCAACCTTGCATTTTAGTGAGATGATGTTACATACACTTGGTATTCTGTACACTGGCTGGGAAAGCCACATAATATAGCTTTAGATGAAAATATTGCTTTTTAAAAAGTAAATTAATAAACACTCCAACAAGCTTAAGAAACATAAACAAATACAGCCATAGCCAAAGAAAGCCACAAAATAATGACAGAGAGCTGCATTTTGATGAATGTGGTGAAACATTTCAGGGCTGTGTGGAAACGCTGTACTCCCCCTTCTCACAGATGCTGCAGCTGTTGTGAGTATTTTTCTCAATGGATTTCTTTCTCTCAGTCTCGTGGAAAGCCCTCAGTGTTTGATTGCTGTTAATTCTTGTGCTTGCTCACAGCTCATACATATCTTGTTCCAGATCAGCTGGCTGTTTTGAGAAACACCTGACTGGAAAGTGTGGTCCCGGCTTACAGTTATGCAGGTTGGTCTTTGTTTGTCTAAAGTGAAAGGTGAGTAAGAGTAACATGTGCTTAATAATGTTGGCTTGTGCTGATCTTTCCTTCCTGCTTCCCCTGTGGAAAAGTGGGGAAAAAAGAAGTAACATGCTGTAACCTGCTACAAAACAGACTTCCAAATTTGGTCAAACTGACTCACTCGCATTCGTCTCTCATTTCAGTTTTCCCACAATTACTATTTACACTCATATCAGCAGCTCTTCATGTTAAGGTTTGCCAATTTTAGGTCATTTCCATTTTGTATAATGTATTATGTGCCAAAATAAACTGCTCACTCTTTTATATTTACAGTTTTCTTGAGCTTGTACCACTGAGTGGTAGATGCTGCTCCAAGTAAATAGATACAGCAAAATCTTAGGTTTGTATGAATTTTAAAAGTTTGGTATGAACACCTTGAATCTTTATCACAGCCTGAACTCTGTTCGGCAAGCTTTGTTATCATTTTTTAAAGTAGTCTTCAGGAATCGTCCTCCAGGCTTCTCGAAGCACATTCAAAGTTAATCTTTGGATGTTGACTGTCTTTTGTTCCATTCTCTGTCAGGATGATCCCTTCAATAATATTCAAATTAAAAATTTGGATTTATAAGATCTGCTGGCACTGATTTTCAGTCAATTTGGGATACCTCAGTCTTTTCTCCCTGGTGATCTTTCCATAAGAATGATTTTTGTTACAAACAGGCAACCCCATACCACACACAAAAAACGACTTCTTACTGTAGCTTTGTGCGTGTGTGTGTATGTCTCTGTGTGTTTGTAGATTTAGTTAAAGAAATTGGAACAAATGTTGTGCTTTTGTAACAGGCTGTTAGCTACAAGTGCTTGTTTTTACAGACAACACACACAACGCCAGTTCATTTTTCGACTTAGGTGCCATTTCTTAAGCTTAAGGGATTCTTAGGTCATTAAGTGGCTTAACAAACAAGAAAACATTCCTCTGAAAATGGTCAGGTACAAGGACTGGACTGAAAATGAGTGAAGAATCAGTCAATATGCAAAGAAAAACTTCCTTCAGAAATCCTGGAGAACTGTTTTTCAAGACCACTTTAAACATAACGAGGAAGTTTGTCTCGTTGGAAGTAAAATATAAAGTAATGAGGGTAACGAGGGATGGGTCAAGTCTTTTGGGCAGTACGTAATCATAGCTTCTAACAGTTACTTCATCACAGCAGTAGCAATAAAGTCTTAAATGTGTTTTAACTCCCACATACATTGTGTACTATATAGTATATTTTTTTTAAATAAAATGCAGCAGCACAATGCTATAACATCACCTCACAGCAAAACAGGTCTTTTTACCTGCATGTATTTTCCTCCAGGGTCTCTGTTTTCCTCCCACAGTGCAGAAACATATGTGTGAATAGGTTAAATGAAAAATGGCTGTAGGTGTGACTGACACATTGATGAGGTGATTGAAGTGCTGTGCGAATGGTTGAATGTGGTGTACTGTACAGCACTTTAAGTGTCTGGTGCGACTGGAAAGGTCCAGTTTAAATGATATTTCATTTCAGTGTGTCATACTTTTTGGCAGTGCTGTGTTCACTGTCCTTGGACTGCACAGTACCTCTGAGCTTCCCATTCTACACATTTGACATAGACTACAATTGACTGGTCATGGATATCAACACTCTCTCCCTCTGCCCCTGTCACTACTGATCACTGCTTTCTTAACATCTCCACTCACTGTGCCTTTCCTAAACCATATTGTTCATCACTTTGCCTCGATAAATGTGAGCTCCGTTCTTTGTATTTCTTTTTCACCACAAAAGATGAAACATTTACGAGCCCTGTGGGATAAAAACAAAAACACCAGCTGTCTCTTTGCCTTGTGCCTCCAACTTCTCCATCCACTCTCTCTGCCCAACCTCCCACATTGTGAATTCATAAACTTCTGCTCTGCCATTCCTAATCACCACTCAAGGAGCAGCAGTGTGATTTGTCAGTGCGACGCAATGTCAGGATGATAGTAAATGGTCTTGGGTTTCATCTGTACTGACAGCGCGAAGAGCATAATGTAGCCCCCCGGAGGATTTTGTGAGGTGCAAAGAAAGTCTTTCACTCATACAGTACGAATGGCGCACCTTTCAGAATGAATTATGTTGTTAAAGAGTTTTGGTGAGACTGAGAACCAAGGAGATCCATTGTGAGATTTTTGTAAAGAGAAAGCAACATGTTTGAAAACCACACCAGTGTCGTCTGTGATTGGTAATGACACTGAGGAATTCACGGGCAGCGTTAGAGAAAAGACAAGTAATGCAGAGCAAAGGAAACTGATTTAGTTTAATCATTTCAGCTCCTTGTAGTCCTCTCTGCCATTTCTGCTCTCAGGTCGTTCCCACTCCTGACAAAAACGGAGAACACTCATTCACCAGGATGGAAAGAGGGCTGCTGCTGCTGCTTTTACAAATTAATTAATTCAGCTCTTAAACACTCGCCCCGCTTGTGGCCTCTTGTGATACTTTCCCACGTCTGTTTGTCCTTCTGAAAGAAACTACATTTGAGGACCTTTGTCCAATCACGAGCCCCCGAGGACTTTTGTTGAGCACTTCAACAAAACTGCCAGTCACAATGACTTCAATCACAATCGGTCACCAATTTGTTAAATCTGTTTGTAAATTTTAATTGTCCTTCTCTTTAGCAATTTTGTAAACCTAAGAAATGCATTCATGTAATCTTTGTCAGCTTGCTTTCATTGTCATGTGAATCGTTTGTCTGCACAGTTAGTTAGCAGTGCGTCGTTGTTACACCAAAAATCTTCTCTGCATACAATTCAAGCAATCCTTTGTTTTAAGTTAGAATGAGTCAGTTAAGTTTACACTGTTATTGTTTTGACCGATGCATTTTATTAAAGAGTGCCTAAAAAAAGCAATATTTGCTCCGGTTAATGATTAATGCATGAAAACATCATAAATGCAACAAACTTTTGAACTTCAAGGTTGAACTGATCATCTTTGGATTAATGTGAATAAACTTTATATGTTAGAATTTCTGAACCATGTTTTTAATGCTATCTGATTTCGGCCACCTTTTAATCATTAAACCAGAGAACACAGCCTCAAACTGACGTCATATTAATGGTGGCTGAAAGCAGAAAACAAACACAGCATCATCCTTGGCAGCTTCTACTGACTTACTTCAACATAGATCATCATGTGCAAGTTGCATTTCTGCATGTATACCATTATACCTGATTTTTTTTTCTCTTTGATTTAAATACATCTGTTATATTGTTTAAAGGTACAAACATGAGAACGCACAGATACTGTTGCAGAGTTTCTGGCAACAGAAAACCAAAGAATGTCAAATGGAAAAAAATCCCTCCAAACATGTTTGTGTACTAAAAGATACCGAAAAGTGCCCAAAGAGAAGGAGAAGTAGAAACATCTTTTTTCCATCAGTTAACATCAGTATTTACTCGAAATATGACCTCAATTTCACGAAGCACGATACCGCTAGAATGAGATGGAGGCTACCCCTTGTCAGCCTTATGGTCTCATTTATCTGCCGTCATTTTGCAAGTTATTTTGATAATTTACCCAGTGATAGACTAATGTTTGTGTTACTTCACGAGAGACTTTTAAAGCTATGGTAATTATCATGCATGTTTCTGTTCTTTGCAGTACAGACTGATTGAATAATAGTTCCGGACAGTGTGCAGTACACAGTTAGGTATCTCTCCAGTTCTTGAGAGATATTGCATTGTGGTTTTAAGTGCACTTTCAGCATATATTCAAAAATAAGACAGTAGGTGTTGTTTGGAAAGTTTAAAAACCTCCCAAATACTAAAAAGGAACAAACAATTAATTTTAAAGACATATGAATATTTGTGGGCTCCACAGTGATGTTGACAAGAGCTAAGAGGTGGCTCAGCTTTATGAGCACACAGTGTGTGGGACTCTTTCCATGCTGCAAACAAGCATTTCCAAAAGACCCGGGGTTGCAGTAACACAGACACCTTGAATGGCTCTTTCTCACTCTGCCGTGACCTCTGCGTTCACTTGAAGGTTTGCTTGTGAATAGATGCACATAGGAGGAGGGGGTGTTTGAACTCCACAACTTAATTAAAATCATCACAATGGTGCTTAAGGGGTTAAAACAGAGAACTTGCTTAAAAGTGTTGTGGAGGAAAGAAATGTAGAAGGGGAGATCTTTTTGATTCATTCATAGTTCATAAATTTGTGGGTCTTTTGACATCTTCAGTCCCTTGAAAGAGGGACGTCTTCCTCCCTCTGTCCTGTGAAACCCACAGCTCACACAACATACACAAAAATAGCTTTTGCTACTTTTAGAAATTGGGAGCTTTTTATTTTTGTGAAAGGAATGTTCTGCAGTTTATCAGGAGTTTGCCTTGAGCCCATCAGCATACAGTCCAGCTTGTGAGTCTTCAGTTTTTGCTACACGCTACAGTAACCTTTCTGTGTTTGTTATGTGCTGCAATTGAGAAATATTTACAGAATGTGGGTGGAATTAAAGTGGCGGTTAAGATTTTATTGTTGTCTCCAAAGGTTTTACTCAGCTGTGTGTTCAAGCTGTTAGATTGCCTTCACTAGCAGATGATGATAAATTTGAACTATAAGTCATCTTCCAGGTGCGTCTGTTTGGAGAGTGCTCTGTTATGCGTAAAGAAGGGGCAGGTCACTTCTCGCTACTACAGCTCTCCCTCTCTCCCTTCTTTTGAGGCGTGGTATTTCTCTCTCCGTGGCTGTAACAGACTTCTGCGGGGCAGCTGTTGGAAGTGAACTGCTGAAGCTGAGTCAGTAAATCTTCTCACCAGCCCAGGCTCAGTCACTAAGCTGGTGGGTCAGAGAGCCATTTACGTGCTGGGGGGGAATTACACTTCCAAGCCAAATGCTGGCATCGTGAGAAGAAGGATCCGTCGGATTTTCCCCTTTTAAATTCTGTGGGAATATTGTGTTTGACAGCTCCTGTGTACAGCTTCAGCTTAAGGCTGGAGGACATCTCCTCGGGATGATGAAGATATTGTCACCTTGCTCTATCATGATTATTGTTGCGCTACTTGTCGCCACCGTCTCTGCCACCAAATTAAACGTGCCACGGCTGAGACTGTCCCACAAAGGTAATCTATCTATCTATCTATCTATCTATCTATCTATCTATCTATGGGCAAAAGCTCTCCATCACTATTTTATGCGCTTAGTTGTTTCCTGCTGTTCGTCTTTTTCGGGAGAAAAGTCTTGGTTGTGAAATATTTATCTGATACTTGGAGACGCTCCAATAACTGCTTCTTGTATTTTGCGCATTTTCTCCTCAAACCACTTATTGTCTCCGTGGTGGTCTGAGCTGGAAGAGCTAAATTGCTTCTTTTTTTTTGGCTACTGTTTCAGGGAGTTAATGCGCTTTAGGAGACGCACATGTATGCATTTGCTGGTTCGCAGGTTGAAACAGCTCGCAGTACAAGCCGGGTGCGCAGCAAGAGGAGAGAATTTGGCTGAGGCTCGTCTTTCTGCGGTCAGACACACCGCGGCGATCGTCTCACTGTAAAAGTTTATTAGGGAGGGCAACTGCGACGGAATAGGTACCTAAAACGAGGATGTTTGATAATTAGCATTTTTGCTGCTAAATTGTTATCAGCACTGGAGAATTTAGCTAGAATTGGTCTTTTTTTTGTTGTTTGTTTCGTTTTTACTGCAGTCGTCCTCACAGGTGGATTTTGTGCGTCATTGTGTCCAAGCTGTTTCGCTGCCGCAATCACAATTCTCCAACATATGACTGTACTAATTGCTTGCTTGATGATAGATTTTTTTTTCTTGTTTACCAAATATTTTTCCTTAGCATTGCCATATATTTTGGCTTGTTCCCACACATGATCTCCTCCTTTCCTGGCTCTAATCTAGTTGTTGTCTATGACTCACCCAAGTTTAATGATAATGAGGCAGTAAAGTGTGTGAGTGGTTAGGTGATGCTTGACTGGGTTTTTGCCAAACTATTGTCATTGTTTCGTTTCACTCAGGCCTGAATGATTCTGTAATCATCATCAGCGATAGATATCACACAGGATTTCCTTCTGTTCATTTTTTCAGGGGAAAAGTCACCAACTGAGCTTGCTTGTCTTCCTGTTGCCTGGACTGAAAATAAATACAAGGGGAAGAAAGAGAGCGAGAGAGGCTCATAGAAAATAGGGAGAGAAAATGGAAGTGGTTTTTAATATTGAGGTTAAAGGGCAACAAGAGGAGCAGAAGTTAATAAATGGCATGAAAATCTGTATTTGTTTAGCATTTTAGGAGAAGAGGCAGGGAGGAGACACTTCTGTTACGGCGCGAATAAAGTCAAGCCCCAGGCAAACACTAGAAATGGAAAAAGCTCACGATTGTGACTCACTGTATTTGCTCATGCAAAGCCTAGTTTGCAAATGCCATATTTTCACTTTGGTGGTGCAATAAGCAGATCCATATTGAGCCATTTTTCTTCATAGCTTGCCATCGAAAGACACCCACTTCTCATTTTATGAGCATCACATGGAGTGTGGAGAGGTCTCTGCTTACGAGATTAACATTATGGAGCTTGTTGCTTCCTTTCATCATGACCTCAGATTTGACCCATCACTTTACCCTGTTTTACATAATTTCCCCATTGATTCAAGTCTCTCCCCTCCTCATCTGTTTTTTTTACAAGCAAATCTCTCATAACCTCTACATGTGTCTCATCATTTCACTCTTTAGTCTAATCTCTCCCCTGCCTCACATCTATCCTTCCCCTCTATATTGCTCTCTTGTGCTCTATCAGCTGCATATGCCATTGCAACCCCCAAAAGCCCAGAGGGTGTTTGTATTCCCAGGAGGATGTAGAGGTAATTTAGCAACAGGAAAAGCTGTCATTATCTCATTTCAATCACTTAGTTGGTAGAAGTTCAAGCAGGAAGAAGGCCATTTTTACCTCATAGGAACCATTAAAGTACTTGGATCCCTCTTGTCTTCTTAGTTTTTTTTCAAACACCATAGTTTTAAAAATGTAATCAAAGGTTTGTTGAATTTAACAATTCAGTTAAATTAAAGATAAAACATCTTTTCTACATAACACATGGCTATAGCGTCAATAGCATTTTAATGACTGTTGCAAAGCGCGCCGAGTTTCAAATATTTTCATTTGCACATGCAAATCTTTCATTAATTTTCCTTTTTCATTTGAATGGTCTTGTGACTTGTTTTATTAGAAAAACTATATTGTAAGAATTTATTGTAGTTTATATTTTCTGAAAACGTGATTGTGCAAAAGTAAAAATGTGTGTGTTCATGTGTCTGTGAGCTGACGCTGCAGCGTTGAGGTCTGTAATGTGTGATGTGTTGGCTGGGCTCCCTGCCCTCCCAGCAAAGCATCTATACAAATCTCCCATCAAGCTCTTTCTCTTTCTGTCTGTGTATGTCTTTCATTTGTTCTCCTCTCCCTTCAGCTGGCCCGATTCTTTTATTCGTTCGAATTCTCTGGGTCTTGTGTGCTCACACACTATCCCACACTGACTTTAGACACACACACACCGTGTCTAACACAATATTCACTTTGTCTGGCATAAGGCAGGGGGTGCACTTGAAAACACAAACGTTCACATCAGCGTCCCATTCTGATCAGATTGCATTAGCTCTCCGTGTGAAGGGTCCTGTTTGTTTTTGCTTACAGCCTGTGAATTAATGAGTTTGTTTTCCTAGTTGGCTTTGCCTGGATGCTTACATGCAGACTGGTGTTAGTTGTTCTTAGGTGGAGGAGTGTAATCTGTCATCAAGTCAGATGGAGATGGTCCGGACAGATGGAATGTAAACCGTCTCCCATCCTTTCATCTTTTGGGTCTTTTTCCTCTGGTCTGCATCAGTTTCTCCCACCCTCCTCATTTATTGTAGTCTTCCCTAATGCCTTTGTCACATTCAACTGAAGTGCTCCCAGTCCTCTGACCTGATTGAAAGTCCAGCAAAGAAAAAAAACTAAACAAAGGAATGAGACTGGAGGGTTTAGTACCCAAGCCAATGAGCTTTTTTACCTTTTTTTCTTTCTTTTTTTTTTTAACTACGTGTATATGTTTGCACTAGGCAGTCAAGAATATTTTAGAGGTTTTTTTTGTGCTTTAGTAATAGCTGACATGTGTTTAAATCGAAAATGCCTGTGTAAAATGCTAACGTACAGTCAAGAGAGCCTTTAGCCTGCAGGCTCAATGGCAAATATTTAAAGTTTACCGTACATGAACAATAGTCCAGATAGCTTAATAAAACTGGAAAAAATGCAGGGATGGCAAGAAACAGACTTTAAATAAGGTTCTGATCCAAGTGAAAGTAGTAATCCTTTATTGATTTCAGCTGTACAATACACGTTAGTTAGAAAAAGATGCATCTAAAGAAGCATTTCAAAAGCTCTCTAAGCTTTTGGGTCAAAATCAAAGTGCTGCGTTGTTTTTTAAAGCCTTGTATGTGAGTTTTTGTCCAAGAATGATCCACTGGATCTTATTATGCATGTGTTTATGTGTTGCAATTACTTTTTTTATAGTGGCAGTATTATACCAGTGATATTTAAATGAATCATATGAGGGCGAACAACTTCTACTTTCCATTCCAATCATGGAACATTTAAGTATGGAGGGTATGATTATTGTTCTTGTGCTAACAAAATGCTAAGAAACATCTAAGTGAGTATCAGGTATTTTAAACATGCATAGACGAGGTCATTTAGAGGTTTAAATTTAAAGATGAACTTTGAACTGCTGCTGTTTCACAGTTCACAGCTGTCCTGCGGTGCACCAACTGGAGCGCATCACCCCTTGTTTACCCACATCTGCAAACCTTTGAACACAAAAGGAGGCAAATCCTACATTTACTGAGCTCAGCTGCTGCATATGGGATGATGTTCATGCAAAGTTTTATTTGGATTGGCACACAGATTAATGAGGAGATAGGGTACAAACATAAATACGCTACCGTACAGTCATTATAGTAAGGAAAGAAGAAGAACGTGTGAAAATGACTCAGTTCTGTTGAATGTATTACAGCCTCATAGATTGCAGTTTCTAACTTGTGAATGATGCAGTGCAGGACTGTGCTTTTCACTCAGATTTGTGTCTGCTTCTCTCTATCAGCCCATCAAAGCAGCTGCACCATCACTTGCTAGGCCAACAAACCATGTGCGTAATTTCCTCAGACACACAGCCTTCATAACTGCAGGATGTGGCAGACAGCAGAGTTTTAATTTAACAACTTGATAGAAGAAGCTGTAAAAGTCGCCTATGTATAGAATTCTGAAACCAGGATTCAGGCAAGAGTTTGGTACACAGCAGGAAAATTTCAAGGACTTTTCTTTGAGTTTCTCTTTTTACCTTGTTACTTTGAAACAGTGGTGTTTAGTGTCTTAATGAAAAGTTGAAATGGACAAGCTCATGTGTTACTGATTACGAGCGCTGAAAGTCAAAGTCAGCCTCTGTTTCTGTTGTTGCTTAGATAAATTCAACCTGGTTTCTTCAACATTCAGTGAGTTCATTTTACTCAATTGACTTCCAAAGTAACCAGAGCTCAATCCAGCTACATCTTTGGGATGTAGTGGCTAATAAATCTGAAGCAACTGTGTGACGCTATCCTATAATTATTCGGTAAAATTTCTCAGAAATGTTTCCAGCACTTTGTTAAATCTGTGCGAATGAAGAATTAACACGGTTCTGAAGTCAACAGCAGGTACAACTGGGTATTGGCAAGGTGTACCTAATGAACTGCCCAGTAACTATAAGCAGTAAACTGTTCCTAACCCTGCAATTACCAAAAAAAAAAAAAAAGCACACAGCACATTAAACATCCTATCAAAACAGCATGTAACTGTTGTTCATGTTTGTTCAAATGGGTCAGAGTGGGCTGTTCATGTTATCCCACAGACAGCCTCCAGCAATCAAAAAGCAAATATTGTTTTAAAACATTGTTTTGGTATATGTAACCGAAAGCTAAGCTTTCACATTTGTTAGTCGTGATATAAGCTTATCAACTAAAACAAGGTACTTACAGCTTAAATCATAAGAGTGATGTAGAAGTTGCCTCAAAGATTTACACGTCTGACACTGTGAAATTATTTGCAAATGTGATTGGTTGAAGGGTGCGGATTAACATTTAAGCACAAATGCATGTATGCAAAGCTGAGCTTTCAGAACATAGTGAACACATTGCCTGCACATGTCACTGTAGTTCAAAACTGCATGCATGTTTTGATAATATATAATTACTGTAAATCTAGTCATGGTGGAAATGTGTGTTTGTGTTTTAAACTCACATGTGCTTTATATAAAATATAAAAGAGGCACAATAGTACTTTGTCCCATTCGGGAATATCAGCCATAATTGTTTTTGAGGCTACAGAGACATAATGAGACCTTTCCTGTCTGGTATGTAGACCTGCTGACAGAAGAAACACATTGCATGTTTCTAACACCACAGGCATGATATGAGGGGTGAAGAGTGTCTGAGAGATAAATACAAAGCACTAATGTGTGAGTGTGCGTGTTTTATGTGTGTATGAAGTGTGTAATGTGCACGCGTGCATAGCCTTGTCCTTGCTAAATACATAGACGTACTGTTTTTAAAAGTAAACATCTGCATGTACTGAACTACTAGACTATGTGTGCATAGCCTTGTCCTTGCTAAATACATAGACGTACTGTTTTTAAAAGTAAACATCTGCATGTACTGAACTACTAGACTATGTGTGCGTGTGCAGAGTGTCTCAATCAGAGAGCTAATGCATCTGATGTCCACATGTGTGTCTCTCAAGGTGTCACTTGTGTGGCCTCGTGTGACAAGCCTCAGACGGTGACCAGCCAAAATCACTGACAAGACACAGATGGAGAAATTAGTGATGAGGGAAATAAGAATTGACAGTAAATGTGTGAGACATGTGTTGATATCAACGCAGAGCCAGGTTTGAGAGCGCAGATGCGAGGATGGAAAAATAGTGTATGCGTGAGAGAAATAGAAAGGATCAAGAAAAAAATGGCACAGTATAAGACAAGAAAGATAAAGACACCAGGAGGAGGAGGCTATGTCTATGATGTGCATCTGTGTTGGTCCAACACATTCCTGACACTTAGTCAGAAACCCCTCCTCATCACATTTCCAGTGAACTTAGAACCTTATAAATGCATCATCATTTCAGTTAACAGTGTCCAAGTCCACCACAATTTTGCTGACAAAGACGAATAAACAACCAACAAACATCCACATTAAGAGATATACAGAGTGACGAGTGACATAATCACGCAATTAAGCAATCTTGTTGCGGACTGATATTTTGGCAGGTTTACTGTAGGCACCAAACGTCTTGGTAAAATTTTAGGGGAAAAATGCTTTGGGTTAAAATATATCCCTTTATATCACTGACCAGACTTTAGTAGCAAGTTTCTCCTATTTGCAATACGTGCTATACCTTTATCAACATAAGGGAGCATTTTTATTTCAGTGATTTTGTGCCAGACAGTGTAAGTGTTAATTTTGTCAATTTGTCATTTTACTGAATTTGCTTACAATTAGGAAAATATGAAGAATAGCTGATATGAAATAAGACATCCTTATTCTGTCAAATGTTCAACCATCACTTTTCTGGGAGTCTCTGAAAGATGACAGCAATAATAAAGTTTTTTAGGTTTACATAGCTGTAGCATATTTTAAGATATACTCGTGGCGGTTCTGTGGATAAGCACCTACTCATTATCCTTAGGAGATAAATATAACACCCCAGCATAGCCCTTAAAGTTCAAGGCTGTACTGATAAACCAGTGTTGGATTTAAATGGCTTAATGCTGGTGCAAAACATGTTCAGATAAACACTGCATTGATGCCCTAAAAGGTCAGTGTGCTCAGGCCTTACAAGGCTCGACTGTCTAAAGCTGAACTCTGAATTAACACATGCGCCCCCAGTAATCAGTGAGGTGAATGATGAACTGAAGAGGGGGAATGCTCATGAAAGCAAAGAAACATCAATGAAACTTTAAGATCAGAGACAGAAAAGGAGAGAGGTAATCAATGAAAGATTTGTGAATGTTGAGAGAAAACCAATGAGGGATTTTTGATAGAGAGACTGTAAAAGAAAGTGAAAAAAGGATGGTGAGGTGGGTTTGGGGGGCGGGGGGGGGGGGGGGGGGGCATTTTACAAGATGGAAATGCCAGAGGAGGGCAGATAAAAAGAGGTCATGCTAGTAGAGAGAGATAAATGGATGATAAAAGACGGAGAGGGGCTAGGAGAAGGAAACGGAAAGGAAACGACAGGAGGTTGAAAGGGTTGAGAGAGAAAAATGAGAGCGGTGTAAGCATGACAGATAGAAGGATAAAGAGAAGACAGGAGCTAACCTGACGACTGAAAGACACTGGTCCCTTTGAGAAGCAAAGGTTGAGGGTTCAAGTCCCAACAATGTGGCTTTGACTATCTGTCATGTAGATTACTAAGTATGCCACTTACACAGAGGAGTTACAGGGTGTGTGTGTGTGCGCTGGTGAGTCTTGTGCATATAGTGGGTGTATCCTGTATCCCTGTCTTTTGTGAAACCTTTCTGGCTGCCCACAATTGTTTGACTAACACGTTAAGAAGAGTTGTGTGTGTGTAAATGGCTGTATGTGTGAGTGTGCATGTGTGCTAAGAGGCTAGCCAAAACCAATCTCAGTGTCCTCAGTGCCGGGTTTATGTTGTCTTGAGCGAGGGGGGGGGCTCAAGTCCTGACAAACTATTTATCTAGTCTTTCCACACTCTGCCACACCCAAAAGACACACAGCTGCCCCCCTCCGTGGTTTTCACAATAGGTCTTCTCTACTCTGAATCTAGTTTGGGTCTTGTTTCCTGATAACAATCAGACTTAGAAGTAAGGAGGAAGTTTTCTGAAAGCTTTTTAGGAAGTCTCTTACATTTTCACGCTTGTTTGCCAAATTAGCACTTAGCATCACTGTCAGCTTCTTGAAGACAGCATCAGTGGAGCTGCAGATCATGTTATCTACACTAAAGTGAAAAGAAAAATGGTAAAATTATGACCAAAAAAGTGTCATAAAACATCCAAGTCCAGGCTCTCAAGGTAGGCTTGGAAAAGTAGTCAAAGGAAGATTAGAAGACATTGAAAATACACTACACCCTTCTTGGTCCCTAAGGACCCCAAAGCACTTTACACATCCAGTCATCCACCCATTCACACACACATTCACACGCTGGTGATGGCAAGCTACATTGTAGCCACAGCCACCCTGGGGCGCACTGACAGAGGCGAGGCTGCCGGACACTGGCGCCACCTGGCCCTCTGACCACCACCAGTAGGGGGTGAAGTGTCTTGCCCAAAGACACAACAACCGAGACTGTCCAAGCCGGGGCTCAAACCGGCAACCTTCCGATTACAAGGCGAACTCTTGAGTCACGATCGCTTCAGTGTGTTGAACCTAAAAATGATGCTTTCTGGCAATAAATCTAATGCGGTTGGAAAGGCTGTTTATTTTTTCCCTTAAATGGTGCCACGTTTTTAAGGGATATTCAACTTTTGTTTCTAGCAGCAGAGTTGTATATGTGGGTTGCACCCATTAGAAATTTGCCAAATTCTCATCTCCATTGCCAAAGTGGTGGACTGACTATAGGCCACAGACAGGCACACCCTTAACCCTACAACCTCTCTAATGACCACCAGGGGGCAGCACGTCTGGTTGCAAGAAATAGACTGTGTAGAAACCTATGAGAAAATGACCCTACATCTTACGTGATTTATGACCTCGTTAAACATTTTCTTAACTAGTTTATCATCAAATGTGTTCGTTTTTTGTCTTTTTTAATGCAACATGATGAAATTATGATGCCATTTAGGACCTTGTGATTGTCAAGTTGCTATTATATGAGGATAAGATTGATGTGGAGACTGATATTGGCGCACACAGAGATGTGATGTGATTTGAACATAAAACTATGCTGGTAAAAGTCATTCCAGTTGGTTTGTTACCGCACTTTAATAAAATGGTGATTTCACCAAGCTGCATGCATGAGCAAGCGAGAGTCTTTTGGAACCTGGAACCTGAACGGAAATCAGTGAACAAGATGCTGTAATCACAAGAAGTCCATGGTCAGCCTAGGTAAAAAATAATAATAATTGTGTTATGGCCAACAAAGAAATATAGGTTTAAAATGAAAGTCCACATATTTTACACAATCATCTGTACTGTTAGTCCACCCAAAGTTTTTAAAAGCTTTACACAAAACAAACTTTGTACTCACTTGGACTAATGTTGAACTTGGCCTCCTCCAGCATGTCATCGTCCGCCAAGAGCATGCAGGGCTGTGGTGCTGAAATGACAGATGCCTTGCCAGTGTTTTTCATACAAAGTCCTGCTGTTCCAGCTTGAGGAGCAAACATCCTTCAGCCACTCATTTTCTTGATCTGAGACAGATAAATGAATTTATCATTGCTTATGTATTCTTTCTCTGGAGACATAAAGGGAGTAGTAAGCATTTCAGATAGAAATGTGGTACAGCTGAGTCTTCCAACAGAAATGAAGCCAACAAAAAAGGACACAAAAACTCTTTAAGAGACAAAGAGGGTTCCTCTTGCCCACTCACGTCATTGTAGTGTGCTACCATTTAGTGTATTGGCTCCAAGCCAAAGTGAAATGACAGATAAGCAGGTCAGAGCCCTCTCTAATGCTGGGCGAGGGGCATTACAAGCCACACGTAGGGAGATGCTTCACCCCTGCCACCGAAACAAACAAACTCAAGCTTGTAGCAGTCAATTAGTTCCACAAGAGCTGCTGACAAGAAGAACACAGCACAAAGGACTCCTCTGTGGACTGATGGATCTATTAAACAGCGACTGCAAACATACAAACATGGCCGTTAACTTATACCAGAGGAAGGCTCTATGCGTGAATGCATCTTTGTGTTTGCTACTGTGACAGCCAAACGTGTATTGCAACCAGCTGTCCGATTCTAAGCGTTCTGTCTTTAATTGAATCCTGATTCGTTTTGCTACAACAGAACAAATCAATCAGTTTGTTGTTTTTGTTTTTTTATTACATTTCAAAACTGAATTTGAAATATTTTGTATGTTTTAGAAATGATCTGCAGCGCAGCGACATCGTTCATCTTCATTAGCGCAGCAGCAGATTACAGCAGAGCTACTTCAGTAGTCCTGAAATCATTTAATCAGTGGATTTGATTTAGGAATGAGGAATTAAATGCATATTTATTTTCATTTTGTTGCATTTAGATAAAGCGTGGGTGAGGCCAGCTGTAATCTGGTTGAATTGTTTTTGCAAAAACAAGTGACATGACAGAATTTCATACAGATTTGGAGGCATCGAGGGAGCAATGGCTGGGAGCAAAACTGTAAATTAAAAAGCTGAGTCTGAGGAGAAAATCTAGAAAGATGCAGCATTGTTTTTTTCTCTCACACACAGTTAAGTGTGTTGTAGGACTGATGAAGTGATATTAAATAAGAGCCTGACAGGAAAAAACAGAAAGATTTCTGAAACAATGGGAGAAAGAGTGAGATTAAGAGAGGTTAGAAGCAAGGATGATGAAAAGAATGGAGGAAAGCCGAGGCCAGGAGATATGGAGTTTAAGAGGGATCTGTTTGGATGAAAGACATAAAGAGTAAAGTGTGTGGTAAAATTGATTATTGGAGTTAGAGTGGATTAAAAACGGGAGTAGGAAGAAAAGATGAAAGAGGACAAAATAGAAAGCTGGATAAAAAGAAAGCATCTGGCTGTCAGAGAGGATGAAAGATAAGGAGAGAAAGAGAGGAGGTAGAGATGATGAAATAAGGGAAGAGGGGGGTGACCTGATGGGGATTGAGGGTGATGAGGTAACACCCTACGCTGTGTTTTGATTGGCCCAAGAGGGAAGATCGAATAACAGGAATACTGACAAGCATCCTGAGACGACTTAGGGAGAAGATGCTTTGACTACTTGTGTGTGCGTGTGTGCGTGCTCGCATGTGTGTGTGCGTGCGTGCTTGCATGTGTGTGTGCGTACGTGTGTGTGTGCGTGCATGTGTGTGTGCATGTGTGTGTGCGTGCGTGCTTGCATGTGTGTGTGCGTACGTGTGTGTGTGCGTGCATGTGTGTGTGCATGTGTGTGTGCACGCGTGTGTCAGAAGTTTGTGACAGAAGGAAGGTTCAGGAAGTAAGAAAATAAAGAAACTGAAAATCCCACATAAGATTGTGCTCCCTTTCTGAAATTAATCTCAGTTTTTATCACATGTCATAAAGGACCGGCTGCTTTAAAATGTGAGCTGTGAGGGTAAAGTGACATTTGCAGTGAGGAGCAGTAACAGGTTGGCAGAAAATCCCAGGATTTATTCTGTCATGAGTTATCTGCAGGATAAATCCCGGGGATATGTAATGTGGGAATTAATAGCTGCAAATTAATACTTTCAAAATAATTGCGCAACAAAATTGATAGATAGCACATGGGTGATATGTGCAAGCTGCATGAAAAAATTACATATTTTATTAGACTTCTTCTTCAGTTTCAGCAAAATGAGTAGAAACCCCCCAAATAATTATCTTACAGGACACAATTAACATACATGAGTATAGAAAAGTGTTTTTTGTGTGAGTATGTCATAGAGGCTACAATCACAGCTGTTATTAAAAAAAAATATTATGTTATAGACTGTATATAAAAGATGGACATCACTGACCTACAAAAAGTGTGGCAAACGAAGAGATATATTCCTTCTAATGACCAGCAGAGGGTGACTTTTGGTTTTAGTCTTCGTTTTTCTGAATGCTTTGAGTAATTTTGCAGTTTAACTCGGTTCAGTTTTATTTTCCGAATCACAACAAAAGCTTCATAAGTTTTTTCAGACAAATTTTTGAAAGAAATGTTAGGATTATCAATAAATGCGAGGCAATCTGAGCTGAAAGTGACAGAAAAGTGAAAGAAAAAGTGAGAGAAAAAGGAAAGGTGAAACTCTGTGGAACAGTATACCTAATTCAAGCATGCCATAATGTAAACAAATCAACCCAGAGAAAAGTAAAGTCTGTGATGAAGCGTAAAATGCAATACGTAAGTAGTTAACAGTAAATGTAGCAGAATTACATTGTGCATTTTTTTTCTTTGCATATGCTGTCAAGAAGGAAATAAAAAAGGCGAGGACATAGGTCAGGAAGAGGTCCATAATTCTGAGGAATTTTCCAGCTCTCATAAAAATGAGGAGGAAAAATGTAAAGGATGAGAGGGAATCTGATATCCTTGAGAGGAGGATGAAGCCCAGGAGGAGTGGGTGAGGTGAGAGAAGGAGAAGCATTGTGAGATGACTTTTTGTGCACGCAGCGGATTCCAGAGATATTTGGCACTCTGCAATAATATACAGCCAAGATCTAATGATACCCTGGGAAGTCTGTCAGCAGTGTAATGAGTCTAATACGTCTCTGTTTGTGGATGTGGGTGTGTGCGTTTTTGGTATCAGAGCTTGTGAAAATAAAACATCAAAGAGCAATATTTAGGGAAAGCGTCTGACAGTAAGTTTTGTCATCTCAGATGTGCACAGATGTGGTTTGAACAAGGATAGTTTGACCTTATTGGTTCATTATGGCATGCACGTGTGCCTTACTAGCACGTATTTTGTAGCTCAGGGGGTCTAATAGGCATCAGATGTGTTCTTTTCTCCTGTTGAGCCAACAATAACACTGATACTATCAGACATGTATACATGTGCTTATATATATATATATATATATATATATATATATATATATATATATATATATATATATATATATATATGCATATGCATGTGCATGTCTATGTGTGTTCAGTATACAGTAACATAGCTTTTTCTTTTGTTTCCGATAGTCCATTAATAAAATTCTCAGTTCAAACCAGCTTCTTATGTTTATTCTTCATCACTAAATGGAGCCATGAAAATGACAGCAGCAGACTGGCGGACTGTGCAGACAGAAGTGTGTGTTGCTGGCAATAAAACACTGACTCTTAGGTTTACCATTGAGATTTTGTGTTAATAATCCCTCCTAAATATTGCGACGTTGCATAGACAATCTTTAAATATGGTGTCTGATAATAAGTTGTACAGGTACTCATTGAAAAAAGGCATATTTGCTGCACATGAAAGCATCTTTTCATTGTTATTCACTTGTTTGGCAATGTTTTAAAATTTCCAGCAAACTTTGTGGCACCAGACATCAGTGACCCACACAGCAACATACAGTACTGCACAGAAGTCTCAAGACACCACTCAAGATCACAGCTCACTCATTTTCAGTCTCATCATTAACTTGCCTATTTTCAGAGAAACATTTTTGGTTTGTAAAGCCATTTAGCACTTACTTTTGAATCATTAAAGCACACAACCCATGGGATGTACCCTCCGTGTTGTGCGTTGTGTCTGCACATAAGAGACAAGTTAGCAAAGAACAAATTTTAAATTGTATCTTTAGACCCTTTGCTTTTACTAGCCTGCCACATTGCTATCACAAATTCTGTTCCCTTTTCATCATTAAAATTGATGAAACATGACAAAGATAACAGAGTTGGACAGGCGTAAAACAGTATTTTTGCACCAACAAGCTGATTCCCAAAGATTTCATGGCTCTTTTGGCATATCTCAGTGTGGTTTCCTTAAACAAAGGGGACAAAAGAAGAAGTTCCAGACCTAAACGTTCAAATATAGCAGAAGAGCAGTATGTGAAAGTGACATCTCAAGACTTTTGCACAATACTGCATGTACTCCTAATCCAAAATTACTGAATTTTAGTGTCTTTTTTTAACCTTAAAAGAAAAATTGCTGAATTGCATTAATCTCCCCAACTTTTTTAACTTCTTGGTTTCATTCATTTCATTTGATTGTCCAGGTCCAGTTACTTTTTATGTTTCAGCCTTTCAACCTCAGTCTGACCGCAAAATCCGACCACTGCTCTGAGGGAGTCTGCAAGTTGGCAGCATTATTAGTGGTCTAGTCATAGTCCATCCATCCATTCTCCAGCATGTATTGGACATGAAGTAGGATCCAATGTGGACACATAAGTTTCACTTCTACATGTAATTTAGAGCCCCCAGATAGCCAAACGTGCATGCCTTTGGACATCAGAGAGACACCCACGCAGTATTGCAAACTCCACACGGAGAGGCCATACTGCTTAACATGATGGAAAAACACAGTTGCAGATAAGTTTTCTCAGCAGAACATGTGATACCTCCTAGTTAAGAACCAAATTAAAATCTATTCAGGCAGTGGTGGTGCCGTCAATTTTACCTCACTTCTCTTCCTTTCCATGCTCTTTCCATCACTGCACAGGCTCCCGGATCAAAGAATAGTATGCAAAACAGGAGCAGTGAATGAGATTGCAAAGTCCACACGTCTGACGTGTAGATTTGACAAACACCAGGGCATGCCTTAGCCCGATTGTGCAGAAGAGTGAAATGTAAACAAATCAATAATAAATTATTGCAAACACATCTTTGCAGCGGGTGAGACTGCGTGAGGGTTGACACAGTGAAACCAGATGCTCATTCGCGTGTCGCTTTGCTTTGGCACATCTGCTGTTTGTCAGTGCAGCACTGGCTGACTGCTTTTAGGGAAATAATGCACATTGAAGACAGATGTTTCACTATGGATGCTGTCATGAATTTGTGGATGTATATATAGACTGCGCAAAAAGATGGATAAAAAGAAGAGAGACAAGGAATAAAGATCAAGTAGCAAAAGGGACAGGAAGACAGAAAGAAACAAGAGATGAAACTTAAGACGCTATTATTCAAAAATGACTTCAAGTAAGGACGTTAAAGATGGATAGACAGAAGAGACTGAGTGTGGTGGAGACGCAGAAGAGGTGAGGTGAAGCTGGATAGAGAGCAGGGAAGAGAGAGGGGGAGAGGTTGGTGAGAGGTGAGACACTGGCGTGATTTCCACACTGAGGTGATGAGCTGCTAGAGTGATAACAAGCTACAGATGGAAGCTGTCAGCTCACCTTTCCTCTCTGTTTGGGTGTGCTTGCTGGTGTCTCTGTGTATGTGCGCTCTGGTATTTATGTCGCTGCATTTTTGCTTTGGTTTGAGGAAGATGTGTGTATACAATCGAGTAATTTATGAGAAACAACGGGAGGGAGAAAGGCTGCTTCCAGTCTGAGTGGGTTTGTGTGCGTGGAGGTGGAAACAGAATGAATCCGATTGTGCTGTGGAAAACAAATGGCTCAGAACTGCACGCACTTCATATTGAGAAAGAAGAAAAAAGAAGAGTTTGGAGTTAATGACGCAAAACATGTCGGACTTTTGAGACAACACAAGACTGATAAATGCTATTCTCTGTCTATAAGAGACATTAATGTTGTCAGCAGCAAGGCTATAAATTAATTCTGCCCCTGATTAGAAAATACACAATTTTATAACATAAAGCCTTACATAAATTCTTTAATTATAAAGTTCAGTTCAAGTGCAGCAGCCACGTGGCTCTGGGGTTATGCTTGCTAAGAAGCCTAACAGCTTCATCTCTGAGTTGAAACTGTCCCTGGAAATGCTTGGTTTGTGAAAATAAGCAAAGCAACAGTGCGGAGGATCTCTGTGTGGCAGATGTAAAAGTTGCAGAGGGTGGAAGAGACTGCTGAGTTTCAGCTACTGTCGGTTATCTTTCCTTCTGTCTCTCCAGCATATTTTTTTCAGCCCTGCCAGTTTCAAGGAATCAATCAGTCGTACTGCTCTCTTTGTCTGTCTGCCTTCTAATTATTTTCAGACTCTTACCAGTTGCTGAACTCTTCGATGTCTGCATTCCATCTCTTACCAGTTATTTCTTTCTTTCTCTAACTTTCTCTAACTTCCTCTCTCCCTACCTTATATTGCTATTGCTTGGCAATTTTCTCATTAATCAGCCAAACTTTTGGCTGTTCACCAAAGACACAGGTTGAAATGAATGTCAATATCAGTAGAAACCTCTTTGGAAGGCCTTTATGAGAGTGTGAGCTAAAACAAATAAATGGTGGATAAGTGATGAAATAATACCTGAGAAAGTAAAGCATACTTGCAGCACTGCTGAAAAGTGTTCATGGTTATGTATGTGGAAAAATGCTGATTTCTTATAAAAACAGCTCCATTGTGTGTACATGGCCCCAGTGATGGACAAGGTATCACCGGTACATAGGACCCTCCTGCCTCACTCAGTCAGTACTCACGCTGAGTGGCGAGTGACTCGGGCTCCCCCTCTCACTCTCTGTGTTTGTGCATGCTAGTCAGTGTGTATTGTGCTGAGTGAAAATGAGGAGAGAAATAACCGATGTGACAGACGAGTGATGAGAGACAAACGAAAAGTCGATTCAACCCGAGCTGACTCCTCCACTGAGAGTCTGGCATACCAGCGACGTGTTCACACACACACACACACACACGCACACATGCACTCACGCACGCACACACACACACACATTTCTCTCCTCATTTTCATACCTAGACAGAAAGAAAAGTAAGGTGGCGGGTGATAAAGATGAACAGAAACAAAGAAAAAGTGGGAAAAAATAAGACGTGTTTGGGTGAGAGAGTAGAAGATGTCAAAGTTGTCAGAGGCTTCCAGGCAGTTGGGTTTTATGTTTGGTTTTTGTGGTGTATACGTGCATCAATATGCAGTGTATGTGTGTGTGAAGAGAAGACACCCTGTGTCTAGCTGAACTCGAGTTCACCTCAGTCTGCACCTAGCCTGCAGAGTTATTGCAAGACCCTCTTTGAAGCTGCTGCCAAATTGCTCCATATTCGTTACCGTGGTACTTTTACTTTTAGTATCGTGAATTTCTGCAGTACTGCATCATGTTAATATTTAACATTTCCTCTTATTGTTTTAGTGCCGTGTTTTAACTACAAGAACGACTTCAGTGAAGTAATTTGATTTCAGTGAAATGAATTGACACTAAAGTTTTGAATCCCATACAAAATACAGCAAATGTAATGCAAAAAGTGCATTTTTTCAGAATGCACAATAGCAGGGCCGTGACAATAGCACACCCAAAAATATTATGGCCTTTATTCTGTTTTTTAGTCCGCGCTCCTCCATGTTTTCTGCTGTCACTAATGCCTTGCTCTCTTTGCAGACCTGCTGTCCACCAACAGGTCATCCATCTTCAGCGGTCACCATGGCCACCTCTCTGTTACCGCCGTCTTCCTGGATGAATACCGTGACCGTTTATTCCTGGGCGGGAAAGACGTCCTGTACTCTCTCACGCTGGGACCTGTTAGCAGTGAATCGAAAGAGGTAAAATGATGTGTTTTATATATTTTTTTCTGAGTATGCAGAGCTCTGTTTCGATGATTGATGCACAGTAAAAGTGTTTTTACTGCACAGTCTACATTTGTCGCTTTATTTTGATTTAGGTTGTGGACACTGTGCTTCAAGTGGTTTCACCCTGTAGAAAGATGATTTATGACTTGAAGAGACAGATGGAGGATTTAACATTTTATCAGAATTCCTTCCTTGTAGAACATCTGTTTAAGTGTTCTGTTACAAATCAGCTACAAATATGGCAACAGACATTTCATTTAATATTACTGGTATTGCATCAAACTGAAAAGTCTTCCTCCCATCACACTCAACTCAGTGAGCCTGGTTCCACTGGAGTTTTCTTCCTGTTAAAAGGGAGTTCTTTCTTCCCACTGTTGCCAAAGTGCTTCCTTATAGGGAGTCATATGATTATTGGGGTTTTCTCTGTTTTCTTTACTTTTACATTACTTTTTGCACTTCTTGTGTTATAAACAGGTTCCCTCTAAACTACACTTCATTTCTACCCTTCCCAGTAAAGGAACACCTGTAATAATGCAGCTACCCATAAATCAAACATTGCATTTCTGTCTGCTTTGCTTTTAATTTCAGCACCAGTTTGTCATTAAGGTTTGTTAAACACTGTAACAGCAAAGAGACTTGAAAGGTAAATTATAAACCAGGAACCAGACGAGGAGCAGAGTGCTGAGAGTCTGACCAAGACAAAAAGAAGAGATGTTCTATTGCCTTTATCATAATTACAATTGAAAATTTCTCTTTTTTATATTAAAAGAAAGTATCTAATTCACAGTCTAGATTAAGTTGAGAACAATCACTGATTAGTTTAAGTCAAAAAGACTGAATATGTTAAAAAATTATTGAAAAAAAATAAATGCATTTCATACAAGAGTGTAATCTAGGTTTTATTAGTATTTATGCTCGGGAACAGTAAATCCATATGGGGTTTTGCTGTGATTTGTGACCTTACAGAGTTATTTTACCTTTCAGCTGCATCCTATAAGGTTTCAGACAGTTTTTATTAGAAGAATTTGTCATCGGGGAAATAAGTGAGTTTAGGTTCAAACAGGATATAATTTCATCTAACTGTGTTACTTTGGAGCAAGAATGTACTGCAAATTTGCATCAATATTTAATTTTCAACTAGGATGTCCAGTTTACTCTGTGTTCCATTAAACTGGTTTCTAGTACATAGTGAACAAAAACAACCCTTTTAAACCAAAGTCCCCGGTGTGCTACAGCACTTAGCTAAGAACAGCGGTGCGTGTACATGGGTCAGAGAGACTGATGACATGAAGTGAATGGGTGAATGGGGAGCGGTGTGAGGGTTAACAACCATGTTTCTAAAGGAGCCAGCCATTGTGAGTTCAGTAAAAGAAATTTTTACAAGATTAAAGACATCTGCCAAATCATCCATAAACCAGCACTCGAAGAAAGAAATTTTGTTTAACTTCAACTTTAGTTTGTCCTCACACGAGGGAGCATCGCTAAGAGAAAGTATGCCTAACTCGAGAAGCACAGCATGTCCCGCAGCTTATCCCTTTTTACAACGTGATTTTACATCATGCTGTAAAATCACATCCTTCTTAGTTTAGCTAGTCAGTTTAATATGCACCCCTTTCTCATTTAACCTGCCAAATGTTTCCCTCAGCATGCATGAGTGTGCAAAGATCTTCCCAAATATGGTGAAAAAATCCAAAAGTTACAATTAAAAGTTTGGTCTGAATAATGACCTTACAAATTTTACTAAAATGTGAGAAGAACTCAGTCAACTGCTCCAACAACGAGATTCAAAGAGAGCTATTAGCTGAAACTTGCCGTCTTTCAGCATAGTGTACAGTATTTTCTTAAATCTAAAGAATCCTGGACAAGTGGAGGACCAAAGAAGAATTTGCAGGCCCAAAAAAGATCTACAGCAGATGAACGGTATGAAAGTCACGTCCTTAACAAAAAGGGGAAAAAATACCTCCAGGGACCTGAAACAGAATATGGGAGCTATGACTGGCCCATCTGGTGGTCCATCTACTGTTTACTTAAGCCTCATCAGACATGGTCTCAGTGGAAGGGTGGCTGTCAAGAAGCCATTCTTAAGGAAGGGAAACTGGGAGAAAAGGCTGAGGTATGCCAAATTACACAACAGGCAGAGTGAAAATCAGTGCCAACAGGTTATAGAGCGATGAATCCAAATTTGAACATTTTCGTTCAAGTCATCCTCAGTCGGAGGTCAGGAAAGAGGTACAACAGTAAGTGTCTATAACCATCTGTAAAACACTGTGAAGGCTCTGGCACGGTTTGGGGCTCCATTTCAGTGATTTTGGAGATCTTATCAAAATTGATGGAAATATAAAAACAGAAAAGTGGCATCAGAGTTTGATCCACCATGCAAAACCATTGGGAAACACATTGCCAATGCAGTAAAAGCATACCTGGATAGAAAAACACACAGTGGAACACTACCAGTTATTGGCCTCCCCAGAGCCCGGACCTCAACAGTGTTGAAGCAGTGTGGGATCATCGTGACAAAGAACAGAACAAAAAGCAGAAACATCCAAAAAAGAGCTTTGAAACTATTCATGAAGACTACCTAAAGAAATTATATGGAAGACTTTTTCATAGTACTGCATATTGTAGCTTTTCAACTTAATCTTTGCCCATAAAAGTCTACAGTATATATTTGTTATATAATCCCAGTTTGGTGCCCTCTATAAATCTGACCAGCAGTGCAGTAATGCGGGGTGATTTAATTCTAAACTCAAGGCTTTAGTCGAATAAAAATCAGATGGCATTAACTCGGTCCATGTTGCATGTGTCAGCCCAGAACTGGCTCCACTACGGTCTGAATCACATCAGGAAAGTGGAAAAATTTCCATAATGATAATTACCAAGGGAAAACTAAAACAAATAATGATTTAATACATCTAAATGTTTCACGTGATCGAATAAATATTCCACTTGCTCCATGCGAAAAGATAAACACGTTTGATTGGTATTTGATATCCCGTCTTTGAAAAATGTATATGAAATCTTCACTCTTGCTTTAATGGGTTGAAAATGTGGCTGGCTGTCAAAAACATTGTTTTTCAGCAAGTTTAGACAACTGGTTTACTTTGCAGAGTTTTTGGTTACACACTACAGTGTATATTGTGTGCTTCCTTGGAGATTCTGGAGCTGGCATCTAACCCAGCTTATTTAGCGTAAGAGTGATCTCTTTGGCCCGAAAAGAGCACAGAGTAAAATGTGATGTGTTGATAAAAGTGGTGGTTGTGTTGACATTTAAATCAGTATTTAAATCTTCTCTCCAAGAAGATTTAAATACTGAGCAGGTTTTAAAGGACTCGTAATGTTTTCTTTTAGTATTTAAATCAAGTTTCCATTTACATCTTGCCTTGGCTGTGTTACTATGCAGAGATGTCAGATTATTTTGTGCATAAATGCAAAAAAAGCTACATACAGCACATAAAAAGTGTTGTGTTTGATGAATAAAACAATAAAATGCATACATCTGGCATTTATGGTCTCAAAATTAAGGAACACTTTAAGACCCTCTTAACTGTGTATATATTAAAAAATGTTGAAACAGACCATAATCGAGCCAAACTTTAGCCTGATCCACAGAATACATTGTTTCCAGTTGATTTCTACCATTGCAAGCCAGCTTGTGGAGTTGTAAATGACAAATTAATCAGCAATAGTGTCCATTTTATGCTAAGATTAGTCTCCAATACATTTTTGATTAGGAAGCTGGAAAAGAATTGGATGAAGCGTGTCACCACTCACACGGCTGTGGTGAGAATTCATGTTTCTGCTCAACTAAACAGTTTCCATCTACGTTCAGCTGCAGTGTACACACTGGCTGGATTTGTTTAAACTAAATGAAGCACACTATTTCGGAACAGCTCCAGGAGGTAGTTGGGATGGACGGCTAGTTTACAAAGCGCTAAACCTTCATCTAGGAGACCAAAAGGCTTTCTTTATGGATCCCAGCGCTAAACAATGTGCATCAATTTAGTTTTTCATTACGATAAACATCCATCAACATAATGCTCTTTGATAACAGTGACTTTCGCAGTGGCACTCAGCGCATGTGCACATGCTGTTCATCCACGCGCTGAGCGCAATCAGACATGGGGAAGCAAGTCGGGACCATTTGTTTTCCCCTCTGGTTGCTATCATCCCGCTAAGGCTGTTTCCTGTTAGATCAGACAAAGACTTATTGTCTCAGAGAAACTCGTGGTAGTACACAAACACTGACTTTACACACGCCACTGAAGCTCAGCTCAAACTGACTTGGGCTTTTCTCTTCAGTGGCAGTGTAAAAACTAGCCCCATTGTTTAAAGTCCAAATTTTACCTCATGCTTATCTGAGATTCACCTCATCGAATTATCCAATTTGCAGACTGAGAGGAAGACTCCGGGAGTTTCCTAATCTATGCTGCGAGAACTTGTGTTTTATTATAGCTCCAGATGGTGTTGAAAGGACACCCTTAAGGTGGCTGAACACTTTTCTCCCTGCTTATCTATAGCCAGAAATCTAATTTCCTGTCTTGGCAGAGAAAAAGAAAGTCTTGCAATCTTTCAGACATCTGTGTAGTATGTTAGTGTAGCCTATGTACAGTACATGCAAGATTTGCTCTTCGGACAAAGCGAATGGAAAATTTCAACCAAAAGACTTACACTGTGGTCTAAAGATTGTTCAGCGCTGTGGAAGTAGAGGAGAGGGACAATGACACACAGAGCATTACATCATTCATCAGAAGCATTTCTTTCCACAAGCCTTTGGCCTTGCATCGTCACTGAGAAGACATTACTGTTGATCATTATAAGTGCGTTTGTTTTACTGTGAGGGCCTCAAAAGGACCATCTTTCACTGTCATATCAAAAACTTGGGGAAAATCCAAACCAAATCATCTGCGTGGCTTGAAAGGAAAACTTTATATAGCTCAGTTTTTGATGTTTTTAATTTATTTCTTGTGATAGTTATGATTCAGTGTGTGGCTCTGGCTTCTGGTGTTGGAGTGGAAAGTACATTTTTGCCTTGTCGCACACAGGGTTTCAGCTTTACAAGCCAAAGGTTAACGCCTAACATCTTTGGCTGCCCACTGGAAGCCTTGTTTCATCATTTGTGGATGAGCTGTTCTCCTCAATTTGCTTCTAACTGCTACAAAAGTTGAATTTTTGAGGAAGATAATTTGCATTTAACGACTCAAAGACTGATATTTCTGTTCTATCCCACCAAAGTCGCTCCAAGAAAAAAATGACATTTGGCAGTATGGCTGAGTAAGGCGGTTCTTTGCATTACAGTATTTGATAGCTATGAGGTCATTAATCATCAAACTAATTTTTCTGTGTCCCCGTTTTCTCATAGATCTTCTGGCCTCCATTACCTGGCAACAGAGAAGACTGCATTCAGACAGGGAAGGACCCACAGGTAGCTTTTTAACATTGTTAATATCTGCTTGTTTTAACATGGCTATTTTAATTTTCATTGCAATATGGTGATTTAATGGCAAACTCATTTTTGTCAAACTGAACGCTTAAAAAAGGAACGACTACATCCAGTGTTTTTTCTGTCTCCTTTATTTCCACTTTCGTTCTTCAAATGGACACTTGGGGGCGTCTCTGTTGCCTGGCTGGCTTTAAATGGGTGTTGTCAGTTTGGCTACGTCCATCAGCGTGGTTCAAACATACCCAAAGAGATAGAGTTTAGAGCATTCATGGTCTTGACACTTTCATGCCCAGTCCTGCCTCACCTTCCCTTTAATTCCTCTCACGTTTCCATTCTTCAGGGATTACCTGACCTGTGCACGTCTTCCAAGCTGCTGGTTATTCCCTATAAAGTTTTGATGTCCACCTTTAGAGTCGTATCCTTGTTTCTAGAAACTTGGACTCTGACTGTGCATTGCTGCCAAAAATCTCATCAGAACCTCTCCATAAATGTGCCTGAGTTGGCTCATGGTGCTCAGAAACTCTTTATTTAATAAACTGCTTGCACTATGACAGAGGGATGGCTCTCTCCATCTTCCCAAGTTTGACTTTAGGCTCCAAATGATTCTGAAGGCTCACGATCCAAATCCTGCATTCAGAGTTCAGTTGGGTTTACATTTTGTTTAGTTTAAAACAAGATTTTATTAGGTTTGAAAACTAGGATGCAAAACATTTACAATGCTTTTCATTAACAGCAGTCCTCAAATGGTGTGTTATGATGGGAGGAGCAGAGCGTTCCTCTAGGGCTACTAAGTGTGCAGTAAATGGGATAGCTTGACAGTTTGGTGCCATGTTGTGTTGTGCTGACACTGCAGTTTCCTGCCTTAAGGCAAGTCATATTTTGCCTTAAAAGAAAGTAAACTATTAAAAGTAAGCATTTTAATGAGTTAGGAACCAAACAAGTTTCTCTGTATTGAAGTCTACATCAGAGGGAAGTTGAGGGAAAAGATTTTTGTTGTTCATTAGAGCTCATAATAAAGACTTCAGTGAAGGATGCCAGGGATGTAGGAATATAGAGAGGTAGGAGGAGAGGGAGGAGGGAAAAACATAGTGATTTACTATCTGGGCGCTGACACAGAAGCCCAAAGCTGGAAAGACATTTCTCATCCAAATATATGTGTTTAAACCTATAGTCAACTACCTACAGTCAAGGAAATGTAGCGCTCGGGTTTAACATTGGGTTTAAAAATGAAAACATATCAGTATGTTATTAATATTAGGAAAATGTTCATTATGAAATCTATTTATTTTGAAAATGATCCTAAACTAAAGCATTGTTGCATAAATATAAACATGAAATAGGTGACTGAATGTAACACATCTTTAATAAGAAGAGTCAATAAATTTTAACATAGAAAAATGGGATCTCCACAGTCCACAGACATGCAGTTCAAAGGGTTAGATTAGCTGGTGATTTTAGATTGTTCACATTGTGTCTGTGAGTGTGAACAGTTACGATGATAGAGGTCATAAACTGGTTTCGGAGCTGATCCTGGCAAAGTTTATTGGATTTAAAAATCTGACTGGCAGCCGGACACATGAGCTGCTAACAATCATCTTTAAATACAAAAGAAAAATGATGACAGAGGAAATTAACAATAATATATCAAACTGAATTTGATTGAAATAAACAAAAGATTATTTCAAGCAAGAAAGCTTATTATGCAAATGTCATCATGTCGTAAGTTCTAAGCAACTTTAGATCAACTCAGTGCTTTTTTGGAAGGAAGGATGTAAGGAAGTAGGAAAGAAAGGACTGGAGGAAGGAAGGAGGCAAGTTTATTAGAGTGTGGTTGATTTAATGAGACATCGTTGCATTTGGTTCCAGTTGGAGAAGCAAATGGTACTGTTGGTTAACACACACAAACACACAAACACACACACACACACCAAAATGCACACATAGTGTAAGAGTTATAAAAGCACAGCAATTTTTGTACCCTTTTGTGCTTATGGCAAGGAGTTTGACAGCCCCTCCATCTGGAAGTGGTTAGATATTATGTGCGTGTCTGTAAGTATGTGTAGTCTCTGTGTTTGAAGTGGCAGGTGTGTCATGGGTGTCTTATATCACCTTTATTAGGTGTTTCCTCTACAGGCCGCTCATACGGTGCTGGATGTGTGTGCGCTACTGTACTCTCTTTAGTGGAGAAGTGATGTCACGATCCATTATTACACAGGTCTGAAAACCAGCTGTGTGAAACTTTACCTTACTGGTACCAAAGGAGTCGTATTGATTGTGTGTTTCCCTACACGGGAAATAAATTGAGATATTTGACAGTTTTTGTTAAACTGCACCGCCACCTTTATGCATTCCTTCACATATCTCCTTTACTGTGTGTTTCTGGGCTTTTTTTGGTTCCAAATGAGATGGATTACTGCTGTGTCCTATATAATCTACAAAGCAAAAGACATACACACTGAACACACACACACACACACACACACACATAGGCGCATGTGTTACAACTTATATGGTTATTGTCAGAAAGCGATAAAGGTTGAAAGGTGAAAGGTCTTTGGACTTTAGTGTGTGGGTGTTTGGTGATTTAGGGAGAAAGGTCCAATCACACTGAGGAAAATCAGGTTAAAAATACAGTTCATAGTTTATAGAGAATGTAGTTTAATCTTTGGAATAATCCTTGTTACACAAAGTAAAAAAAAGCAATAAAATGCAGTTTTCCTTCTCAGCACATTGCAGTAGAATGAATATCTTCAGCATCCACATCCTGACATCGTGACACTGAAACTCGGTGGAAATAAATAAATGTGTTTATCTTATCTCCTTAATGAAAGTCTGTCTCCACACTGTTCTACTGACACGTGCCTACCACCTAAAACATGTTTATACTGATAGTGTTTCCTCCCAGAATCACAACCTCGTGGCCTTCACCACCATTAATCACAGCTCACACAAATAAATACCAGGCAGAAGGGAAGGGAGGCGGACAGCAGCTTCTGCTAAACATGTAGTGTCTTGTTTTAAATTTTCCTCCACTTGCCGCTGGGTTGATGATCAAATTCATCGCTGCCAGGAATTGTCACAGTGTTGTTCCTATGGTGCACAAACAAAGCTTTCCAGGGATTAAATTGCTGAGATCAAGAACACAGGTGTTAGGATTGCAAAGTTGACATCTGAGCTTGCATATTTGAAGCCTGAATTCTTTCTGTAGGCTCCAAAAATCAATTGTGCACTCACTGCTCTGCTTTTTTTCTTTAATGGCAGCCCTGATAGTGTCAGTATTCCAACATTTCTTGTAGAAAGACCTGATTATGTCAAGATCCCAAGCATAAAGAATTCTGGGTTTTAAAAAATAAATAAACGTATGATAAATAATGCGCTCAGACTCCCAAGCTATGATAACATCAAAGCTTTTGGCCTCCAGATTGGGGCTTCTGCAAAAACTCCTCTTGATTGCCTTTCACTGTTTGTGTTAATATAAATGTCAATAAGATGCAGCAAATGTCTGTAACTGTTCAGAATGACTTTTAAGTTCTCCAAGAAGCCACAAAGGTCTCCACACAGGAGTTTCGTGTCTTGACTGAGTGCTTTCTTTGCTCAATCGAGAAAAGTCGTTTCTTTGAGGATCAAACAGCAACTGAGACCAAAGACTTGAACACACCATTCAGCTGTCCAGCTTTGAACTGCCTGCACAGTGTTTGTGTGTGTCTGTATTTATGTAGGAGGTCCTGTTCACTGTAGCGTTATACATGCGCATATTTGTGTGCATGTGTGTGCATGTGTGTGCGCGCGTGTGCGTGTGTACAAATGTGTCGGTCCTCACTTCCTGTTAGTATTACAGAATAACAGATTTCTTTCTGTTGAACATCGGCTGTTTATACTGGAAACTGCTCTCCATGTCCAAACCTGCCTCTCCCTACCCGGGTCAGTCATCCTCAAACATATTTGGCTGCTGCTGGAGCTTTCTCTGTGGTTTGCTCCATGTTAGCTGTAGCTTTGTGTTCCAAGGACACGGGTAATTAATGGACCAGTGACCGCAAAATTAAATTTCTCCAATCAGCATCTCACTGGTGCCTCAAACTTCCAAGCAGTCCTCCTCAAATGTGATCCCCTCTTCCAAAATGAGGTATTATTGGCAAAAAAATAACCCTGGACGACCACACAGTGCAGAACTGACCTTCCAGGATTAAACATAATAGCAAAGTACATGCCACAATAAGCCCAGGAGATACATTTCTGATTGCAATTCTATCTTTTAGTTACTTTAAACATAGTTGGTCTCCATTCACCTTTCTTTGTTTCTTCAACTTCTGTTTTTTTACTTCAAATTGACTGAAAAATATGTCAAATGTAGCAAAATCTGTTAAATATAGTATATTGTGCACACTACAAGTAGGAAGGTAGATGTCAAATAAAACTAAGAAAAAAACAAAAAGGTTTCTCTTTCCAGTAGCACCCTGCAAATGTTTCACTGTCACTTTGAAATCTTGTATTATTAATGAAAGTAAACTGCTTTACTCCTGTATGATCCGAATTAATAACCATATTCAGTGGGAAAAGAGGTTTAGTGCTGCAAATTGCAAAGCTCTGCCAGAGATTTGGCAGGGATCTTATTTGCTTATGTTAATGATACTTTTGTCTCAGAGCAAAAGATTAAAAGGTCACTGTTTAAAATGCTGTACATTCTTCTTTCCAAATACCAGGTTACGCAAATGTGGTTTCTGTGGGTAATTTCAGATCTTTAAGCGTGGAAGCACTGTTGCTGGGAACACATTTTGGAGGGCGGCAACCTTCTCTTGATAATTAAAGGTTAATACGAGCACATTACATGCTTTTGTTTTCACCATCTTGCCCTAACCATGACTTTTTATGTGGTAAATTTCAGCCCTGGCCGTTGTTACGACTACTCCCCGAGATCTCCCAGTGAGACAAAACCAGATTTAGTAATCAAACATCTTCATTTTCTGTTAAACACCACTCCCTTTATTGCCACTTAATCCAAGTAAGCCCACACAGAACTGTGAAACCAAACGTCCCAGAGTGGGAGAGACATATTTCCTCTTTTCAACATTTCAATTCGCTCTTTTCTCAGGGCCACACAGATCTTCAGATGACTGCCCGAGTACAAGCACAGAAACGCAGGAGGGGAAGGTTTCTACTCATTTCCAATAGGCTACTTGGGCTTTGCTGTTTGTCTTCTTACAACCACAAAATTAAATTTACGTCTTCATTTTATCCCTTTAGAAGATGATTCCAACAGGCTGGAGATAAATTATAAGCAAGTAAAACAACACTAATTTAGGTTAAATAACTGAGGGGACGAAAACCTTTAAAAGCTATGCCAAACGGGCTCAATGATATCCCATCATCCTCACTGGAAACAGAATGTTTGAAATCTAGACGCTTGTACATCGAAAAACCAGTAGTACATTTAGATTTGCTGAAAACATTTTTAATATAAATGCGTTTTCTGTTTTTCACTTGCCTGGTTTTGTTTGAAACACAGAAATTATCCCGTGGAGGAGAGTAATATAATGATGTAAACTGTTTCTCTTAGTGCAGTGACATGGTTTACATCAGGTCTGCAACGAAGCACTCAGGGAAACGATCAGAGGCGGTTTCAGGTCCAACTGCAGCATTGAGAGGGACAGGGGCCAAATGCACAGCATGGCAGATTTACTCAACACATGCACTTGTAAAAACACAAAGACTAGCAAATGCACACATGTGGAGAATAAGATGGCACACGCAGATAGACACACAACACACAAAAACCTTCACCAACACTTTAGTATCTAATTCTCAGTCAAGCACGCTCATGCAGACACACACACACACACACACACACACTCTAGGCACTGATTGTGCAGATGACTTTGACCTGCGAGTGATCGCTGCCCGATCCTTTCTTTCCTCAGGCTGACACCCGTTTTGTCTGCTGCTTTTGTTACACAAAGGAAAGAGGAAGTAGTCATGCCCTCTGCTTCCTCTGCAGCTCTGTGTATCATAAAAAGGTCTTAATACTCATTTCCTTAGTCACTACTTCTATTGTTCCTGTCATGTGTCACCAATCTCTGTTTTTAGGACCTTTAACTTGAATTTCTTCTGAATTTCCTTCAGTTACAGAGTGCCTGATAAAGCAGGAGCAGCTTCTAGCCTTCCTTTCCGATTTGATCTCTTCCTGATTCTATATTTTTTCTCTTCTCTTTCTCGTTGCTGTTGTCAAAAGTTGAATTTAGATTTATTGCTGAACTCTTCATCTTATCCTCTACATAACCACAAACGTTTTATACCAAACCACCAGAATTATCTACCACATTTTAACACGGGCTCCCAGGATTTTCTTGGGTTTCATGAGTTCCTTTGACCTGAATATGATGAATCTCCTTCTTTATCGTCGCTTTGGCGGACATCCAAAAATCACAGATACCACTCCTGGATGGAGGCTATCACATTTCATCTTTCTCAGGGCTCAGGACAACATTTGGTATCAATAAGCTTGTTGGTTTCTCTTTGGTACCCTCAGCTTGTCTGCAGTTTGTTAACATATTTGAAATACAGATTTTTAACCTGACTGTGTGTTTGTGTGCTTTGCAGACAGAGTGTGCCAACTTTGTTCGCCTGCTGCAGCCCTACAATCGTACGCACCTCCTGGCTTGTGGCACTGGTGCCTTCCAGCCCATGTGTGCCTTCATCTATGTCGGGCACAGAGGAGAGGTAAGAAGGGTTTAAGATGGTAAATGGTAAATGGACTGATTCTTATATAGCGCTTTTCTACTCTCCCGGAGTACTCAAAGCGCTTTATACAACATGCCACATTCACCCAGTCACACCCATTCTCACAAGCACTTTATCTATACTTAGTGCTTTTTCTAACTACATTCACACACATTCATACTCCGATGGACGCATCGGAGAGCAACTTGGGGTTAGTATCTTGCCCAAGGATACTTGGCATGCCGACTGGAGGAGCCTGGGATCGAACCTCCAACCTTCCGATCAGTAGGTGACCTGCTCTACCTCCTGAGCTACAGCCACCCCAAGATGGGCTGCGGGTGGTGGTGGTGGTGGTGGCCGTGGGCTGCTACTGCTTCTTATAGAACTCTGGACATCTGCAGATGGTCTTGGGCAGCTGGTTATCTCACTGCATCCATCATTCAGCAGAAAATAAAAAAAACATGCACTGACAATCAGTTACCTAAATACAGCCACAAACCCCTCAAAACACAGACATGCAAACAAATATATCAGTTGAGGTTGCTGATGAAAGCTCTGTGGTGTGCAGCTGTCACGGTTGTGGGAAACTCCTATTTTAGTGCTGAACTGCACTCACTCTGCATTTTTGGGAACTGCAAATTATACATGCTTTTTATGCACTGTGTAGTTATTAGCAGTTTGAGCTGCAACTTTAGAAACTCTGAATATATATTTCACATGACAATTTAATAAGAGCCTGACTTCTCACCTCCACATAACTAACCAATCACAGCATTAACGCACTCTGTAAGAACATCTGGCAGGTTATTGCTTCTCTCTCTTTTTAAAATACACATACAAAAACACTTTACTGATCGCTAATTTGTTTACATGCACATGCAGCGGGCATGGATCAATATATTTCATTACACTGAACTACATTTTAGCTCTACTTTGCAGCACAGTTTTACCTTGCACTCTGTGGATGCCATGGAGTCATTGTCTTCAGGACTGCGAAGGTACCAGTCTCTACACCTTTGTGGTTGAGGCCTTAAGTTTTTATTAGACTCTATAACAGAAACAGACATGGAAAACTGGAGACACCGCAGTAGCAATTCTTTTTACGTTTTCTTTGACGTCCACTAAAAGTCCTCTGCCTGGGGTGCATACGCAGCTGTTGCAATGAAATGTAAAGCCTCAGTGGACGAGTCTGTGGCCACACAAAAATTGGCAGGCATGTGGAGGTCCACCGACCATTTTGTGCATGATGAAATTTATATCATTTGGACCCAAGAAGACCCCAGCAGACTCACAAGTGCAGAAAGTATAATCAAGGCCGGACATATAAAGATACAATTGGCCTGAATTTTCCTGGAAATGACTGTCGATGATGTATATTTTGAGACTGCTGAAAGACAGTAATATACAATCAAACCACCAAGCCAAATAGTAAGAGAGTTCAAAAAGATGGGTGTTACTTTCTGCACACTTTTCCATTGGTCATCAAACATATTGTCCAGTGACTCTTAAAATGTTCATTTGAAATTAATTTGTCAATACTAAGTAAATGAACACTGACTAAAGGCCAGTTAATCAAACATTTACAGTTGACATGATAATGAAAGGTTGGTGGTCTTACTACTTCTCAGTAGAAAAGCATGGCACCATACAAAGGAAATAGTGTATATGTATGAGATGATACAAGGAACGACTGGGTGGCCTCAAAGCTGTGGAGGAAATCAGTCTAATGGAGCAAATGGGGTTGGTGCCAATGTGGCTTTTCAGAAAAACACAGTTCAGACTGACTGGGGTCTGTGCACAGATCCCTGAGGTTCAATGTTAATTCTCTACAGGCAGCTCTGCTATGAGTTTTTCTGCAGGCCACTCAGCCGCAGCATTAAACCCTCTATGCATCTTTTCAAATGCACAGGCTGGCTCTCAGATGCTCAGCTGAGTGGAAACCTCTGCAGCCACTTTAAAGGACAAGAATGTATGAATGGAGCTATTAAGACAGACTCGCTCTCTCTTTAACGGCACATGAACAGATCCTTGCCCAGTGTGCTGCCCTGTAGGGCCCAGCAGGAGAGGGTCAGTCTTTAGGGGAGGGGGGAGGTGGATGTTGGCAAAGCGCTCTGTTAGGGAAATGAGACAGTGGGATGGGAGAGTGCCAACCTTGTAGAATGTGTGTTGATTTGTGTGTGTGGCTTGTGTGTGCATATAAAGCACAGGAAGTGCACTTTTCCTTTTCTGTTATGGATTTAGGTGCTCGACACAGCGTGTGTTCTCCTTAGCGGTGTCATTTTCTTCCTCCCCCCTGATCTGTCATCCCGAGTGTGGTTTTTGTACTCTGGGTTTTATGGCACATCATGGAAAATGGAATACATATTTCTCTGTTCATGTTAAATAATTTAGCTCAGATACAATATACTGTGGTCTGCGTGGCTCAAAACTGGGGAAACAAACACTGGAGATAGAAACAGTTCAGCAGAATCCTTGTTAAGTGTTGCGATGCATTTGGGAGAAGAGCAGAAATGTAGGCCACATGTTTTAAACTGCAGCCTCCTGGGAAGTGCACGAGTTTCTGCCCCCAGTGCAACTAAGTGTAACACTGGTGGTGCAATACTAGTAATGGGCATGTAAGACCTGTTAGTGCTACTTCTTGCCTTCTTTGCCTGTAGTACGGGCAGTATAGTTACCTTTAACCACAGTACAAGGACAGAAGGGAAATATGGACCAGATCAGACAGGTTCTAGGTTCGTAGGAGCCAAGGGTGTATGACAACAGAGGACTTGTACACAGTAGGTGTAGAAAACACAATTGCATTTATTAGCAATTATTAAAGTTGTGCACATTTAACAAAAGTAGAGCGCGCTTCTTGAAAACAAAATAAAATAAACCCCACAAATAGTCGACCCAAGGATATGTTGTCTTTTGTGTCTTTTTCAAAGTCAATTTCAGTCTTTCAATGTTCACTAGTCAGTCAGTGTGTTTGTAACCAGTCGGGTTACAATCTACCAGTTCATCCGGCTCTTTGGGCTGGGCTCGCCATCCAGTACTGGAAAAGGGATCCTCGATTCTTCTCAGGTCCTCAAAACCAATCCAATCCAAATAAGCAAAGGGAAAAAACCTGACCATGTGAAGCAACAAATGCTGCACGGGGCTTCACAGTGCTCACGCTGGCTCACGGAATACAGTAATACAGTAATGGAATACAGTATCACCCTTATTATTCTCGCCGAAAAAAGGATTTTCACTATCCAGCTAGCTTCTTCGCTGCACGGGTAAACTGATCTTTCACCATCTGTGTCTCTGGCGTATCTGACTGGCACACGAAGGCACACACAGGTGTCTGAGCAGCGCACAGACTGGGGGAGGGTCAGACCGGCCAATGATTGGTCGCTCAGTGGATCTGACAAACACACTCTAAAGGACTAAGTCCTGCCCCCACATCATTTATATATATATCATATATCATTACATATAACATATGTACATATTAATTAAACTTATGTTTACATGCTTTATCAGTATTTATTATATTTATTATAATTAACTTTGTTTTTATCAATATTTATACTTTTAATACCGTTTTTAACACTGGGTTACATAAGCAACACACTTGAACTCAGCACTTCTTAGTAAGCGGTTATGGGTTTTTTTCCTGCAGGAATGATTCAGATAGCCAGTTACGAAACTACAGGGACTGTAGGTGTCATTTCTTTTGTTAAAGTGCATTGAATCATCTGTTGCTATCCAGTTTAAGATGATGAAGGTGGTGCACCTGTCTTTGCAATCATTGCTCCTTTTGTTTTATTTGCCCCACGGGATGCACTTTGTGATAGGATAGTTGTGTTTGCACATGTATGCGTGTCTGCCCAGGTGTGTATTTAATGAGCGGAACAGCCTGCAACAGTCGTATGGGTGTCAAAAAACAAATCACTTCTTCTCTCCTAAAATATATCATGACGCCAGCTGCTCTCCAGCTTGCGTGTCTGTCTAAAACCACCACTCAGACTACAAGTGTTTCCTGTCAGGTAGTCAGTGAGTCCAGCTGAATGGACAGCACCAAAGAGAGCCTGTCCATTTATATAACCAATTGTAAACTGGTGGAGAAAACACACCCATTTGAGTGCTTGACCTCTCCCAGGAACTGAGGCAGCGGGCTCTCAGTTCCTGGACTCTGGGTGGGATGACCTTTGACCTCATAGGTGTTTCATCTCAGTTAGGGGGCATATACATACTCTTTCTATCGCTCCAGTGGCACCCCATTCTCTCCCCCTTCTCATTTTCTTGGTGTCACTTTGTTGCCTGACTGTCAACAATGTTTTACGCAAAAAAATTCAACATGTTGTGAGAAAATATTTGATTCATTTTACAACAGCTGGCTCTCAGTGGAAAAAATGCACTGTCAGACAGTGTTTTGACTAAATCTATTAGTATTGGACATGCTGTTATTTCCTTTTGGTGTTAGCCAAGCCCAACTGTATTTCATACTTTTATTCAAAGATGAAAACAAAGAATTGGATTTGGAAACATTCTGGTCAACGAACCCACCAGCGTAACCTCATGATTGGCCGTGTCAGTAATGCTCATATTTCTTGGAGGTCGTGGAGGTCATTTAAAAACCACTAAAAGCATTTTTTATGCTCATGTGCAATGAGATTAAGTTTCATCGGGCCATTCAAGAAGAACTCGTGTGTCCCGTTCCTTGCTTCAGAAAAATGTCATCAGTTAAGAGCATCATAATCCCCATTAAATGAACCTCTAATTTTTGTCTCAGGTCTGTGTGTCTTTGTCTCCCCCTTCTCTCTCTCCCTTACCCCCCCACACTTAAAGACTAACATAAACTGAAGTCCCCCCCCGGTGAGTGACACAGCTTGCCTGGGCAGCGTCATAGATGTGAAAATAAACCAACATGTTACAGTGACGACATAAAGATACAAGACCACACACACACACGGGCACACACTTATACACACACATAGAAGCCATCAAAACAAATAACACCAGCTAAAACATAAATATGTGGACAGGGAGACAGAAACACAAGCAAACATTCAAACATAAAAAAAGTTCAATGTATATGTGAAGATACAGGGAGTTAGCGCAAGCTTCATTGATCCTGAAGCTCCATTTTTCAGTTAAAGCTGACTTTTACTTAAGATTTGTGTTTTGTGGAGCTTAAAAAAATAAACTTGCTTAGTAAGGAATTTGCTAAATCATTTCCGCTCGCCATCGTGGCCTAAAAAGAGTTATTTTTCATGCCCGTTGGGAAAAATAGTAAATGCCTGTCAGCGTAACAGCACTGCAAGTGAACTAAAAAGGTTGAAAGCATGTTGAAAAATTGATTCTTTGTATATCACCTGTTCTAGTCTTCTCATGTGCGTTGCCTTTGGATCAGACTCTTCACTAGAGCTCTTTAAGTGAAAGCTAAATTTACTGCCTGTGCTTTTTCTGCTCATTTTGCCCCATTTGTCTCATTTTAATTGGTAGTTTACATCAACTTTAACTGTAATAATTGCTATAATTGTAGGCAATAGCTCTCGTTACGTCTATCCTTGTGTCTTTATTTTTTTTTCTGCTTTATCTTCCCCGCTTGTCTTCTAATCTCCCTCCATTCTCAGACCGTTTCTCTTTGGCTGACGAATATTCAGTAATTTTCAAAAGCAAATAAAACCAGAAAAGATAAATTCGAAAACAGAAGAGGAATGAAAGGCAACAAAAGATGAAATGGGAGAGCGTGATTCCCATGCTTACTTCCCCCACTGGGAGAGTTGAATGGTGAGAGAGGAAGCCCAGTCATTATTTGACTGGACAGAGGGGACATAGCCAAGTACAACATGGTGTCACATGAGGTCTGCTAGTTGTCCAAGATGTTTGAAGCGAGACCAAACACTTTTAGACGTTAAGTGTTTTATACAGCTCTGTGTCGCAAAATTTTATCTGATGTTAAATAATAAACCCCGGACAAGTCAAATAACCTTGATGATTCAATGTCCAGGACAGATGATTTTATGTTTTAATGCGGCGTCACTTCTTCAAAACATTTATAACAATCAAGGACAAAATGGGATTTTTTTTCCTTTGTTTATCTTAATGGGACAGATGATCTAATTCAAACTGAAAGTCAAATTTTTGTTCCTGTCTGTTATTTTTGCATGCAGCCTATTATTTTATTCTTAGGATTAGGATCAGAATGAACAATCCCAAAGAGACACTATCCATTTATTTAACTGAAGGAGAAAACACACCCATTTGTGTTGTCAACCTGACAAAGAAAGGATTGTAAAAATATGGGAGGTTGAAGGCGTTCAGTCTGAAATGTCTTGTAAAAGTTAAATGGGAAGTAACAGTGTAGATGCAGTCACCAACCTAGAAGTTGAATCAAAATTAAAATCTCCAACAGCACACAAACACCGTGAACAGGTCCAGTTTAATCACTTTAAGTAGTGTTGAAGCCTGTGAGATGCTAGTTGAGACACTTGTCAATGACTGCATCACAGAAAAATGTCACTCATTTCAGAGTCATTACAAAGGCAGAAACTCATAACTCATAACCACTAAAGCCACAGAACAGAAGGCGCTAAGCGACCTGTGTATGCACTGGAAGATACAGAGATCTATACTATATGAAGAAATGACCAAATCTAGTAGCACAGACCTTTTGTTTAAGCCAGGCTGTAACGATTCCTTTTAATGCTGAAAGTTGGACATCTTAACATGTGAGTTTATGGGGATTTTGGAGCCAGCCTCAAATGGCAAGTAGAGGAACTGCACTTATTTCAACACTTCATTTTTCAGCTTCAGACGTTGCCCCTTGGTTGTAACCAGTAGTTGGTTTCACATACAACAATAAGAGTAATAGAGTTGTTTTTACTAGACAAGTCAGGCCCTATATTTATGAATGCAACTTTGTCATTCATTGAATTCTGGTTTACTGTAGTTGCTGACAGCAATGAAAACGCACATATCCATATTAGTGCTAACATTACTCACAAAATAATAGCCCCCTAAGTGGTCAAACCACCAAAACAGCTGGAACAGAAAACACCTGGATATACTGCTAATAGCAAAGTTGTGTTCACTGTCTTGTGAATCCCAGTACCTCATTTATAAGAAGGTGGGTCAGTCTTTAACATTGAATCTGTAGTCTCTCTTTTAGTCCGCTGATTAAGGGTGAACATTGTTTTGAGTATTAGTTTTAATTTAAAGGTTAAATAATCCGCTGGATGGAGGTTAATGAATAAACTAAATAAATGAAGTTTTCCGCATGTTAAATTACACAAATGGAAGTGTGTGCCTGCGTCAGTAGTCACTTGTCTTGCTGGTCTTGTAGCGGGGGTCCGATGTGTTTTGCTTGGCACAGCTGTGTGTAAAGTGGCCTGGATGTTTCCCTCTCCCTGTATCACGGCACTTCTGTGTATTTGTTTTGGCAAAGTATGGGCAAAGTGACTCTGACAGTCTAATCAGCTGAACAGGCAGCTGCGCCATTCCTTTGGATCACAATGAGATAACGCAGACGCACACGCACACATGCAAACACCCCGAAAGCCGCACCGACTCGGTATTTGCTGCACAAGTGCACAGCGGAAAGACTGCATATAGAAATGCAAAACACACATGCACACTCAAACACACACACACATATGTGCACACATGTGAGCGAAGAGGTGCCGAAAGGATAAGGATGACTAATGAATGAGCTAAACGACCTGCGCATGCATGAAAGGAGACGAAGAGCAGAAAGCAGCTGGAAATGAGAAAAAATGCAACACAGAAAAGTCAAAGTGGTGGAGGAAAGGGTTTACTGTATGACATAATGAACTAATTAAACAATACATTTACACAAAAGGTTCTGCTCTTTTGCTATAAAGTTATTGACATATAAAAAACTTTGAATAAAAATCGTCACAGTGTGGATAAAATCTGGTCAAAATGACAAATGAAGCCCTCATAAATCCCACTTGTGTAGTACTGGAAGAATTAAAGAGTTCTATTCTCATACAGGGCAAGACATGAATCAGATTACTTTTAACTTCTCCTCGTAATCTAAAAAACTGATGAAGTGTGAATTCTGTGCATATGCCTGCCCTTCAACACCTTTAAAAGTCATTCAAACCAAAAATCTACATGAAGATTAAATGAAAAAGTTTGTGCATTAAATTTGAAGTGTGAAGAAATTTGACATGTCCGTGATATTTGGCACCTATTACTGCCCGGGTGACACGCTGTGTGTGGGCGTATTTGCTGTCCACTGTGTTTCTTACAGTATTTTTATCAAGCCTACTTCAATGTCATCATCTCCCCTGTGATCTCTGCTCAGTCAAAGCCTCGCCCACCTTGTAACAATGCTCCATTGTTTATTACAGGAACAAAGACTGAGACGGACAGAGTTCACTGTAAGGACACTTAAATCAGTAACATGCACTTGCATTAAACCAGAGGTCCTACTGCTGCTCTTGTCACCTTCTATTCCCCTTTTTTTCCCTGGAAGTTGACTGCATTTGGAATTGATCACATGCAGGCGTCTCTGGCAAACACAGACTGGTACACTGGTGTCAGTGAAGTGGAAATTCAAAGACAGAAAAACACAAGGCCTTTTGTCCACAATGACCCTTTTTTAAGCCGAGACATCTCACAATCCAAAGATACAGTATGGCCAGTGTTTGTCAGGTGAACTTTACAAAAGGGTAAATGACAAAGAAGCCTTCTGTGTGAGGCTTTTTTAATTGCTTCCTTACTCCACTCTGCCAGAGTAAGAAAAGTAGAATTTAAATGCAGTTTCACGTAAAGTGGACGTCAGCGGGGAATGTGAATTTATGTTAACTTGGCAGGCAAGAACTGGATTATAAAACCTAAAATATATTCTTCACCTGGACGCACTGAAGGACAAACCTGTAAAATCATGTCTCCATCCATTTCTATTCAGCATACTCAAATTATACCGCCAGGTTGGGGGGAAAAGCACTTTATCTGTGTTTAGCTTTAATTTTGACAAAAGCACAGAAAGGTAAGTGACAGCTATGTAAGTGTGGCTCATTTTCAGCATGTCATGAAACCCCCAAAATGCCATCAAACCCCAGGTCATTTGCGTCAAATATGCTCCGTCAGATACCTTGGGGTGTTGTCACGGTGCACACACGATGCCTTGCTTCTGCCTTTTTGGAGACAGGCTTTGATTTTGACTGAATTAACAGACTTTTTAGCCAAACAAAACAAAGGTAAGCAGTAAATCTGTAGTGGGTCAGATAACAAATTAATTTCATCACAAAGTTCAGCCATTGTCCCAACATGTAATATAGAGTGATGTCACATTCATACTTCCTACATTTTTCCAGCACAGACTGTTTTTGGAGTGAGTGAAGGAGCTGATGTGGCTGCAGACTCTTGTCGCCTTGTTTCAGACTATTGTTGGCGCTGCTGAAAACAGCAGTTGCTGTGCAGCAAGATATGCTGCTGTTATGAAAATAAATGAAATAGGAAAGGTTTGAACGAACATGGTGTACGGTTCAGTCTATCATCTGGCCACAGACTCAAAAAACTGTTTATATTTTCATGTCATGAATTTGGCTGTATATTTTTGCTTGTTTTTCCCTGCAGAGTATGTGATGACTGAGTTTTATGATCTCAGGATTGAGGCAATTCTTTTTATTGTTGACAAAGTTTGCATTTTAAGTCTATTTAATAAGTGTTTTAAGGACTCCCCCCCCCCTTTATTACCCTCCTGGCTCTTCGAAATCCACAGCTCTAAGGAATAATCTGCACTGGGAGCAGGGTGGGAAATTTCTCTGAACCCTGGCAACTGCTCTGATCCTGCATTTCCTCTTATCTCAGACAGCGCCGTCAGTCTCAGACGGTCGCCGGGTTCGCTGAAAGGACAAATAAATGTAACACCCGGTGAAACTAAAACCAGCCCATGGTCTCTTTTATTTGTGTCGACAATGGGACAGAGGGGAAGAACAATGGCCTTTCAGTTATTAAAAAATTAACCCTTTATACAAGATCCAAATGCTCTGCTATGGAGACATACCTGCTGAGCTTTTCCTCAGAATCATAATTAATCTCAGGTGTTACGTTGAGTTTTGAAGCAAGACGGTATTATTTGTTTTGAAGAGAAAACAAACATCAATGCACTGATACATTATATCAGCTATACTTAAGGAATTAAACACTAACTGAGTGTCTTCCTTCCCCAGCACGTGTTCACAATGGACCCTGTAAATGTGGAAAATGGTAGAGGAAGAGTTCCACATGACCCCAGCTTCCCCTTCGCCAGCACCTTCAGTGGTATGTCCCGTATTGTTTGGCCTACATTTCTAAACAACTTCCTGAGTGGTTTATGAAGCCATATGGCGAGGGCACCCGTTTAAGATTCATTAGATGTTTTGTCGTACAGCAATAACGCTGACATATTCCAAACATTTAAAACACAGACTGCTCTGGCACGTGTCAATTCCCCTTTTCATTTTCCTGTTTACTGTCTGCCTCTCTGCTGTCAGAATAAAGGTAAACATGCCAAAAAAGAGAGAGTAGGTTAAAGACCCGGTAGGGGGTGTTCTAGCATTTTCCGTCAAAGGGGTTGCATAACAAAATATCAATTTCATAAGCCTCTGTGGCACAGCTGTTAATTCATTTGCCGCATCTGACTATTTAACCCCCCACCCCCCGGACAAGGTTGAAAAGTTCTGGGTGTTTCTCTCTAAATGTCACGAGGTATTTACTGGGGCTTGTGAAATAACGCTGATTTATGCCAATGACACACAATCCCAGGATCCACTAAGGGTGGAAATATATATAGTGTGAGTGTGTGCACGTATGCATCCCTTTCTGGCTCCACAGCTGGGCGCTTTCAGCATCAGATGCATCCCTCAGTGCACTGTAATTGGCAGGAAGACCGCAAATTAGAGCCAAATAGTAGTTTGGACATCTGCAGTGATACTGCAGCGGTCACATGCATACAGAAAAAGAGACACAAAAGCATTTGTCATAGAAATAGTAACAGATAGAGACGAAAGCATACTGTACATGCTGGTAGAGGCTCATAATTTGTGAAAGGTTTAGGATTCATCATCAATTTGAATGGTAAAATCTAAAAAATGCAGTCAGCAAATCTCCAGCTCCACTCTGGGTCAGCAAGGATGTGTTTGATGACAGACTGAATTCAGACTCTTGTTACAGGACTGAATTTGACTTTCAGTCGGTCTGCTGGCCTCAGTGATCATTAGTGGTCAAAACCACAAGGTTTTGTTATGCATGTTTTCTTCTTCGCCTTAAAGCTTCTTCTTTTGTATCCCTAAAGCCATAACCAAATACTGAAAGAAAGAAACAACAAATACACATACAGAGCTTCGACCGGCACTCTGCAGCCCTGGATGAGAAAGATAAAGAGAAACAGAGACGCTGAGAATGAAACAATAAAAACCTGATGAAAATCCTCTTCATCAGTTATCAACTCAATGATCTCTCCTCCTCAGTTTTAGGATCTTTTCCCAAAACGCGCAAACCTCAATTCCCCACGACCTGTCAGCAAGCATTATGATGTCCGTGCGTTTATATTTGCACGTTTGATTATGTCTTACCACATAGGTTTGACTGCATGCGTGTCTCGCTGTACGGTAAAGAAGTATCTGTGCATTTCTAATACCATTATCATGGCCAAATAAAATAAGAAGAATTAATTTTCACTTTCCACAAGGTCACATGAGAGCAGTCTGTCACCAGATTGAGTTTCTACACCAGCTGGGAAAAATTAAAAACAGTTGTGTTTTTGAAAACAACCCAGTTTCACTATGAAAAACTCACTCTTATAATTCTTCATTATGTGATAGTTGCAGTGGGTTGTTTTATAGGCGTTTGGGGTCGCTGTCTTGTCTTGTGACCGATAACCTCCAACAGCTGAGGATTTCCCAAAATATATTGTGAAAAATGTGCTGGAAGAGAGATTTTGTTATTTATCTCCATTTGCAAGAATTTTCAGAGTGGCTGAACGTTAAAGTTGGTCCACTACTGATGGTCTTAGTGGAGGATGCTTAAGTTTCAAATTACACTCCCTGTGTGTTCTGTGTTGGGTTTGTTCATTTTCTTCTTTCCTGTCCTGCATCTATGTTCTTCATTTAACTAAACCTCAAACTCACCCATTATTTTTGGCTGCCTTTCCTTTTTTATTTACTAATTACCCTCTTTTTACATTCTTGCAACCATTTTCTGTAAACTCTGCTCTTCTCATCATCTTTTTCCCCCCTTCTTTTAAACATTTCCTGTCTCTCTGTAGGTGGGGAGCTGTATACAGGACTGACAGCAGATTTCCTGGGAAGAGACTCTGTGATATTCAGAAGTATGGGTGGTCGCTCCACAATGAGGACAGAGACTGACCAGAAACTCCTTCACGGTAATGTTTCACTCTTTCCCAAGCGTTTCTACAATACAATGACAATATAGGACAATTATAGTCAACAAGAAGTACAAACAAACAACAGGAAGTCTGTTAGAAATATGCAAAATTTTACTATAAAGATGCTGAAATAAAGATCAAAGTGATTTACTCATACTCCCACATGCGACTCTTTTCCATCTTGCAGATCCCAAGTTCATTGCAGCCCACCTCATCCCGGATAATGATGACAGGGACAATGATAAGGTGTATTTCTTCTTCACTGAGAAGGCCACAGAGTCTGGAGAAACAGAGGGGGCCATACACACACGAGTTGGACGAGTGTGTGCGGTAAGATACTCCATAATGCTTTTTATATTTGATGTAAATTTTTCCGTTAAGGTTTAGAATTTAAGTCGTAAAAGCCACCTCAATAGAGCCCATTGTGCACAGACCCAGGCTTTTCACTATGTGTGTGTTTATTATTAATCTCTGTCTCTCTTCCACTGTGTGTTTTTCCCCTATCTTCCTCCCCTCACCCTTAACCGGTTGTGGCAGATGGCCGCCACACCTTCAGCCTGGCTTTGCTGGAGGTTTCTTCCTGCTAACAGGGAGTTTTTCCTTCCCACTGTCATCAAGTGCTTGCTCATAGAGGGGACATTTGAATGTTGGGGTTTTCTATTGGTTATTATTGTACGGCCTTTACCTTGAAATATAAAGTGCTTTGCTGCTGACATTTTAAGATATCTACAACTACACAAGAAACTGCATTATTAGAGGATTAAGCATTGATAAAATACATATAGCATTGTGGATGTCGCATCATAATGCCACAGAAAGACAGAGAAACAAAGTTTCATTAACTCGGGAAATCCACAAAAACTGATACTTACATATGCTGAAACACTGAAAGATGGTTTGTTGATAGGTGTGGATGAGAGAAGCCAGATGTTCAGGTGAGCTAGACATGCACTTCCTCGAGGCCATTCAAATATCCTGTCCCCGGAATGAGACATCTGTAGGGATATTTCACTTGAAGATGAGATTGCAAAGGAGCACCAGATGAGTCACGAAAGGTCTCATATTTTGAGTCATTGATAAGCTACAGAAACACTGAGCTAGATACTGTACAGCAAAAAGTTTGACTCAAGGGACTTTCTGAGTGTATGGCCACATACAGATGTCTGCAGAATTAATTTTCCAGGACAGAAGGTAATGGTTTTATGGGTTTATCCTCCTATTATGTCAGTCTACAACTGCCTTGTGGAAAAGACAAATTTCTTTTGGGGCGATCAAATATTTACTTTCCCCAAGGTTGATCGTGAAATTTAGAAGTATATGAAATGTTTCTCCTTCCAAAATGCACACAGCTGTCAGATTTCCCAACAATGATCTCCATCTGCCCTACACGCTCCGTAACATTCTTTCACGCAATGATTTGCCTTATAAACCCATGTCTGTACTGTAACGGCACACTCAAATACAGGCATGCATAAAATATTACACACAAATACACACAAGCACAAAAACACGCACACAGCTGCTGGGGTTTCCATTGATTTTGATAGACTGTGTCAGTAAAGTTTGGATAAACCACTCGGGCAAAAACCCACTTAAACTTTCACCATCTAACTTTCTTTCTCCTTCTCATGTGTTCACCTTTTTCAATCTTTATTTTTTTCTTCCTCATACAAGTAGTATTTCCTTCTCAGGCCTCAAATTCTTTCCAAGACAAATGTCATCCACACTCCTATACTGATTTTTACCAAAGCTGATCACCATTATACGCATTCACACATACACATAAACTGAGGAGCTATGAGTAGATCTCTTGCTTGGAGATCAGAAAATCCTAATTCGACGCTAAAGCTGAAACTCAGCACTTTCATCATCTTTCACTTCACATCCAGCGAGGTGGTGTAAAGAGCCAAAACAATGAATGATTTGTGTTTGGAAATAAATACGCAGCTGTGCTTTATAGATTGATTTTCTGTATCTTGAGCCAGAATGATGTCGGCGGTCAGAGAGTGCTGGTCAATAAGTGGAGCACCTTTATCAAAGCCAGACTTGTCTGTTCTGTACCAGGACCTCACGGAATAGATACTCACTTCAACCAACTTGGTGAGACACATTAAAGCACACACGCACACACACACACACATAAGAATTTCCATATGATCCTGCACTTGGTGACAGTGTATCATATCTGCACATATTTATACTCCCACGCACACATTGACTCTGTCTTTTGATAAAACAGAGGATGTTTTCCTGATGAGGACCAAGGATGAAAGGAACCCAGATGTCTATGCAATCTTTAGTACCATCAGGTAAACACGCATAGAGCTCAGCTTTCAAAATAATGTGCACTCAACATCTGTACGGCTCAGTAACATGATTTTTGGATATGTTATATTCCAAAACTGTACATTTTACATTCTCTTCTTTACAGTAATGTATTCCAGGGCTTTGCTGTGTGTGTTTACCGCATGACTGATATCAGAGAAGTTTTCAACGGACCTTTTGCACATAAAGAAGGTCCTGACTACCAATGGGGTGCTTATGAAGGCAGGGTTCCTTATCCAAGACCAGGCGTGGTGAGTGATTGCAATCCAAATGTATCATTTTTAATTGTAAAGTTACTTGAGCATTGTTGCTGCCCAGCATTAACCATACCAGTGACCCTGCTGTGCTTCCCAAAAACGTAATACATGTTATTGATGCCAACATTATGAGCAAATACTCATAACTTCTAATGAAATTCAGAATCTGTCTCTATAATCTGCATAACTAGTGTTGGCAAACCAACTGCAAAGACTTTCTGAATGCAGACACCTCACTTAATTGTTATTGTCAGGTGTGCTTAGGTCTTCATTTTGGGTTGCTTTTTTTAGAATCACCCATTCTTAATGTTGTTATTCACAATGACTGCATAATTTCAATGGCCGAATTTGCGAACCAAGAACGATTTTTCAGATTTTTCATATCCAAATAAACAGATCAGACAACTCAGACCACTGCATTTGGCAGCAAGCTATTGAATATACAAATATTAAAATCATAGTATTTTACCCCATCCAGGTCAATTAGTTTGGGCCAATTGAGTCAATGACTCCTCTGCCTCCTCAGATGACGTCCCATCTCTGCCAGCAACAGTTCAAACTGCCCCAATAACACTTCAGTCGTGATACATCTTCAACTCTGAGATCAAACCTTAAAATTTCCCCTGTTGCTGACTTCTTGTGAGAATTGGATGAAGCCATGAATGGATTAACGTACATTTCTTCTCTCTCTTGTTAGAAACATCAGGACCAGCTCATCAGTGCTTGATCTCGATGCATTCAGTGTATATATATATATATATATATATATATATATATATATAAACTTTATATATAAACTTTACTAAAAGCTAGTAATAGTAAAACTTGACTGTTGGTTAACTGACTTAACTGAAGCTTACTCATAACATTTGCAAATTACCTCCCGTACAGTAGCTGAAACATGTCTGATTGTGGTTTGACACTTCAATTTTTTCTTTCATTACTTATTTTGCAAAAAAAAAAGGACTGCAATGGTGTGTATATATATAATAACAGTTGCTCGGCTCCTGTGTGTACTGAATCCGAGGGGAAAGTGGAGCTATCACAACATTAAGGATGGGGTGTAGAAAGTTTCCGTGTCAGTAAACTAAACTACTGTATACGGCGGTGCAGCTGTGGTGACTGTACGCAGTGCAGACCCTTCTTCTGGTTAACATCCTGACACTCAGCAGAGCTCTGTCAAGTTCTCCCAGCCACATCGCTGTAGCTCAGTGTTGTTATACACACAAACACATGTGTAGGCAGCATCATTACCATAGCGAATGGGAGAGTATGGGGGCAGGAGGAAAATGAATTATGTGAGAACAGAGCAGACACCTCTGTGGTTTCTCCGCACTGGCTCTTTGATTAACAGGAATGTCTTGGCCTTAATCTGCGAGTAAGAGAAGGAAAAAGGAAATAGAGAAGGAGAAAGAAAATGGTGATGGCTCAGGGCAGATTGGAGGAGGCACAGATGGTGGGAAGAGTGAGGTTGCTTTTTTTTCCTGGCTTGATATTTGGTTGCAGTTAAAATTGTTACCCTCTCTTCTTAAACTCAGTTACAATAACCTACATTGTTCTTTTTCACTTGCACCGACAGAACACTAAAGACCTTTTTATTTCCATGGATTTTTCATTGAAACAGATTTAAGCCTCATCCTACCCATCATCGTCTCTTAAGTCACCTGTCAAAACATAAAAGAATGGAAAATGGAAGTTAATTTCAGATTTAGTTGATTTATCTGCTCAAGATATTTATCTTGGATTGAGATGTTCCTGTGCTTAAACTTCACCAGAATTGTTTCCAGCAGACCAAATGACGGGGGGATCTTTTTTTATTACAGTTTTACTAAAGTTGTAGAGGTAATCCTACCAAGGCACAGATATGGAATTTGATGGATTTATTAACCTTACGTTTTCCGGAATTGTTTTGTTTTTTTTTTTTGCCATCTTGACTGAAATTTTCATCACGAAAGCCTCAGATTTGATCTTGAACTTTATCTTAATTCTTGATCTTTATAGAACAGTGAAGTCAGATGGGATGAAACATACTTTTTGGCATTAAAGTTATGTTTGTAATGCTTTAAATCAGCCCATATCTGCCCACACCAACCTATCTAGTATGAAGTATTGTTTTTGGTTTTCTTTTACCTTCGAGGTCAAAAAGGGGTGAAAATGCAGGTGATTCATTAGGATATAAACTTACAAAACATATGCTTGACACGTGAACATATACAGTAGTAGTATAAATTAATAGGTGTCTGTCAAACATACATCATTTCCTTCTCATTATTTATTGTTGGGCTTTAAATGGAGACATAAGGCAGTTCAGCTGCTGCAGCAAAGTTTAGATAGGTCGAGTATTAACTTGGGTTTTTCAGTTTAGGTTTTACTTGAAGTGCAAACAGATGAGTGGAGACACATTAGTGAAGTTTTCTCTGCTGCACAAGCATTTAATGTTCAACGTGTAAGCTGAGCAGGTAAAAAACAGATTGACACTTATTTCTGTTCAGAAACCATGTTCAGGGTTAAGTGTGACGTCAATTTTACTGTATACAAATGCCACCAGTTGATTTTGCTCCATATTTGAAATTGTGCTTGGAAGGTATGCTAGAACAATTTACAACAATGTCATGTATTCACATTTAAAACTGTATGAAAAACATTTGAAGTTTGTGAGTTATCGTTATTTTCTTTGAAGGATTTAGCTTATACATTCCACATCTTCTGGAATAAATTATAACCAGTGTGATTTGGAAAACATACTCAGAAAAATTATGCATCGATAGTTTGTGCATATTTGAGGGTAACCTCCCTGCACAGCTCAAATCCCCCCTCTGAAACTGGATCTATGCCATTCCAGAGCTATTGTGTGGATCAGTTACTGTTGTGATAAGCAGTAGTAATTATATTCCCTCCATATGGAAGTGCAGTCTGGAAAGACAATTACACGCAATACAATATAACAATACCATACCTTCCATTATAATGTGATCAAATACGAAACTGGACTCTCATGAATCCGTTATGTTTAAGTTCATTAATCTCTATTTAATTTCTCTCCATTTCTCAACCTCAATTTAAGATTTTTTGGCAAAACCGTTACGACTGCAACCTTTTTTGGTCTTTAAATGTCAAACTTCAAATAATCAGAGAATCTGATTCTGTAGCATAAACAGCATTGGGGATACTGGTATCTCTACACATGTTTGTGTCATAATACCTCCAATTGCCCTGAAACAAATGAAACTCAACTCAACCAGAAATAAAAACTCTAATAAAAACTGATGAAAAAAAATATAAAACTATAAAAACCGGTTTCAGCACTTGCACTTCAATAAAGTAACACTATTGAAACGAGCCACTAAGTACTCTTTTGTTGTCTTTGGTGACCATTTGTATATTAAATCCAGACTGCAGTCTTGTGAACCTCTTTTCTTTATCTTGAAAGTAAAGACCTCTGTAAAGAAGATGTCAAGCCGTACTTGCTTATTGTTGAAGTACTTGAACTTAATAAGAGCCACAGCAGGTTGCATCATCCTTTAACTGTGACAGGAACGCCATCAAAGCTTAAGAGAAAACTAAACAAACTGACAGACTGAAGAAGGTAAATCAGCTTTGGAAGCGCAGAAAAAGCCGTTGCTTTTCAGTGGTTTTGACCACCAGCAGAGAGGGAGGGGTCAAGTATTTGATGACTGGCATTTTCTCACCCATAAATCTAATGTAAAAGAGTTGCAATGAAGATTAATGAAACTGTCAGTGTGTGTCCCAAAACCTTAAGCTGCTTCGTGGAGAACTGCAGATCTAAATCAAATAAACAAACCCAGAGACCATATAGGTCATATAAATGCTTTCATTTGGACTGTTTTCAGCACTATTAATTTTTTACAGAATCTCCTAGCACATTCATTTTCTCACTGTTACACTGACACAAATGACTGGATTTTTTTCTTTGTTTTTTGGCAAACAAACTGCAACCACCCACATAAAGCTGCAACAGTGGTTCTGAACTTTCATCCAAAGTTTTCAGGCACAATAAAACTCTTAATGAGGGCTTTCTGAGAAGTTTTCTACACAATAATTAGCCCACAGTTCTTACCGAAAGCAACACCCCCTGTATGCAAGAAAATGCTGGGAATTTAGAGTCAACGTGGAAAAGGCGAGAATTTAGATTTCTTCCTTCTGTCGTGATTCTGTTTGCCTGTCCATGTCTCCTTCCACTTTCTTCACTTCAAATGTACCATCAGTTAGCCAAACAACAATTTTCTCTATGGACTGAATTCCAGCTATCGTCATTCGTTTCTCTCTCTTTTCCTTTGTTTCTCTATGTCTTTCTTATCTCCCTCATATCTCTCCAGTGCCCCAGTAAAATCATCAACCAACCTGGCAGGGAGTTTGGCAGCACAAAGGACTTCCCCGATTCAGTCCTGCAGTTTGCCCGCAGCCACCCGTTGATGTGGCGGCCGGTGTATCCAGCCCTTCGTCGCCCTGTGCTTGTAAAGGCCAACATTCCTTATAAGCTGAAACAAATAGTGGTGGATCGTGTTGAGGCGGAGGACGGGCAGTATGATGTCATGTTTATTGGCACAGGTAGGTGCATTTTTATTCCATAACTTTTAGTCATCCAGGTCCAATTTAGCCATCCAAGCACAGACGCTGAATTATTGGAGCAGACAACACTATGTCTGTTCTGTAGCCCTTTAAATTTTCTGCTTCTCTTTCAGATATTGGCACAGTGTTGAAGGTCATTGCACTAAACAATGGAAACAGTCTAGAGACAGAGGAAGTCACACTAGAGGAGCTACAAGTCTTTAAAGTAAGGCTTATTCCATTGAGTAGGTTAAATATACACTCTGTGATGATGTACTGTAGGATTCATCCATATTCCAGAAACGTGTTATCATTATAGGTAGCATCTCGTTTACTTTATCTTTTAAGATTTATTTGCAGATGATAGTATGCAAGAATTGTGCAAAAAGCTGGTTCATGAATTGTAAAATCTATGATTCTGCTCTTCAATTTCAACTCTTCTTTAAGCCTCTAAGTGCAACAACTGAAGTTAATTATTTTCAATATTGCAGGTGCCAACTCCAATTACGTCACTGGATATATCTGTGAAAAGGGTGAGTTAATCCAACTGTAACTGCTACTTTCAGTGCCTGCTTCTGTCAGTTGACATGCAGTGTTGTCTACATGATGCCTTACTTCCTTTTTTCTCCTCGTAATTTCAAACAGCAAGCCTTGTATGCAAGCTCTCCACTAGGTGTGGCGCAGGTGAAGCTCCATCGCTGTGAGACTTACGGGAAAGCCTGTGCTGAATGCTGTCTTGCCAGAGACCCTTACTGTGCATGGGATGGATCGTCCTGTACGCGATTCATTCCCAACAGCAAACGACGCTACCGCAGACAGGACATCAGACATGGAAACCCTGCACTGCAGTGTGTGGATCAGAATCTCAGTGGTAAGCTTGGCTGTAACTCTGCCCCTTGCTTTGTTTCTTCTTTGTTGATTATGTGGGACTGGCCACAGTGACTTCTTGAAGTAACCACTGTAAGGCTTTTCTCTGAAAGTCAAACAATTGAATCATCTGTCACATACCCCTTCATTGACTGGGCTTCACTGAATCAAGTAGTCTTTGTTTTTGTCATCTAGTGTGCATTACAATCACTGGATAAACAAAATCTTACTAAATTGATATTTTCATATTCTAGTAGGGCTAGCTGTCATGATTAAAAAAGGAACCCACATGACATCATGGACTAGTGGTTAACCAATCCATCATGGGAGAGCTGAAACCTGAGACGGAGTGGTTTTTAAACTATGTTAGCTACAACCGCGTCTTAACGAAGTGTAAGGTATGGCAATATTTTAGACTTTTGTAGGACAACCCAGAAAAACATTGAAGTTGCTGATCATTCCACATCAAAGTGGCAATCAGCTGAAAAATGCATGACCTCTTTTCCCTGATTTTAAGAGATTTAGGAGTAGACAGGAAGGACACCAGTGAGATGTCAGTCTCCCGTATACTGCACATCTCTTTAGAAATCAAAGGCCAGCTTCTTTTAGTTTGAAAGAATGAATGAACGTGGTTGTGCCTGTCTGGGTCAGATTATGTTTGTGAGACTTCTTCCACAGGATGACAACCATAGCGATTACAGTAGGAGGTCATTAAAACAGTGATTGAAGACCGCAGCTCAACCAAAATGATTCTCGGTCCAATGAATTTGATCTCATTGCCTTTGAAATGGTTGCTTCACCATGTCAGTGACAAGTCAGTTGCCATCTTCAAAGGAACTTTGGTGTAGCAATAAAATGAAAAGCTATCAGAGTCAGTCATCAAGCTGTTTGCATTAGTTGAAATGGTCAAATTGTCAGTTACATGTACTCTGATTAAATCTTGTTACCCTGCATAGAAATCAACATTAACTAGTCGCATGCAGAGTCCAATAAGGAGCTGGCAGATGTGAAACAAACATTTTATCTGTTTTCAAATGGAAAATTGGAAACTTTGCTTCTAACTTTATAGGAATATAACCAGATAACAACTATGAATCAAGTCGCCTACTGCAAAACAGATGAGTGGAGTCAGGTGAGTCAGTCTGCATCTCAGTGCAGACAGACTCACACTGGTTGCAACTTGCTGGCAATCTGTTTGTCTTTATAAATTGGACTGCAGTTATTTAAGAGTCCAGCCAGTCTAAGCTGTACTGTGATTGTTTGAAGACCAGTCCCACCAGGTAACCTGTACAATCAGCTTGTAAATTAAAGTGGTCATCTCAACTATTTGCAGTTGGTCTCTGACTACAAAAAATACCATCTCAGGGTAAGCTGTCCTATTTTTACTCATGTGACTGAGACATATTTGCCAAGTATATGAGACAAAGGTTTTACAATATGTTAGTGCATGCAGAAAACAACCTAGGATTCATTTAAAACTAGTTCTCATAGTGTAAGCTTTGGGATTTGTGAAGTAGAAATATCAGCTAACATACTGAGTTCTTGGCAGAAAATGGCTGAGTTGATACTGGAGATTAGGGTGAGAAAATGTGAAGACAGACAAGAAAAAGGAATTACATCATTGAGAATTGGGATAGAAAGAGTGTGTGTATTTTCTTACCTAAGGGCACACAGTGTAAGGGAGTGCACAGATGAAAGATGCCTCCCTAACACCCTCCTGGTGAACCAAGGTTTCTTTGTGCCCAAGTGTGAGGTTGTTTACGTAAGTGTTCAAGGGGCAGACGTCTTCAAATTCCATCTCTTCATTGTTTATGTGTAGTCACATGACAAATTTATTTTATTCACTATATTGTCTGTGACTACACACCTAATATTCAAGTCTTTATATTTATGTTTATATTCATTCTGTTAATGCTGTACAGTAGAAGGTGTCCTTGTGGAGAATGTGACCCGGATATAGGTAGTGGTACTTCTCTTCAAAGGTCTGGGCTCACATTGTCAGATAATGGTGAAGAGCTCAGTCATTCAGGAAGGAAGGAATGTAGAGTCACTGTCCTCTGCCACAAAAGAAACCAGCTGAGATGATTAGACCCAGGACAGACTGAAGATGTTGGATGGATGGATGGATGGATGGATGGATGGATGGATGGATTTCATTCTTTAATAAACTATTTGTCACTCTCTGTTTAAAAAAAAAGAAGACCTTGATGTAACAGAAGACAGAGTGGTCTTTGGTACTGAGAACAACAGCACCTTCCTAGAGTGTGTTCCTCGCTCCCCACAAGCAACTGTCACCTGGCTGGTCCAACGTGATGACCACAAGGAAGAGGTAAGATTCCCAGTGAACAACATTCAGGTTCGAATCAACACAATAAAAGGCCTGTCGATGTCACTGCATCCAAAATAGGATGAAGGTGGGAAAGTTTTGGCAAACAGTCAAGGGGTGGAATAAAACTTCTGGCAAAGAATGTTCTGAGTAATTGCCTTTAAAAGTTAGACTTGAGTGTGAGTTTGGCACGTGGTTGATACACTTGACAACCATTTGGCATGTGGTTGAAATTAAGCAGCTGCATTTCAAAGCAAAATGCCCAATCATTCTCTCTCTCCCTTCCATAAACTGTGAATTCTCTGCAAAACTTGACCATATGCCACTGAAAGTGTCACTCACTGTCTGCTGGTCACTGAGACTTAAATACAGTCTTTTTTTCTTTTCTTTTTAAGTCAGAAAATTATGTTGCTCTGTGTGCCCAAACCCACAGTAATCATTCAACCGTTTGAGGTCATGCTCCTCCAAGCTAAACTGAGTGTCGTGGTCAGCCATGCAAGTATTAAAGCATTACCACCCTTCTCCATTTCCCTGCAAATAAACATCTGGCTGCCACTCTATCTGACAAGGCTACCATGTTTTTGTTGGCATCAAAGGATGGTTGAAAGATAGGATCTGACGAGGGAGTTGGGAGGTAGATGGAGGAAAATGTAGAAATGAATAGGGTTGGCAGAGAGACTTTGGGTGGCAGTATGGAAAGATTAGAGAATGTGAGGAAAGAAAAATAAAAAATAAAAACAGTGACTGATCCCATGATATATTTTTGATGTTGCAAACCAAGTTGAGAAAACAATACAAACAGTTCTCCCTTTCTCTTTTCTCATAATGTGAAGTGAAGACTGAAAGCTTTCTTGTCCTGATTTCTTTGTACTGTGTTTACACATTGTTGGGCAGTCGTCAGTGTTTAGTTCTTTAAAGAACAATGCCTCTGTGGTATTTGCGCTGAGAAACATGTGCTATTTAAGGTCAAATCCTGGTCAGAACTAGAAATTTCTGCTCCTTTAGGGACAGAAATCCTAAAACTTTAAACAGAAATCAAGAATTAACCAACCAACCAACAAATCTATATATATATAGCAATAAATTAAAAAGATAAATGTTAGGTTAAGGGTCTGATTGCAGTTATATATAAAGTGCCAGTTAACTTTTTCATGCTTTTTCAATTAGCACATGTAGCTCTTTGCATTAGTCAGTGGAGATTTAACCAAATCTGTGAAAGTTATTTCCATCACATTGCATCATTATGACTTGACAAATTGAAGCTGAGTCATAAGCAAACTTCAAGTGAAAAGCAGTGATGGTTGAATTGACTTAGTGAGGTCATTAATATGTTGTTGTATCAAATATCAGACACATATTTTCTATCTGCCACACTTAGGTAAAGCTAGACGATCGTGTGATGTCCACGGATCAGGGTCTCCTGTTTCGTAACCTTTTCCACCAAGATGAAGGCGTCTACATCTGCCGCTCTCGAGAGCACGGCTTCACGCAGACGTTGGCCCGCATCACCCTCGAAGTCCTCCAAGGGGAGACCGTGGATGAGCTCATGTCGCGTGGACACACAGGAAACTCTGACTCAATCAAAGATCGGTCTACAGGGACTTTCAGAGCCTGGATGCCTTGCAGCGCGTACAGCAGGGGCGGTTCATCAAGCCAAATCGGCCAATCGCGCATATGGTTCAAGGATATCATGCAGCTCATCGGGCCATCGAATCTGCCGCACGTGGAGGAGTACTGCGAGAGGATGTGGTGCAATGACAAGCTGAGGAGGAAACACAAAAGCATGATAGAGAAGTACCGCCAAGCACAGGACAGCGCGAGGAAGACTCGTAGCAAGAGCTCTGGTGAACGCAACAGGACGCCGCGGGATCTAAGGGCGTGGGAGGAGTGACAAAAAGAAGGCGAGGAGTGGAATATGAGAGCAAAAGTTAGTTCAGGACAAGATAAATAGACAGGCATAAAGACCAGCCTAATAGTTTTTTGTAAAACCATGGTAGATCAAAGCAGCGTGTCTCTTTTGCTCATTTTAACTAAATGAATTTTAGTGTGTAAAGAAAATTAGTGTATAAAGAATCTGAAAAAAATGCTCAGAATATTTGACAGTCATGTTGGATGGAAGCACAACTTGAGCTGAAAAACTGCATGTGAAAGTGTATGGGAAGTCTGGGATATTATGAGGTTAGTGCATAACCCGTGTGTTTCTGGCTGTCACCTGAACAAAGACCGAAGTGTTCACCTGTCTGGAAGGATGGCACAAAAAGACACTCCAACTGAACTAAACAGGTTGTTGCTAATCCTGATGTTGCCAGTAGTTTAAAAAGAGAGGTCAGAGACAATTTTTCAACTACACTCTGAGGATGCTTTTTAAAATCTCAGTCACTGAGGAGTTGCCTGCCTTCCCCACCTTTGTTCTTTCGTATTTCTAGTGTCACTGAAATGGCAGGAAGTGTTTTGATTTAATCAACTTCTGTCTTCACTGAGAAAACCTGCAAAACTTCTCATTCTCAGATTTAAGTGACATACACGTACCTGCGGGGTGATTTTAGTTACAGCTGGTTTCCTGCTTTTCAGCCTCATTGACTCTTCAATGGTGGTTTGTGATTTCTTGTATGTAATTGTTAATTTTCTTTTGCAAAGAGCACACACACACACTCATGTCTGGTTTGCTATCCTCGTGGGGACATCCCATTGACATAATGCTTTCCCTAGCCCCTTACCCTAACCCTAACCATCAAAAAGGAAAGCCTAACCCTGACCCTTACCCTAATCCAGGGGTGGGCAATCTTAGTCCACGAGGGCCGGTGTCCTGCAGGTTTTAGATGTGTCCTCGAACCAACACAGCTGATTTAAATGGCTAAATTAGCTACTCAACATGTCCTGAAGTTCTCCAGAGGCCTGGTAATGAACTAATCATGTGATTTAGGTGTGTTGACCCAAGGTGAGATCTAAAACCTGCAGGGACACCAGCCCTCGTGGACTGAGATTGCCCACCCCTGCCCTAAACCTAACCATAACCTAATTGTAACCCTGACACTAAAACCACATTTTGAGTGTGAAAATTGCTTTCAACCCCAAGGGGACCTGGATTTTGGTCCCCACGGTGCAGAAAGTCCCCTGTCAGATTTTGGTCCCCACCAGGATACACACACACACACACACACATGTTTTTTTTTTTGCAAGAATTTCATACGATGCAGTTCACTGGATTCATTTCCGTCTTGTTTTACATTTAATGACATGTGTCTCTTACCTTGCTTGTTATTACATATTCATGTGTGACTTCAGCTCATAAATGACTTTGCAGTATATTTGCAGAAGGAAAGTGCAACTTGTAAACATGTTTAGACAATTGCTGTATCTAATCTTGGTCTGTCTGGCTCCATTTGTGCCAAGTCTTACATTAATGGAAGTCTCACTCAAACGGCTAAATGCATAAGCTCAAACCAGAAGCTACCATAAGACGACTGTTGATGGTTCAGCAGATTAAAGGCACATGGCTTTATTTTTATTCCACTGGGTTGAACTTTCCATTAAACAAAATGGTGGTTTATTTTTCATGATTTTGGTTACATGCCATAACACCTCTTAGAAAGAACCTCCACGATACTTGTCTCTGATATTTACCTCTGTGAACTTTATGCGTCTCTGTGCACTAAGTGCTCTCACTAAAGCTCCTTTTTAGTCCTTTCCATCAAGCTAAAGTCACTGGCACATGTCAGCGTGTCTGAATGAGGACCCTGATTTATTTTGCCATACAAATAACAATTATTTTAATAACCTCTTAATTTATGCATTTATTGTGTCTGTACAAAATGACTCAGCATTATGCTTTCAATTTGTCTGTGTGACAATCTCATAAACATCTTCTTTTTTTCTTTTCAAGTGCTGGTTAAAGGGAGCTATTCAAGTCAAAATTACATAACTTGACCTCTCTGTGGAGGATCCTGCCTCACACTTAAGCCACCCACTAAACTAATTTTCCCACAGTTTCTCTGTGTGCTGAAGCTCTCCGATGATAATGGAGGGAACGATAGAAAGGGGTCAAGTGTATTGGCTGGATCCTCTTGTTTTCTTCAGTGTAAACACTAGTTTTAAGACTAGCTTTGTCGTTAAAATATGATTTATGATTGCTGAGACTCGAAAAGATTCTTTTCTAAAATCGAGGGTGGAAAAGAGAAAATAAGGTTGACATCATGGAACAGAGCACATATCTCAAGACAGAAGGGACTGACACTGAACAAACATACTAATCTATAAAGAAGTGAATTTCACACTCACGTTTATCCTCCCTGTGTTGGTGTAGCAGTAATGATGAGATCTCAATCTCCATCTGACCAGGGCCTCCTAAGGCTTCACTTTACTTTTGGTTTCTAACCGTTGAGTGTTGTCTGAAAAACTACAAATACCGAATAAGGTGAAATATAAGCAGTATATATTTGGGTAAAAAACATAATTTCTGTTAGGATTATCAAAGTATTGCGATTCTGATGAACAAAATGTAAAAATCCATCATAACAAGACAAAATCTGTTTGTTGAACTTGGGTGAGACATGAGTGTTGGGATGACTTCTCTGTTAACACCAGCCTCATATTTATTCAGACTATTATCCAGAGACACCAGTTATATTCCTCAAGGCCAGTGATCTCTTCAACATAAACACTGTTTTTGGAGATTTGATTAAAAATAAGAGATGGTTTCCATTTCCATTTTCCTGATAAAATGCTGTAAAAGAAGTGAAGTTCAGGAAAGACAAAAACTAAATAACAGAATGGTTATGAAGCTGCACATGGATAGAAATTAGATCTTAGGAGCACCTGAAGACACAGAGATCTGGTAAAGAACTGTATAAAAAGACCAGGTAATCAAGTACACTTAGCAAAAGGCAATTCTTCACAAACACAGGGAGTGTGTGCTATACGTATAACGACAGCAATGCACTTATTCTTATAGTCCTTCCAGTATTTACAGTTAAATGGGAAGCTCTGTGGTCTGTGTCGATGGCTTTTCAAAACAGAAATGAAATGACAGAAGTGACAAAAGCAGAAAAAAAAGAGTCAGGGTGTTGTTAATTAAAGAGGTACTATAAGCATCTTATGAAGGCTGTATTTGGAATTCCTAAAGATCCTAACCCATAATATTATTTTTTTAATACATCATTGTATAATATTTCTAAGATGTGATCCCCCTGAACTCCAACCCCAGTTTTGCAGCAAATGATCATTTTTAATCCATCGAAGTTTATTGTCTTAGTTTGAGAGTATGAGAAAGCCTATTAAATGACACCTATTACTTGTGTTTTCTCTATAAACTCTTCTTCTACTGTGCTGTTAATCTTAAAGAAAATGACGATAACAGGATGGAAGAGGGTTTTTTTCTCAAAGCTTCCTATTTTAGTGTGAACGTTTTTCCTTTTCTTGTGGTGGTGTCTTTTGTTTGAGCTTCTGCTTATCTAAGTAAGGCATGAATTACTACCACTGCGACATTTTAAAATGGTTTTAAGGTGTAGTTGATTTGTAATCGTGATTGTAAACATAGTAAAATTGTACAAACATGCAAATTTCCATCTAACAGTAACTGTCAGAGGAGAGGAAATTGCCAAAAAATAAATGCTAAAACTTGCTGTTACTTAACTTATATATTGAAATTTAGTATGGACTATTTACAGACAAATGTGCCATGATTGACTAAATGCAGTTATTTGTGCATGGTTCATAAACAATGTAAATCCATTCAGTGCTTTTCAGATTTGCACAAAGTGTGTTTTGTTATTGCATGTGATATTTTCTATTTTTATCTTCTTAGGATGATGTTCTTATGATGTTCACTTTCTATAGCTATCCCATGCTCTCGAGATCATTTCATTTTCATGTAAAGCTGTTTTTTAATGATTATATAAAACAACTGATGGATTGGTCATTTGATGGGGATTCAATCACCAGTTAACATCATGATACTTGTGTTTTAAGACAATTTTTTCACAGTCTTCATTCTGACATGCAAATAGATGTAAGTGCAAAACTTTTCATCCCATTCTATTTGATGTATAGCACCATGACATATATAAATTGAAATGGGCTATAACTAATGCTATTAATCACACCTGTGCAGAAACAATCTGTCAAAATGAACCTTTCTGAGGCAGGAGGCTTGTTTCAGTGTTTACACCCTCTGGCAAAAAATTATAGCATCATTGCATGTGGAGGATCTTCATTCAACTCCTTTACCTTGTAGCAAATAAACAAACTGTGTCACAAAACTGTTTTTGTTTAATAGCGGAACATGAAAGATACCTCAAGCACATTAAATAATTGTAATTAATGTATTTGGTTTTTTCAAAATCAAGTAGAGGAAGAGAAGCTGTTGCACCTGGCTGATTGAAAGTAGGCAAGCCCCCAACAGGAGAGCTGTCAGTTAAATCAAACTCATTGCCAGAAGAATCCAACACTAAGTGTGGCTAAAATGTTGTTCCCAGTCAACCATGTCTATAACTTGGAGTAAGTACAACCAAAATGGGAAAGTTCTAGGAGGAAAACTTGCGGGTAGACAGGAGATGTCAAAGTGTCAGGATAGAAAATCAAAGCAGAACGCCCTGAAAATGGAAAATGTTCAAAGCTGTTAACAAATGGGCCGTAATGTTTGTGACAGAATTATAAAAATGAAATGGGATCTACATACAGAAAACCAAAAGGAAAACCAGCACTAACATCCATACAGAAACAAAGTTACAGTGAGCTAAAAAGAGAAAGAAAAGAAGCAATCTTGGGACTATGAATGATTGGATGAAAGTGACCCCAGTGATAAATCACAAAGTCAGCCAACTGGGCAAGGAAAAGATACCCTGATGCTGTTCCAATGACACATATATGAAGATGACTGCTTGATGAAAACAAGCAAACTTTACCAGATAAAAGGCCCGGGGAAGATGGCAATCATTACTTCAGCAGTAAATGCAGAAGTGTACACACAGATTTTCGTACCCTTCTCATCAGAAAGCAGGTTTGGTGATGATAAAGTCATTTATCAGAAAAGGCCCATTACCTCAGTGCTATGGACACAAAAAAAGGGTTAAGGTTTTAATCTGACTGAAAATTTATGGTGAAAAACTGAGCTCAGCTGTTATTTGAAAAAGTTAGAATTAACCAGATGGCGTGTATTGCTTTTCATTAGTGAGCTCCATGCCTCAAACCTTTTGGGGTGTCATAGAAGCCTGAGGAGGTACTAAATTGAGATGATTTCCTCAACAGTGATTCCATTTTTTTTTCCCTCCAGGTGATCTTGAACAGAAATGTCATGTATTAAAATAGTTGAAATTAATTTGTTTGAGGTATGATTCATGAATCCAGAATGTTCAGCTAATGAATAAAATAGTTCTGTGTCATATCTGTGATTTATTATTGTGCCGTGATACCATAGTTTTGCCGGGGGCTGTAGCTGCTCCTCCTGAATTTGACAGAAGTCTGCACATGCTCTAAACTCCACAGTTAAGGTGCATTAAGAAACAAAATGCAAAATGTAGTTTATCAGTTGTACAATAGAAAAGCCTGTAGTTCAGTAGTTGCAGTCCAGCTAGCACATAATCATTTTAAACCTGAAAGGTTCTTGAAGCATGCTTTTAACCGTAAGGATTCTTCAGCTAATAATACTTTGCTTTGTGAAGTTTCCCATTATTATGTGGTTTAAAAAAGTGTGCTGGTTTTAGACTCTGGCAGAAAGAGTCTTATTTAAATGTATATTTAAATACTATTTAAATGTCTTTCTATCCTGCATGCTATGAACTTGTAAGCTATTTAACACAATTAAAAGTTTTTAACATCAGGTGATCCATGACTGGCTGCTTTACTTTAACTTTATTCACAGACTGCAGTGAACATACTTTGACTTTGGTTGACTTTGTAGTGTTGTGGGAGGAGTAGACTAATGGGACCAGTGACATAAATGTGGACAAATAGCAATGCCTTAAATCAAATCACTCATCTAAACGGCAACGTTTACTGTACTGAAACCAAGACATGCTCTATTTCATACTCAGCAACAAGCACCATGCAGCACACTGGCGATGAAGCACTAAATGTCACAGTACAAGACATTGACTCTATTTTAATATTGTTAAGACCTAAAGCATTGTTTTTTAGCTCAACCTAACCTTAAAGTTAGAAAATACATACAGCTAAAAGAGTTTTTCATACTATAACAAATATCTCAGTGCAATAGTATCTGCTCTTCACATGCTCATGAGTGTGTGTGTGTGTGTGTGTGTGTGTGTGTGTGTGTGTGTGTGTGTGTGTGTGTGTGTGTGTGTGTGTGTGTGTGTGTGTGTATGTGTGTGTGTGCACTCTCTCAAAAGTCTTCATAATAGCAGGAAAACATATGTAGGTCATTGGAGACCAAGTGTCTGCCTATTTTACTGCCCGGTTACTGGTTCTGGCCATGCGTGTGATTGGAGGGTAATTGGGCTGTAACATCACTGGAAATGTGGGGTAACAATGGCTGCTTGTCGCTTCAGCAAACAGACCATCTCATAAAAATCAAACCTGCAACTGAACCCACTAAACGACTTCACACCCTGTCAATTACTACAACCACAGAGCAAACAAGCCCGAGTGAACGTTGGCTCATGTGTTTGACGTGCAGATGAGAAATTCTAGCGTGCACACAGCTCGCTATAAAACTTCAAAATACCAGTTCTGACGTCAGTCAACGTGTAAAAGAGAGTAAAGCGGCCTCGGTTGTTGAAGTAAGTTTGAGGATTTACTGATGTGCAGAAATCAACAAAGGGAAACCAACAGGAGCCTCGGGAGGTTCGTGTCTGTGGATTCCAAAATGTTCAAATTCTGGACACATCTCATTAACATGTAAAAGTCTTACAGCCTGCGGAAAATAGCTTTATGCTTTGGTTTCCAGTGATTTAATGGGAGATTTCATTCGGTTGTGCAGAGATTTACCTCCAGGCTATGGGCACATCAAGCAGAAATCTCTGAGGTTGAAAAATTATATTCACTTTGTCAGGAAGGTACATTTTGTTTTGAGTCTGGCATTACGTTTAATGTCACAGCAACTTATGGAAAACTAGCATGGGGGAATATTAACTGGCAGATTAAAACGATTTTATCCAAATACGGTGATTTCCTGTTTTGAAAATAATAAAGTTGAAGTGAAATAACAACCTCAAGGGTTCAAAATGAGAGCCCACACAACCAATGGATGCCATGACACTGGCCACATCCATCATATACTTATATATACTTTATATCACTGAGACATAAACATGGTCAGCTATTACTGAAAAAGGAGATATAAATTTTCTAATGATCAAATTCACCTTGGCTGTTTAACCTCTGTTATTGACTATATATTGATTATTGTACAAGTGTAACGAACACAATAGACTTCCCAATCTTAAACATATAAATCAAATCTAAGCAAAGGCTAAAGCTAAGGATATTTCCAGTATATGTTTATTATATTTTACTTTATTTTACTGCTTCAGTCTGTCTTTTTTATATCAGTTAACTAAATTGTTGTTTTACACTTTAGTTTAATTTTAGTTAACTAAAATAATCCTGATCCACAACAGCATTATTGATGCTGCTGCACTGCCACCGCCAGCCCTATCGCTCTACATTGAGTTATGACCTACATTTGCTTCCTGTTATGACTACAGCTCAGAGGGAGCTGCTGCTGTCTCCTGTAATAACAATTAAATTCAAGTGCTAAAATGGTAAAACAATATTCATATTCTTTTGTCTGTGACATGTTCAGGTGTATCCTAGACATTTAAATCATAACAAAATCTGTCCTGTTATATAATGCTGCAGATTTCAATGTGCCTCCCAGCAGATGTTTAAATATAATGGCTATACTGGGCAAAAAAAAGTGAAAATCCTGCAAAATTAACCTAGAAAAGATAAACTTTTACTTCAGACTTTTATTATCACATCTTTATTTTACTTCCCCTTATATCAGAGAACACCTCTCAAGGTGCTAGGCTTTTTACAATCCCTGAAACCAGCGGTGTTGGTGTCATTATTCAAAATAAGTTATGTTTTACATATTAGTCATTACTATTCTTAAAGTAATCCAGTATCTTATTGAAATACCCAATGGAAAAAGTAATTTGTCACATTAGCTTGTCTGTAAAATGATCTGAAGAACAATTTTTGATGATTACCATGTAACAAAAGAAACCTTATACTACAGTCCCACAAATCATTATCCCAATGAGGAGACACGAAGAGCTTTTTTTTTAGTTTTTATGCATGAACACAAAGCTGACAACACAAAGCAAACATTAAAAACCAACCCAAAGAGCCATCAAACTAATCGCCACAGTGATTTTACTTTAGCACTATGAACAGGAAGAACTGGAGGCTTCTCACCACTGCTCTTGTTACCTGCTGATCAGGCTCTGGCTCCCTGCTTTTCAGTTTCGCTTAGCTTTGTCATCGTTCTTGGTTCCTTGCTAGCTTTGTGGTAACATGCTGTCTGTCCTTGCAAAGAGCTGAAGCTCTGTTAGGGGCATAACGTGATTGTTTATGTCCCGGATACCATTTGCATTATTTGCATTTTACTATCACACTCATGTCCTACTTTTCACTAAAAAGAAACTACTTGCAGCAGCCAGTGGTACCTTTCAGCCTCGTAAAAGATGTGTACACACGTACAAATACATATGTGTGCATATACACCTATGGTATCAGTTTCAAAATCTTAGCATTCACAAGATTTTCTGAAATCTTGAAATCTGACCCCTGACCTTGAGGTTGAGGTCACTGAGATTTGAAATATTCTAAGATTTTTAGTACATAGAAATTTTGCAGAAACGGATGGACTGTATAGAACTAGATATGGGTCTATTTAGCTTAAATGCAACTTTGCATTTCTACAATATTTTGTAAAAGAAAACTTAATTTTAATTTGAAAATAGATGCATCAACAACTATATACATAATTAATTCCCCTGTCACTCCTGTGGGTGGTCTTTATCCTTCAAGCTCGGGTCCTCTACCACAGACCTGGGAGCTTGATGGTCCTGCGCAGCATCTCTGCTGTTCCTAGGTCTGTGCTCTTCTGGACAGAGATCTCGGATGTTGTTCCTGGGATATGCTGGAGCCACTCACCTAGCTTGGGAGTCACTGCACCAAGTGCTCCAATCACCACTGGGACCACTGTTACTTTCATCCTCCACATCTTCTTGAGCTCTTCTTTGTACTTATATTCTTTCAGGTCTTTCAGGTCTTACAATAAGTTATTTGTACTTTTTAAGATTTTCTTTGTGTCTGCACTGCATACTAATACTAAAGGTTTTTCTCTCTCAGAGAAAATAACCATTACATGCACTGGTATCAACAGTCTTGACAAACATATTAACATGCTTATGAGGAATGAAGTGAACTTCAGACAGTTTCCCATATTCACAGATAATTAACTATTGAAAATAGTGTTTTTGATCATGTTGTATTCGTTTCCTCTATTCACAGTTCCTGTAACCATAAAATTTATAATGTGAATCTGAATGATAACACTTTGTTATAAATTACACGCCATAAAAATCCATCAGATGATTTAAAGCTGACTGATTGAAGCCACTTTGGATTAAAAAGAGGAACGTCTGAGTTTCCATGTCTTCATCAGCTCAGACTGCATTGTTTCACTTGGATGTATGAAAGCTTTTTTCTGGTTCGCAGTTGAATTTTTTGGAAGCAAAAATCTACACGGATCAGCTTGGCCACCATTACAGATCTGATTCACATATGCATACGTATAATGTTTCATTTGAAACTGTTGTACACAGCCCTCTTATGCCTGACTAAACTGTGACCATATGGAAAAACACTTGGCCTGTTCAAGTCAAATTTTGGGTATGTTTATATACTTATCTTTATCACAATATCTCTCATTTTATATGTTTAATGATATTAAATTAGCTGATCAGGAATATATTTAATAGCTATAATGGATCACACTGGAAGGACTTTGATTATCTTAATAATAACATGCCCACTGCTGAGCAGTTAATGCAATGCATCACTTTTTACCAGTAAAAAGAATAAAAAGGGAAAGAGAGACAATTATAATAGAACAATATTTGACACCACTGTGGTTAAATTCATATAATCAAGAGCAATCATTTATTCCAGTGAAAAGATTGCTGCTGAAGGCTGGCGGTTCCCAGGGCAATAAACATGTTTTAAAAGTGGTAAACGTTGGAAAGGAAATACAGCACACGACTGCTGTTTTATGCTTTGGCTGCATGTCTAGAAAAGGTATATATTATCTCAGTAATAGATGAACCTTGATGTTTCTGCCACCGCTCTTTCCTTTTGCTAAGACCCAAAATATGTTGCGATACTGTCTCTGCTACTTTCCCAGGATGGATTTAGCCACAGTCCGGTGTTGAGGTGTCATTTGCGTTCAAATAGGTTGGGCTAAGCAGCTTTATAGCCTCTGATTTAACTTTACCACAGCACCTCAACAACAACTTTATAGCTCAGTTTGCCCACCTCACCATGTTGGCCTCAGTGGGTCCACTTTTTTGTCTGGAGGACTACAAACAAGTGTCCACTTGTTGAGCTTATTTTGCCGTTTCAGGAGCAGTCTAAACTCACTGATCATAACGGGTTAGGCTGTCTTTTTAATTCTGTGGGCTGGAAAGTGTCACCCGGACTGACTGCAGAGCATGGCCTGCCCAATACTGCTATAACATCATATTAAATGATATATTAAACAATTTAATTTCATTTTAATTTTTGGCTTCATTGTGATTTTGTTCTGCCTCGAATCCACGCTTTGCTTCCAAGTTTAGCAACCTGTTTACAAAAAAGTGATTTTGAAAAGATCAGTACACATTTACTATGGTGCCTGTATTATTTCAGATTATCTGCATCCCTGCTGTCCTATCCTTCTTTCATAACAGCAGCATGTTTCACATGTGGGCAGATTCACTACCGTTGAGCTTTCCGGTATTTGTCTTTGGAGAGCCATATTTTACTGACTTACTTATTTCATTATTATGTTCTGCGTTTTGTGCAAAACATACCTTTGCAGTAAGGATATAATACAATATCTTCAAACAGAGCTATCTGCACTAGAAAATGTATGCTGATTGCACTTTGCTAAAAGCAGATGAGAAGCTTTAGTGAGCTTTAGATTAGGCTGGTAGTGATTACATTCTGGGAGGAAATTATAAAGAGACACAGAGTGTGTGTGTGTGTGTGTGTGTGTGTGTGTGTGTGTGTGTGTGTGTGTGTGTGTGTGTGTGTGTAAGTACTGGCATGCTCAAGCAATCTACGGGGAGCTGGCTATAGATGTGGTGGCTCCATTTTGACTGATGAAGATTAATCCACAGAGACGGGGCCAGCTGTGCTGGATCGATGGTGAAGTGATATTTCATTTTGGAACATTCTGGTTTTTGTAGAACTTTCCTCTAAAGTAAAATATCACCCATCAGCAGCAAAACCAGGCTGCCCTGGGGACTTGACATCAGCAACACTTTAAAAAAACAAGTTTAAAAATCCACATGTATTTGTAATACGCTGAAGTGGATGACATCTGTCTTCATTCTAAATCATTTTTTCCTGTTACTACCATGGTAGTTATTGTGAAATAGGGAGCTTTCATTCATATGTGTCAATTTAAAAGGATGTTTCTAATATTTTTTCTGACTCGTTTTTTGAACATTTTGATGAAATCCCATTTTTAGAATAACCACTTTTCATTTTCTTTTTTCTTTTTGTAAGGAAAGCTCTCTACAGACTACTTTTTTACAGCTCAACTTAAAGCAGCTATGAAAACAGAACAAAGCCAAATGAAATTTTGGTTGGTCACGTTGTCCTTAACTTCCACATGTCAGGATCTCTCCCAACATGCATACATGACTGCTATTTTTTCTTAACTGTAAATCAGTGGGCTGTGGATATGCACATATCATCCTAATTGTATCAAAGCAACAAGTTTGGACTAGCAGGAAAGAAATAGTACACAAAGGAAACGGAGGAGGAAAACATAATAGTATGTGTGTGGGGGTATGGGTGGGGTACACTTGATAGTAAATTTTTTGAAAAGAAAGTGATGATCAAGGGCAAACAAGGGAAATGGCCAAGGGAAGAAGGAAGACTCATGAAAAATGAAGCCAAGCTTGAGCATCAGTCTTTTATGTTTGGTCTCAGTCATCCCGAAGGAAAGAAATAAAAGACATTCAAAATAAAAGATTATTTTGTGTCAAAGCCTTTAGCAGAATGGGAATGGGACTCTGTATACCACAGAACCATCACTCATTAATGTCATTATCCCACGGTGTTACAGGAAACGCAGTCCCTGGACGCACTTAAACACTGTGGCCCACTTTCAGCTGGACTATATATTACTTATCTTTCAGTACACAGTCCAGGTTCATTTATCTCTCACCGACCCTCCTTGATGTTTCACATAACCAAAGAACGTCCTTAGGCTTGCATACTTCATAAAACCACAAAAGAAGTCACTGATGCAACTTGAAAGGATGCTTAATTAAAATAGTGTGGAAATCGTTTTTTTTTTAATCCGTGCGGACTTAAGTTTCATTTGAAAAAGAACAGAGCTCTAAAAAAAAATCCTCCAGACACATAATCTGTTCGCTGAGAAGGAAGATATTGCAAGTTTTTTTTCCTTTTTAAGATTTAAGATGACAAGACTTGATTGCAGCTTCAAAGTTAATAAGACAAATAATAGGTTTGTTGCAGGGTCACCAAAAATGTATCCTATAGAACAAGGGGGTAATGAACATCTGGCTGAAAAACAGAGTTGATTGATTTTCTGTTTAATGAATAATGTAGTTCAAGTTGTTAACTCAATCCCAAGCAACATTTTTTTTATGTTTTCCCCATTATTTATAACTGATATCAAGTTTAACTTCCTGTGGAAATAGATGCTGTAGATTAGTCTGTCATCACTTGCTTAAAACTTCCATTAAATGCACCTCCCTAACTGAAAACCTTTCCCATGAGCATGTCCAGTTTAATTACTCAGATCTTTCCAAATTTAATAAAAGGCTGTGTTTGGTGTAAAAAAAATAATAATCAGATTTTACTGTCTTGAAAATAAACTAGGACTGTTAAATTCAGTCCCAGCAGTTTCTTTTGTCTTATGTTAGTGAACTTGGAGAGAAACGCAAGGAAGCGAGAATTTTTTGAATCGTTTTGTTTTTGTCTTTGATGAGTGACAAGAAACCCACGACAAACCTCTTGACTTTAAGACTATCCCCGATATGGAGACGTCTGGATTCATTCTGCTGCTGGAATCAAGTTGATCATAATTCACTGTGACACATTTATTTGATGTTGAATTTGACTTCTTCTGCAAATCTCACTGAGACCAACATCTCTTTTGAATATGAAAAACATCATATTAGATGCTGACGTTTCCACCCACTTTCTTAGTCACACTTTATGAACAGTCTATGTGTCCGTAAATTGTGAGAATTCCTTAGTTCCTGGAAGCACAGATGGATTATAAAGGCTTAATGAATTCTGAAGAATACAAATAAGGCAAGTGAATTCTAACTAACAACTTCAACTTATTAATAAACAAAATAAAACATCCATTCAAATCCGGTCACTAGGCAGGAGGAATAGATTAGTGGATTTGTGTTTGTGTGAAAGGTGAAAGTCTAATACTTCAATAGTAAAGCATAAGACTTTATATTAACAGTTGCTGCTGTAGATATGCTGTCTGGGTCAGTGGCAAAGGCGAGGAGAGGGAGGGTGTAAACGTTGTCCTGATTGTGGTAATAGACTTGAAGTTATGGACCTGGGTAAGATGAGTAAGGAAGTATAGGATAGATTTACTACTGCACCATTTCAGTTTATCTGCTGGTATTGAAAGAAAATATGAGAGACAGAGCAATTTGCTTCACCTCTGTGGTGTTGAGGCGTTAACTTGGCTGCATCTGGGGTGTAGTGACACTGTGGCCCGTTCCTGCTCCATGCTGAGTTCATGTCTGGACGTGTAGACTTAAAGCAAAACAGATTATTAATAGTCCAGAATTCAGACTCAGAATATTCACCCACCCCTCGCATACCTGATCCTGAACATGATTTATAGCGCATCAGCGTTTATGAGTCATCACTGAGGTTAGCACTTCATTTGCACTGTTTACCAAGCAGATGACAGGGCTTTTGTATCATCACTGTATAACGCAGCCTGTCATCAAGAGATATACATGATTATGTTTGGGCTTTTTAATTTCCTGATATTAGCAAGATTTTTTGTTTTGTTTTTGACCCTTGAACAGATGTTTGCTGCACGAATAAAAAGAACATGTGTTTTCATGTGGGTTGGCAAGGAGAGTCATCTGTTAGGCATTGGAAACTGATTGGATCGGAGACAAAGTAATACTGTAGTTACGCAAAACACATCTCAGAGAAGTACAAACACCTGGTTATTTAAAGTGGAAGTAAACAGTATAACAACACATATGTTCATGCCAAATGTTTGAATAAATCTGGAAACTCCGGTGAATAACAGACATACCACTGGTTGTTTACCGTCACACACACTTTCAGTCTACTTCCTGCTCTTTTTCCTGTTTGGGATCAGTGCTGCATTAGGATTTTGTCCTTTCCAGATTGTCCTTATTATGTCAAAGGTAATGAACAGTCTCAGAGCACTGGGCAGTTGTGTGTGTTTGATTGCTACAACAACTGTACCTGATAAGAGAGCAGATATGGTGATGAAGAGAAGAAGAAGAAAAAAAAACATTATTTTCCCCACCCTCTCGCATATAATTCAGTACACAATTCACTGCTGTAATGTTTTCATCAAAACATATTGGATAATTATCTAAATAAGGATTCATATAGTGATTTAATAAGCTCATCCGCTTGTTTTCCTCTTGTCCCTTGTTTTTCCTCTTTCAAAAGCCTTACAGTTCATGCAGCTGCAATTTTAAGATGTGTTTTCTTTTACATTTCAGTGAAGTTCAGCTGTGTGTTCAACTGCCATGTGCTTTGTGTATGTAAGTGTAATCCATTATCCATGTTTATATACGTGCGTCTGTCAAGGGAAGTGTCTTGTATAGAACGCAGCGGTCATTCAGCTGCTTCCTTCCTGTAGGGACAGTCACACCTTGATCAACAGGAAATGTTGCTTCCTATAAGTACTTGTAGAGATATTTGTCATCCAGAGATTTGTGTGCAGCTTTGTGTTATGTGTCAGTCCATGCTAGCTGTTGACTTATTGCTATTTTTATGTTATATGGTTTTCTGGAACATATCATTCCATATTTAGAGACATACAGACACACTAATACACCATCCGCTTAGTGTTTCTCTTCTGTGATGTGTTATTGTCAAGCTTTGTTTCAAAGAATATTTTGATTGTCTTCTTTTTTTCCCTCCTTTTAACTCTTGTACTACCTACTGCCTTTTAGTGACCTTAGTAGCTTATTTCAGCTATACCCTGTAAATGACTGAAAGTTGCTTTTCTTTTTCTTTCATTATCATGAGCAGAACTTCCTCTAGCACCACCTTCAGTTCAAAACTGATCCAACACTTTGGTCTACGATCAAACACGTGGAATGTAATAGATTTACACAAACATCATTTCAGTCAGAATCAATGTAGTCACAATAAGTTTTGTTTTGTCCATATGCAGTGGAGCATCAGCAGGACGCTAGCACAGGACATAGCAAGCATCAGTGAAAAGAGATTTGACACCTAGTTTGGAATGGAAATGAGGGTTTTCCTATCTTAGAGTAACATTGGGATGAAAGAATTCCGCATCCAAGAGAGTCTGACTATGGAGATATCATTTTTAATTTGGTCTCCCCACTATCTAGATATGGACCTCTTTAACATCTATAACCAAGTAGTCTTCTCAATTATAGAGGTTTTTTCTTTGGAAAATATATAGTTGTGTGTCACTTTGGAAAGTACCGGCAAACCACCTATTTCACCAGTAAGGCACGCGGTATGAACTTTTCACTTAACCCCCATTTTCCCTTTATAAAGTATATAGTTGGTCAAATGAAGTGTGTTTCAGGGACACAGCTAACCCTTCAATGGCATAGATGATTAAATAACCTGATTTTGCTCATGGGATATTTGATTTTGGCAGGACATATGCACGAGTCCATATACTTTTTTTTAACAGAGCTTAGAAATAGCCTGATTTTCATGGTCTGCTCTCAACTTACACACAATACATGCTGCAAACACTAAGTAACACACTCTCGGTATTAGATTACATTTGTGGTTTTGGAGAACAGTGTTCTTCAAAATGAAAAGACATGCTCTGACTGGTTCTAGGTCAAAACATGATGTATAATTATGTCCAAGCAGAGTAGAACGTACTTTTGGCCAACGGTCAGCATTTCAGGTCAAACAAGCATTTGGAAGCATTTTCTGTAATCTTAATCTTAAATAGAATCAGTCTTAATAGATCTCAATCTTAATCTTGTAATAGAATCAATCCTTTTCAAAAGGGCGTCTTTGCTTTTGTATGATGTCGTTCTGTCTCGTGTCTGAGCCACTTGTGTTCTGTAGAAACAATTTGCTGTTTGTTTGTGTTGTCAGGGTGGTAGGTTTCCATCACCACAAATCTGGCACTGGCTCGAAGTCGGTGTGTGTGCGTTTGAATGAGTGACTATGGTTATTTAGTGGGAACCATGTCTCGGTTGTGCCAACAGGCTTTTTAACTTGTTATGGCTAATCACCAAGATAATTACTTTTAATTAGGCTCATTAATCATTATACTTGTCAGTGAGTTTTACTGTGTGTGTGTGTTTGTGCGTGTGTGTGCCTGTGTGTGGGAGGAGGTCTTGGTTGTGGACATGCAAATGAAAGTGTCCCTGTGGGTGTTTTTTGAGGAATGCTTAGGAAGCTTGGAATGTCAGGCCCACTGTTACAGGCCAGTCAATCACTGTACAACGGGAACAAGACTTTGGTTTGCACTGCTGGTAAAATGTCAGACTGATTCCCTGTGTGACACTGGACACCACCAGGGCTGCCCTATGCTGTAATATTTCAGGTAGCTGGTAACATGGTCCTTCAGTCTTCTGTGCAACAGATTCATTTCTACGTAACTCTTCTCATCATGGTCTCTCTTCTTTCCCTCTGTGAGTGTGTGTTTATTTCTTTCCTTCCTTTTTCTCACCTTTGCTTGAGATAATGAACTCACCTGTGGCAATCCTATGACTGACTGCCTGCTATTCAAGATGTAGGAAACACCTCAGTTGATGCCTGATCGTTGAACTGGCAACAGTACTGCTGTATGCTCTGGGTTTTGTTGTTGTCTTACCTTTGTCTCTTGTCTCTTGTGGTTATGTCTTGTTGAGTTACTAAGAGAGAGATTTTCTCGTGTTAAGGGATAATCTCTGCCATAGACCCAACAACCCATTACATTAGCATTAAAAGAGTAGAGGCACTGGTTGGAAGAGGCCAAACAACCTTTGGTGGAGTGAACTCATTATAGGAGCTTTCATCCAAACCACTAAAAGGTCAAACTCCTGTCAGACTAGCTGAGTTTTGTCACTTACTGCTCTGGCTTCTTCTGTTAAGTCTGACACCGTCTTTCAGCAGTTTTCTTTTAGGGATGTTCCAGCCTCCTCAGAAACCATCATTTCCCTTGTGGGAGGCCTTGATTGAGCCAAGCAGAGGAACCAGACCAAGTGGAAGCCCCGCTATTTATTTACCCCTTCCTAAACGCCTGCAGCTGTGGAGACTACCAGTCTGCCTGTGCAGCATGTGTTCCCAAGGATAGCTTGACTTCAGAGTTTCACCCAAAGAATAATGAACTATCTGAACAAGCAAATCAAGCATTAGAGGCAGCCTTACGTTGTGTCACATTCTCCAACGAATCCACCTAAAGCTCTCATCTTCACTACCACTAGCCTGAGTCAGTGATAGAAGACAGGATGGATCCATGAATTCATGTTATTTCCACCAAGTTTTGACCCTACCGTCTGAATGTCACAGCCGAACTCAAGATCATCAGACTTATGTTGTATAATTTTAGTGAGCTTGTGTGAACTGCTCTGCTGCATATCTTGGCTGTACCAAGTCTTTCTCTGACCATTTTCATTAAAAACTGACATACTCAGATCTGACCGTCTGACCTGCCAGATTCAGCTCTGAACTTCAGCAGGTTATCTTGGACATGTTTACATAACCAGATGCGTTGAGTTGACGCCATGTGACTGACTGATAACAACCAGCTGAACTGGTGTACCTAACAAAGTGGCTGGTGAGCATACTGTTTGTTTTTTGTTTTTGTTTACCTTACCTGTATATCCTTGAAGTTGAAGTTCTGTTTATCCTCAGATTTCCAAAGAGTTGTGTTTATATTAACTCAATTTTTTAGATATTTTTTCTAAAGGTAATTTGTTTTTTTAATTTAAAATGAAAATTTCAATGGAGGAATCTCGGCAGCACACATCCTAACAAAAAGAGATTTTATTAGTAGCACACAACTCTGTGTCTCTTTTGTTTGTGAAAGTATGAAAGGCTTAAAGTAAAAGGTTATCCAGGTTTACAATTAATTATGTACTCAATATTCTAGACTAAGTTTAATGTTTTTTAATATAAAGATTTTAGTGATACAACATGATTTTACTGCTGCATTTAATGTAAACTATATTAAAGCCTTCAACAGAACCAGACACAGTGATCACATGATCGTAATAATGTTAATGTATTAATAACGATTATCTTAACATTATACTTCTGAAGGGTGTAAAGTTTTGCAGCACGGTGGTGCAGTGATAAGCACTGATTCCTCACAGCAAGAAGGTTCCTAGTTCAAGTCTGCTACCAGGCTGGGGTCTTTCTCCAGATACTCTAGCTTCCACCCGTAGGCTGAAGACATGCAGTTAGTGGGGTTAGGTTAATTGCTGATTTTTAATTGTCCGTGAGTGAGAGCATGAATAGCGACAGACTGGTGACCCTTCCAGAGTTTATCCTGCCTCTCGCCCTAAGACAGCTCCAGACCCTCCCAGACTAACTCTGAAATGGAAAACAGAGTGGAGGATCTAAGGAAGCAAAGTTGATACACTAATAAGCTTAAAAGAAAATGTAATTTTTTGCATGGTGGGAAGTTTCTGAAATTTTGTTGATGCAAGCTATTGATTATGTCTCTGGATGTTTCCCAGTACTGGAGTCCAGTGTCTTTGTGTATGCTCTCCTCTCTCAATACAAGCTGCCATGGATATATCCATTTGCTACACTGTTGCAAGTCCAAAAACTTTCCAATATATTTAAATATTTCTCCATCAACACTACAGAGTTGTGTCTTATATCCACTGCCTTACTTTTAGATCAAAATATTGTTTTTTTAATTATTATTTAAAATATGTTATGAGATCACTAATGTACAGGATTCAACTCTTTTTAGTATTGAATGACATGGGAACGCCTTTTCTATACTTATTTATTGGTGGGACAAATTGAATGAAAACATAGTGAATATAGGGGGCATTCGTTTGCGTTTGTGTAGGAGTCTCAGTGATATCATGTTTCCTGTAGGTCACTGTGTGCCAGCTTCCATTCATTCCATCATGATGCTCTCTGTATAGCTATATATGAAAATACAGTTCTGTGTGAAAGTACTGAGTCACCCCTTCTTTTAGATTTTTCTGGGAAAATGGGAAACAGGTGCAGCGATTTATTGAATCATGAAAATATAAATGGAATGAGTAAAAAACAGAGCTTGGATAGCTCTAACAAGCTTGAAAGTTAATATTTGCTATATAGCTTTCTTGTAATTTCTTTAAGTAGTCTTCAGGAATAGTTTTTCAGGCATCTCAAAGGACATTCAAAGTTCTTCTTTGGATCTTTCCTCCTTTTGTTCTGTTCTCTGTTGAGCTGATCCCAAACTGCTTCAATAATGTTGAGGTCCAATCCATGACTGATAGTGTTCAATTGTGTGTTTTTTGCATCTAGGTATGCTTTTACTGCATTGGCAGTGCATTTGGGATCATTGCCGTGATAAAATATGAAGCTGTTTCCAATCAAACAGTTTCCAGATGGTATGCACCGTGTTGCATGGTGGATCAAAATCTGACGGCACTTTTCTTCAATTTTGACAAGATCTCCAACACCACTGGCTGAACTGCAGCCCCGAACTGCAGAGCCACAGTGCCTCCACCGCATTTTATGGACGACTGTCTGGATCTGGAGATTAAACTTCTTTACTCAAGTACAAGTGAAAAAGTAAAGGCTCTGAAATGTACTCAAAGTAAGAAAGTAAAGGACAATTCTACTAAAACTAATTTTCTTCTGCACAAGTTGTGTACATTATTAACTAGTTATCACTAAAAATCTCTGCAAATCTATCAGCTCACTTTTTTGGAAAAAAAAAGTCTTGATATCCTGTGTCTGTGTACAGAGCAGGGGGAACATCTAGGATCAAACTTTTCGGGAGGGCTCAGCCCCTGATCATAAAGTCATGTTTACATTGTCTTGCAAAAATTATTAATGGAATATGTTGTTTGCAAAAAATATTCAGTCCTTTTCACATATACACACCTTAAATCAATCAACTACACATTAAAATGTGACTTTTAACAGCAACCTAATTGCCAATTAGTACCCATTGTGGTGTTTAAGAATAAATAATCACAGTTTTCAATATAAAGCAAACATTTTAAAGAGTGGCACTTTAGTTATAAAATCTAAGGGAAACGTTTAGTAATGTGACCACAATATTCCGAATTGAAGGAATTGTTTATAGCAAACGAGATAAGCAGAGAAAAGTGCACAGTCTTTATTTTCAGTCTCGTAGCAACACAAAGGCAGTACATTTTACCTAAAGGAATTAAAAACTCACACTTCTACTCTATGCATCTGGACATAATGCTAACTAATTGCTTTTACATTAAGGTTTTCTCATTCATATACTGTAAATCTTCCTGTTTTTGTGCAGAATAAACACGGGATATCAGATTGGAGACTGTTTATGTGGTCTGTCACTAAAATGTAATGCATGTTTATAGTGATACAAATTCAGTTAAAAGCTACATTCATGTCAACTCATATTTTCTATTTAGAATGAGAAATCATCATCAATGAATGTGGGTGAAACAGAAGCTACCCTAGCTATATAATTTTATTGACAGTGATTGCATGTCCAGTTTTACTTGCTTCTTTTTGTCCAGTGCAGTACTCTTAGACTTAGACTTAGAGCTTTTTACTCACTGCAGTAACTAGTGTCATTTTAGAAAACTGTCTTCATTCACTGTTTTTCTCCATCTGTCTTACATTCCCTCTGGTGTGCCCAAAGAAAACAATCCTTCTCTGTGGGAAAGAACAACTCACTTGTGGATGTTCACCTGTCTGCCTTTGGCTGCAACACCTTCTCTTGTGTAATAAAACTTCTAAACCTGGTTCATCTCTCATCGTCTGCCTGTGGCTCCAAAAACCTGCGCTGGTTTTGACTTTTGCAATGAATTAAACTCGATGTTTCTACCAGCTATTTTTGTGGAAAGTTACCTGAACCTTGTGCTATGTAAATCAGAATACATACTTTACATCTTTAAATTTTAATTGTAATAAAGTTATTCAGCTTGAATCAGTTAAATAGAACATCAGCAGAAAAAAAGAAAAAATCCTCTATTTTCTGTTGCCAAAATAGTAGCGGGTGACTTTGCCTTTAAACAGAAAATGAGTAGGGAAGGGGTTAACATGGAATTCAGCATGTGGGGTAATTAATATCGCTCGTACTGACTTGAGGAGTTAGTTGAAGGTTTAAAATTCCAGTGTTGCATATAGCACTGAGCAGTCCTTGCCTTATAAATATGATCTATCCTGTCTTTCTTATCTTTCTCCATCTCTGAGTGAAGTTTGCTCTCTTTTTTTCTCTCCTTGTGAAAAACAACAGCTGGACCTTTAGCTAGCAACACACTGTGCGACAAACTGCACGCAAAGTTTGTGTTTGCTGATGTTTGTTAAGCTGATAGAAACGCTGCATTTGAAATTACCTGCTACTTAAAACACGACTCCCTTTATGCTTCTCACTCCAATTATGTAGTGCTAGCTAGATCCTGAGGTTTCGCAACCACAATTGATGAACATCTGCATTCATCACAGTGTTCTGCTAAAAAACATAAAAACACTTTAACCCCTTACTGTGTCACTTGATTTTGCCTCGTTGATCTCCTTAAATGCGACATCCCCTAGTGATTAAAACATGAATAGCACTGCCTTTCATGTGTAACTCAGGCTCAGACTGGTTTGATATATGAAGGCCCACAATGACATGAAAAAATAACTTGAAACAACTGTTTTAAACCAAAAGCCTGTTTTGAAGTAGTAGAAAGTACAGATATTTGTTTAAAAATGTAAGGAAAAAAAGTAAAAAGCTGTCCAAAAAAATAAATACACAAGTAAAGTACAGATACCTGAACATTTTACTTAAGTAGAGTAACAAAGTACTTGTACTTAAGAAATAATCTAGCAAAGACCTGGCAAAAGACCTGCGAGATCCATCCGGCCCTTCAGTTGCTTCAACTACTGTTCACTGAAGCCTCATCAGAAGAATGATATGCTAAACTTTCACCTAATAGCTCTTTGGGAATCACGTTGTTGTTATAAAAATACTGTTTTATGTCACTTAAACTGTCCTATCTTTGACATTGTTCATGGATTTAACTAAATGAGAACAAATGATGACATTTTAATAGGCTGCTGGTAACAAATTTTAGCAAAAAGTTGTCTACTATGTGTTAACATATCACTGGCTCATACCTTTTGTTAACTAGAGAACGACCCAGAGCCAATGATTGATACAGACACATACAGATCGGTATCTTGATAAAGATACACAGTTAGAAACATACAGTGTACATACACATGCACGTAAGTACTGACCACTGCACCCTACAATGGTTCCTCAGTTTAAGAAGACAGGTAACTGTGTGTATGTTTAATCCACGTTCTTATCATTAAACCCCTGTTGCTTCATTAGTGAACCAACAATTTACTTCTTTTCTTTCAAAATATCCTCACTCTTTAATCTCAACCCTGACTCAACATACGAGTCAGAGAACACATAAATAGGAACAAAGTGGTAAATAGTAACCAGTAAAATCAGTATACCTCAATTATAACTCCACAGAGCACAGCAGACTCATTTTAACACTTGCAGAATAATGCAGCTCATTGAGAGCACTGGGGAACTAATGGGTTGCCAGTTTGAGTAATATGGACCCAATTTGCCTTTCTATGTGTTTATGACTGGTGACCGCATACTCCATTTGTGTGTGTGTAAGCGTCTGAAAACTTGAACATATGTGAATGTTTTTCATGCGTAAAGGAATGGTCGTGGTCTTGCTCGTTTTTTTGTGTGCGCTGTGTTGTAAGTCCCAGTGTGCATGTGTGTTCATGTTCCCATTGCTATGCGGCCTGCCGTGACGATTTCAGGATAAAGAATGTGGGTCTACATGTCAAAGATGTAGATGCAGTTAAACAGTTAAATAGGGAGAGCTACAAAAAGAGAGGTCAGCCATCCAAAGCAGCTGTCTGCTGCTATCTCTATTCGACATGCCTGTGCTAAATGTGCATTTGTGTTTGTTTGCACTAACACCACTGATTATCTAAACAAGTAACAATTTGCATCAGCAATAACAGGACAGACAGTGGGCTTAATAGTAGTAAGACAACAATAAGCAGCTTGTTGTTGGTGTGTTTTTATTGAGTGCTATAGTTCACTTTTTGGCAGCTGGAAATCCAAATGATGTGTTTCTGCTTCCAATTTCTTATTAATATTACACATCTATCAGTTTTACTATATAAAACATCACCATTCAGCCTTTCCAATGTCCAGCCCTGTATGTGGATTCTCAGTTTTACAGCAGAGCGTTCTTACACTGCCACCATGTGGTCAAAACACAGATGACACTCCAGTCCTGGTAAATTAAAAGTTGAAATAAACTAAATTTAATAAAAGATTGATCTAAATGTATCTCTCTGTAAAACATATAAAACAAGTAAATCACTTAAAAATGTAATATTTATACTTCTTTAACCTGCAAGGAGACTAAAAATCAGTGTTTGAAATTTAGTTGTTTCCCTTTTTCTGTTCTTTAAAATTGTTATTGGGTATTAAGTGTAGGATTATTTGTTTACTATCGTTTTTTGGTAGCCTTGCATATAGCCGAGCTAACTGTTTGCGTTTGTTTCCCGTCTTTATGCTAAGCTAGAGCTAGCCAAGCTATTTTTTTTCTTTATTTGAAGCACTGACAGGAGACTGGCATCGATCAACAGCAAATTATCCTGTTTAAGGCCTCAGTCACACAGGATGGCACACCAGTTGGCAGCCACCTGGCAATGACTGGCCCAAAAGGAGTTGGCAAGTGGTTGCTGGAGGTTGCTTAGTGAAATTTATGCTGTGTTATCTACTCCACTAGTGTTAGTGGAACTTGCAAAAGTGCAACACACTCCAGAAAGAGGCCTTGCACCGTCAAAATAGAAGTTGTGGCATTTGAAACATATTTGTTTCAGTGCTAAGCTTTTACTTTGAAGGGGAAAGGTCTCTGTTTGTGGGGTGTCATACGTTCGCATGGTTCACGAATGCTTGTCAAGTAGTTTATGAGATTTTGCAGAAGTCAATCTCTCCCAGGTATACTAGAGGAAACTGCAGGGATCTGTTAGTAGCCACAAGAAGATTTTTGGTCCAGCAGCCTGTTTGCGACTGATTTCACCCAGCACCTCCAGGACAGGAGGTTGCCGGGGGGGTGACAGACTGGTCTGTAGGCCTATGTGACAGGGGCCTAAACAAATTAAAGATGAAGAATTATGCACAATGAATGAAAGTCTCAAAGCAAACAGTTTTTTATAATGTTTCAATGTTTAATAACAAATCCACGACCAAACTATGAGAAGTACTTAAAGGACCTTAATTACAACATAAAGGCAGATGGCATCCAAAGGAACCATGTGGATTAATCATTAAATTTAAACTTTTAAATGTGTTTGCTGAGGGACAAATTATGGTGTGAGTTAAAATTGTATGTAAAAAGTGTTTTTAATGCATACAAATGAAATGATGGAACAAGCAAACCAGTAGAGACTGATGAATGATATGAAGAGGGAAGTTAAGTTGTAGCTAATAAAGGGTTCACATGAGGAAATGATTATGGATTATGATTCCTTTTATTTTTTTGTCATGTTGTGTAGTAGCACATCAGCATTCTTATCAGATCTTAGACAGGGTGTTTGGGGCATTTGATGTGATTTTTTTTTTCTGTATTTGTTTTAACACCAGCTTTATTTTGTAATGATTCATGTCAGAGAAACTCAAAGTTTTTGTTTGATGAAAGGATGGCATGTTTGAATTTAGTGAAAATATCAATGTGACAGAGCTTTGATATGTGTGTACTGTTCATATTCTTCAAAGTTGTCTTTGAATCACAGGTTTAAAACACTTGATCCACAAAAAAATAAAAATAAAAATTAAAAAATAAAAAATAAAAAAAAATTGTTATTGGACCATCATTCTGAGGTACTGAGAACCTGTAGTTTAATGTTTTTGTAGTGTGAAGTGCATTTAGTTACTATTTTATGTGCAGCTAACTTCCTGTTTTTTCATATTTATGTAACCTCATGAAATCAGTTCATTCTGATAGTTGAACAGGAGAGATTACAAGCAAATCTGGAAGTAACTGCATATTTTTATTGTGTTAATGAAAAAAAACTTGACAAGACATTTCACAAATAACTGGGAGTATTACAGTGCACCACGTTACTTTGGCCTTCGACCTTTGAACTTTCATCTACAGACCACTCTACACACAGCTGTTCCTTTGCCATTATATACAGAGCTTTGCTTTTCCCCCCGAGACTCACACATGGACACACGCACACACGCATAAAACAGAAGCACACAATTCACCCACCCTCACACACACACACACAAACACACACATACAAGCTTCTCCTTGTGAGCTGTTGAACAGGGGTGCGTCACATGACATGGAATCCAACAGGACTATTTGATTGGAGGACTGTGTGAACATCAAAGACTCTAAGTGGACACTGTCTTTAAGGAAGAGCTTCTCCATTGGCTGTAATGTACAAACTTGTTGGGGATGAGTAATTTTAAGCAAAACACAAACAACACAGATGTAAATCTACATGTATAGGAAAAATAAAAATCCACCACAACATATCAGCTTATCTTTGCACATAAATACATACGAATAATAATAATAATATTCAACATTGTGCTTTCTTTCTCTCCATCTCTTTCTTGCCACCACACCATTGTCAAATGCATTAGCCACTAACATTGGTCATGCAATTTCAAGCACAAAACAACAGCTGGGTTAAAAGGAATACTCAGGCAGTTTGACATCACTACCAGTGTAAAAAAATGCAGTTTTGTAAGAAGGAAAACCCCTATAGAGTTAATATTAGCACAACTTAAGTAGTTCTATGATTAAAAAGCAGGCGTTGGCACATGCAGAGACTAACAGCATGCTCCTGCAATGAAAATCAGTTTACTTATTTTAATGCAGTAACCCCTCTCTACCTGGACGTGGTGTCAAAATGCAGAGTGTCCCTTTTACAGGCGTCAGTCGGTTCAGTTCAGTTTAACGAGTTAATTACATCTCTATAAAGAAGGTATATAAATAACAGCAACAATGAATCCAAACATCAAAAGTCCACTCACAGGTCTAGTTTATGCCATGAAACATAAACAGACCACATATTCATCATGAAGAACAGACTGAACGCAAATAAAAAGCATGTTTTATTTTACAAGGCCAGCCAGTTTCACTTTCTTTCATGTGGATAGACTATGATACATTAAAGTATGGTACCACAGGTAGGCTTCACCTAAGCCTGTACACACAATGGACACTAGGGGCAGGGCTACACACACAATGTTAGCACAGACAACCAACAAACAAAGACTTCTATACAGACAGTACACAGCGAGAGATTAGACTAAAACATGAGAAGGAAGACCTTATAGTACTAATTGTCCATTATGTAGGGATGACATCATTAAGCAGCAGAAATCAGTGACACTAATGACCAGAACACCAAACCGAGAAGTGATTACAACAGTGTATGAAGTCACATGATAGAGTTGTTTTTCTTTTCTGTTGCAGTGAAAATGCGTTGTGGTTTTTATAACCGTGCTAGAAGAAGAATCTGTGACTCGCTTAATTTAAATCTTTGCATAACTATTTAAAAACAAACAATATATGCAAGAACAGTGTAAAACAAAAGAAGTACCGCTTCGAATACCAAAAAAAAAAAAAATTAAAATTAAAATTATAGACTCACTCATAAATATCATGCTAATATATATACCGCAACGTAGCCCAGAAACACAGGTTGTCATACTTGGAGTCCACTAATATCTTTCCTTTTCCTCTTCATCCTGCTCGCCACATTAATGCTCCTCACCCAAAAAACACCCGTCATCATTTTGTCTTAATGTTTACGCACAAAATGTTGAAATCAGCTAATTTGTCATCTTTGGAGTGAGGTTTTGGATTATGTCAGAGCTCTTCCTACTGTCTTTCTTGTATTTTTACACATAACAGATACCAGGTTCGTTTTAGACATACTTATTTAGGTTATTATTTGCTTTCAAACTGATTTCTTTGTGCTCCACCTGTGTCTTTGTACTGTAAACATCTTTTTGTCATTTCATGGAATTCGAGTAGATTTTCCTCTACTCTTTCTACAGTGGTTCAAGCCAGTATGTAAAACAATATATGTAATCACATCAGGCCAAATATGCCTGCTCTCTAACTATGACCACCTGCTTTGCATTGTTTAATTTAGTTTGCCGTGACATGCCTCAAATTGCCCGAGGAAAACTGCAATCTGTTTTTTTTAAACAGCAAAATATAACATAACCAGTTATTTGCTGTGATGATCTGCTCCACAGGATGCCAGCTCTTTCTTTTGTGACTGTTTTATGTAATATGCGCAAAACCATGGAAAAGTGACATTAATATGAATGCACTTGCTGTGTACAACACCACAGGAAGTTGTTCATTTCTATGAACAAGTTTCAAATGTTACTTCTTTTTTTAACTGCCTGTGCAATTGAACTTAAATAGTAATGTGTTTCCAGTTACTTTTTTGTATGTTCCAGTTGCTCCGTTCGGTCCCATTGTGCATAAAACAAGAGTCCACACTTTTGCTACGCTGGCATGAAATCTTCAGGGCAAAAAAGCCGTTAGGAGTTAATCCAAAACTTTTGGGCTTACATTTGTTTCTGTGGTTCAGTCCATTAAAACAGTGTGCACACTGTGACGCACCAACTACACGCAATGTGTAATTGGATTTTTTGAGATGTGGAAATCCTTTGCTATGAACCCATGACAGGTAAGTGAGTTTATTGCTCACACATAAAGGTGTGTTTACTCCCATGTATCTGCTAGTAAACGCACTAATCTAGTGGAACTATAAAGGGATCGTGCAGAATCAGTTAGAGCAGTAAGGCAGCACATGCAGGGACTGGCCAGTGGGATGAGGACTCAGGGATTGGACTACCATATAGTGGGGGCATCCATAGATAAATATACACAATAGAGGAGGTGCTGTGTGTGTCCGTGTGTGTAAGTGTGTGCGTATGTGGGTGTATCTGTATGTGTGAACACCTCCAGGAGTTCTTGGTTTCTCAGTCTCTGTCGTTCTCCTGCTTTCTTCTTGTTTCAGTCCTTCTTTTCTCCCTCCGTTTCTTTCTCCACATCGTTACTCCCCTGCACTGCGTGGCGCACGTGGGTTTGGTTTCCCATCGTGGGTCCGACGGTTTCTCCCCTTCCTTATCTCCTGAAGATGCTTCCATTTCTTATTAGGTGGGCGGACAGCAGGACGCAGAGGTGCGATGTCCTTACCCTCCTGGTCACCACCGGTGTTCCTGCGTGCCCAAACCTGCTCGCAAATCTGGTCAACCGTGTTTAGGTTCGGATGGTCCACCAGCTGCATGAAGTCCCGGTACCAAAGCTTTTGATTGGTCATTGGGGGTCCACCTCCGCTGCGGGGGTCTAATCGAACAGGGGCATCGGAGGGTAGATTGGAGACAAATGAAGGTGTGGAAGGTACAAGTTCTAAGGTGATGCCTAGTAAAGTTTGGGTGAAGCCATGCTCCATCGCATGGCACTGGTAGATGCCAATATCTCTTTTCAGGACACGGCGAATCAGAAGACCTCTGTCTGTCTGGAGAATGCGATCGTCTAGATGGACCTATAAGCAAGAAAAAATCCACTTAAATCATGAAAAGAAATAAGCTCTAAAGCTGCAAAGCTGTTGTTTGCTAAAGTAATTATAAACAAAATAATTTGATTTCTGATCTGATCTGATGATGCAAACACACACAAAACATTTTCATGACCTATAAATGCCACAGTATACTTTAATGACTTCTCGGTCATCATCTCTGGCCAGTGTCAGCCATTCCTCTCACCTCTTCTCGTCGATTCTGTGGATGTTTCTGGAAGGTCCAGGTGATTCTGGCCTGAAGGGATTTGGGGACACACTCCAAGAAAGTGCTACTTCCCTCTACACCATACAGCTTCTTCTCTGCAATACGATGCTTATGATGATCTGCAGGGGGCAGCAGAGACAAACACAAAATGAGTCAATTTAGAGCAGCACATGTGCTCGCTAATAACAAAACATGTCCAGATTAGAATAAGACAGAGGAACCTGGAAGGATAGGATGGTGAATCCAGAAATGTTACTAGAAAAAACAGACAGGCAGAAATATTGTTTTCTAAAATGAGTGATATGACCCTAAATCTTAACCGCAGCCATAAAATTGCACAAAAGTACTCAAAGACTTAAAAGTCAGCCTACATCAAGGCCAGAGGTGGGGAGAGGATTACACAGATTACTGGTGAAACAATCGTCTACAAACTGCCAAACAGACTCCTGATCAGCATTTTATGGTACTTTGGGGTAGTGCCGATCTCATCACAGACAATTACTCTGACCTTCATTAGTTTTACACAACACAGCTTGCAGGCCAAATGACGTAATCGCATTACTCAGGAGCTCCTTCAGTTTGAGCGATTAGCCTGATTCAGCTTTATGGCAGCAAGACAGCAACAAAATGCTGGTATTGTGGCCTGAGCAGACAGAGGTCACCAGGGGTGAAAGCGGGGGATATTTTAGATTATTTGGCATAAGGACTGTAAGATTTCAGATGGCAAGCTTCTCAATGAGTCCAAGAAGCATCAGACTACAGCGTGCATAGTTTAGTCTTAACAAATAGGATTAACACCAGTTTTCCTAACATGTCTACAAAAGTCATTGTTGTAGATATGGAAATGATGAAAGAATTGTACCTCCTGAGCACAGAGTGTTAGGGTCTCCATTTCTTACATCCTGGCGGCGAAAACGTCTGTAACAAGTTTGACATTTTAGTTTAAGAAAAGGAATGTTTTCTTGCACGACAGTATTTGCAAATTCACTTTTTTTTTAAGCAAAGACAATCTGTTATAGGTCATGTTAATGTCAAAGACCTCTTTGTGTTTGGCAGGTAGCGAGTACAGGAAGTTCCATCCCAAGCACAGTACGGGTCTCTGGCCAGGCAACACTCAGCGCAGGCCTTCCCGTATACACTGCAGCGGTGAAGTGGAATCTGGGCAAGGCCCGTGTCAGAGCCGACATACAGCTGTTGCTGTGAAAACAACGCAAGCAAAGAGAAGCATTTAAAACATGCTTTATTCTGAAACAGCTCAAAAGCTTATGTGCCAGAAATACCATCCATGTGTCCATTATGGCAATTTATGTTGGCTCTCTTTGGTTATATTGAGCATTATCCATCATCACCATTAGTACAGCCTCACATACTATATTGCTCTTTCGGGACATATAAATATATTGCTGTGTAGATAAACAGGTCGATTAATTTCTAAGTCTAGATATGTCAACCATTTCCACTGTGAAGAGGAAATAATTGACTAAAGATAATACAGTGCTGCACTGTTTGACATACTCTTAAAAACATGATTTGGGGGCTTTTAACAATTAAACAAGCATACCCGTTTTGAGGAGATCTGCATGTTGATGATAGATGAGGCGTCCTGGGAAGGAGAAGAGATGTACCAAACTAAATAACATACTTTTTAGATTTGACCAAAATTATCGGTATGTAGTTAAATTTTATTTATATAGCACCAAATCAAAACTTCAAGGTGCTTTATATCGTAAGGTAAATATACTACAATAATACAATATACAATGGATGTATACATGCATATGCATACAATGTTCTTTCAAACTATCCTTTGTTTTCCTCTTTAGGTCATGTCCAGGGAGTACAGTACAGTTACTAAAAGGCATACAAGTTTGAATGATCCATTCATTTCAACACTTCATTGAGATTTAATGCTTGTAAGAATACAACATGTCATGATGACTAAATGTACTAAATACATGTACTTTCATGTATTGTTGTTAGCACAGTTTTCTTACTTTGAAAACTTCCAACTCCTCCAGTAAAAGTTCCTCCATGTTGTTCCAGCTCTCCTTGGGGACACTGATAACCTTTAGTACTGTCCCTTTATCTGAAATTTCACACACACAACCGCTTAATAACTAATTTCATCATTTTCCTGTTTAACCCTAGAGTTAGAAATGATCACTGCTCATTCACCTGTGCCAATGAACATGACATCGTACTGTCCATCAGCAGCATTGACTCTGTCCACAGCGATCTGTGTAAAGCTGTAGTCCACATTGGTCCTGATGAAGATGGGCCTTCGACTCATAGGGTAGACCGGGTTGTACATTAGAGGGTGGTGACGCGCGAACTGAATCACATCATCTGGGAAACCCTTTGTTGACTCAAAGCTGCCGAATGTCTTGCTGGGGCACTAAAGAAGGACAGAAAAAATCGAATTAGTATTTTGGGAACTTAAAAAGTTTACATTGAGGTTAGTGCACTTTGCTGAACATCAGTGGGGATACAAATAAAAAGAGGATTTTAAAAAACTACTACTACAGTGAAACTACTGTGAGTACACATTTTCTCTCAGGATCTGAATGCGTGAACGTGCATGCATGCGGCTGCTGTAAAGCTCTGCAAAAAACAGCTGACTCTGAGTCAGTGCTCTCCTATTTACTATGTTTGGACTCGGTCATTGCACAATGACTGATATTTGATGAGTAAACTTGTTTTGTCTTTCTGGATGTAAACTGAAATTAAATGCCGAACTTCTCAGCACTTTAGCTGACCTGAAGTACACAAAGCACAGTTCAACAGAGAGGTGATTATGGTGTGATGGGTCTCAAGGACTTAAAAGAGATTTACACCAGGTCAGAGTCCAGCCACTCTCTTTAATTAAAATTCCAGTCCTGGATTTTCTAAATGCTGAAAACTCAATTTAGCATCATGCAGCAACTATTCTCATACAATTCCATGTTTTTCTTTTTACTAATTTGCACTATATTGAGCCACACTGTTTGTTTTTTTTGTTTTGTTTTGTTTTTTGTGGGTTATGCATTTTAAATCAGAATGTCCATTATGTGCACTTTTTGCATAAATGTCCTTGAAAGCATGATCGTGTTCTTAAAATCTGATTTGTTCTGCTAATTTTACAATCCAGCGAGGTAATGATGGTGTGAGGGAGGGTTTTCTGTAGGCCAAATACAATTAGTATTCTGCATTCATACAACAGAGATTGTTCTCCAGCAGCAGTAACAGCTGAAGCTCTGCATAACAAATCCTGCTGATGCTACACTTGTGTGCTTAGCTGAATGTAAAGGCCCATAATGAGCACATATTGATTGAAAGGAAAGGGGGGGTTGGAAGAAAACAATATTTAATAGTGAATACTGCCTCAATGTGACTATGAGGCCTTTTTTTTTTACGACTTTTTTGTTTTGTTTTGAGTTTTAGTTTGACATACTAAAGAATATTCCACTGTATGTGATGGTCTAGCATTATTAATTTATTGGGTCATTATATCTATGGCTGTTCATATAACGATATATATTGGATAACGATATAAAAATGTCTATCGTTTCATTTTACGCTATCGTTTGTTTCGTGGTGTTGCAAAATAAGCAACATCGTTTTGATGGTCACTGTAGTGGCTATATTAATTAATTAAGTTCTCTCTTTCTCTTATATGTAACCTCACTACAGATGGACAAGCGCCTGTTTTCATGCGTTGTGGTTAGCAACAACGATGACAACACCATCGCGTGTCCGCTTGTTTATGTTCCACATAAATCTTTCACAATAAAGCTCAAGATCCTGTTGAGACTTTTCAAAATAAACTGAATCACGTGAAAGAGCAGATTATTTATGGAAGAGAAATAAAAAAGAGCCGCCAGGTGCTAAAAAATAAACCTTAGACTCAAATGTTAGAACAGGCTTTTCCCCGCAGCACGCTGTGTAATAAATGCTCACAAAGAAACGGCGGCCGTTACAACTTATGTCTACAAAGTGTATAGTTTGATGCATCGGTTAAAACCATCCAGCTACATGACGCACAGCTGGAAACACTTCCCGCAAGTCGAGCTGCCCGAGATTCATAGAATTTACAGAAAATGTTATAGTTTTGTGATTTATATCGTTATAGAATTGAGATTTTGGTCATATCGCACAGCCCTATCTATGGCAATGTGTTATATATTATAGGATGCATATATGTTTTGTACTTAAAATCAGATTTTAAGTGCAAAGTAATAACTAAACATTAACGTAATCTAAAATATACACTTCCATCTGAAAAGTAGCAAGTAAAAGTTTCTCACAATTACGCAAATATGTGTACATTTACTTGATCAGCCAACACTGCACTGCTGGAAACTCTAGATACTGTGACGCTGATGCGCTTTTATGATTACTGACATACCATTCCGGGGCGGGGATAGGGCACTTTTCCCTGGAAGGGGACCCACTGGTAGTTGGGCCCCTCTTTGTGAGCAAATGGCCCCAGGAAGGCCCTCCGGATGTCATTCATGGAGTAGAGACACACAGCTGAGCCTTTAAATACACTGCTGCTGGTGGACAGAGGGAGTTGGGTTAGATGCAACAAAAACACGCAAAATACACAAAAACGTCTCTCCTCACACACAGACATGCACAAACACACACACGTAATATGAACAGATTCTGACCTGGAAGTGGAGAAGACGGTGTAAACCAGAGGGTTCTTTCTGTCCCTCGTCTGCAGCAGGAAAACATCGCCTAAGGGTGGACGGCCATGCACACACACACAAACACACAAACACACACACTGGTCAGGTGGCAGTAGACTAACGGTCAAAGGTTGAGTGAAAGATAAACAAAACCCTTTGGCCATGTCTAAGAACCTTAACGAGACATGTTACTGATAACTGAGGGTCATGACATGGAACAAAATCCACCACAGGTTCATGCAGCTTATAAAAATCTTTTAAACAAACTGAGTTTCATTAAGTTTTTGCTTCACTTGTCAGGTTTGAGATCTCCATAATAAACAAGAGCGTATTTCTTAGTCTTGAGCCACAAAATGTGCTTCCATGTACTTTAATGAAATTCCTGCTTCTAAAGACATAACATGGTGCACATATTTTAATAGAACAAAAACTTCAGATTAACAATTATTTATTTTTACATGGATATAGTTGGAAAAATTCAAGGTCAAGACAAGAGACTGAAAGTTCATGAGGGAATCTGATGGACAGATGTGGCCAAAGGGTAATTTAGACTTTAGCCTACACCACTTACTTTTCCTTTCACTATGTCATGAGATAAGCACAAAGACAGATCATATTATAGCCCACAGATACAGCCTAGAAAGCTCTATCGGAAACATCTTGAGAGCTGAAACTCGTGCAGCTGCTCAGCAAACCACATGACTGCAGGTTCGGGGAGACGTTGCATAACAACAAATAGCTCATTCTTTTTAAAATATATTCCAATAATAATTTTAGTAATACGTATAAGTAATTTCTCATTTTGGTAAAAGTAAATCCTGAATTCCAGATAGAGTGAAACAAACCAAAAGCAACTTGTTTTTTATTTGAAAGAAATCTCTGGTCATCTCAGGTATAGTTAGCTAAATAACTGGCCTGACATTAATCTCATAAACAGGTTGAAAATCCAGTCTCTGCATGTCTTTTTATTACACCTAGCTGACTTATTATGAAGGTGAAAACCCCATAAAAAGGTTCCTAAATGCTTTATTGTTTATATTTTAAAGCACTATTGCTAATTTTAAAAATTACAACAGAAAAACTCTGAATGTCGACTGTAAATCATGTTTGAATGTCAGGTCTCTGATAAAAACTCTGACTTTGTGCTAAAGTGATACTGAGCTCTTCTGATCTTCATGACAGACTCACTGTTAGTCTATTCTCTGATGAAATAACTTCCACAATTAGTTTTTGCACTGCGGGTTAATGCTAAATTTATTATGAACAAGATGAGGAGTGCCAAACTACCAAACATCACAGCTATGTCCATTTTGTATCCACATATAGCTTTAAAAGGCAAAAAATGTGCCTAACATTGCTCTTAGGATACTCATCAGCTTGACTTGCATTTTATAACTTCTTATGGGTATGGGTCAGTACTGGACACTGCTCTGAGGATGGGTTCAAAAAAGGGTCATTTTTTCCAGAGGAACAAACATGATTTACATTTGTCCTCTAAGTCCAAGGATCCCTCATAGAATCACACTATATTTCACCAGACATTCATTTTATTACAACTGCAAAATGTGGTTAGAAATTGGCGTCTATGCTCCAAAGTCATAAATATCATCCTGGAGCCAAAGGATAGGGGTTGAAAGACCAGGCAGCAATGCAGGGCAACAGTGGCACCGTCATGTCAGAGGAAGATATGGAAGGTTTTGGAGCTTAAACAGACCATAAAACTGGGAATGTGTGCTTGGTGTGCAAGGTGTACAGGACAGTCTTTAGAAAAGGCTTTTAAAAATATACACATACATACATATATATATAATGAAAAGTATAACTTCTCGGTGGAAATTCATATAGGTTTACAAGAAAATTGTGGCTTCTTTGTCATTTGATATGCTTTATAAATATAAATCCACTTCTGGATTTCATCTCCTGAAAACACATTATAGGTTTTTGTCATATGAAGAGTTACCAGAGACGAGCCTCTAACTTTCTCTAAACCCACAGCAAAAACATTGGCTTTCGATCAGGCCAGAATCTATTACCAATTAATCTGTCTCATGCTTGCTCCAAGTCTGCAGGAATGTTAGACTGAATGGTAATCTACAATTGAGGTCAGAAATCCTTTTTTTTTATTATTATTATGCTTTCCAGGACCTTTTCTCCATTTGCCCGCAGAATGTCCTTCTGGATAAAAATCCAAAAAGGAAAATCAGCACTTTTTTTTTGCTTTTCTGTTCTCTGTCTACTGAAAAGTGAGACTACCAGATTATAATGCACAATATCTTAGAAGCGGTTTTGTATTTTGGAATACAAAACGTTAGTAATGACCAAATTCTTTTGGTGAAAGTGGCAAACAACCTAACAGGAGGAGGATGTCGAGTGAAAGCTTTGTTTACTTCATTTATGTTATATTATACTTTTACTCAGCACAATTTTCATCTTAAAATAGTTCACACAGTACCGTACTTGTACTACTGACAGTTTGCACAGCTGTACTTACGCAGCTCATCGAAGTACGTGTCGCTGCCATCAGCTCCTGGTACCGAGCAGATCAGACGGGTCTTCAGAAATGTTGTCCACTTGTTCACCAGGCTTCGCTGACCGCCCATATCATTCTGATTGGAGAAAAAAATAGCCAAGATAAATTTAAGAGGATATTTTATTTATATATGTCAACAATCCAGCTGGAATTGCTGCTGGACTTTACCCTGCACAGCTGTCCGATTCTGGAGTAGGTAGATTTTCCCAACCCTTGAGCCTCAACCGCTGTCTCCCGGAAGAAGAAAAAGACCTTATCGTCATCTTGGTTCTCACTTTCAGGGACCCAAAAGGACCCAACAAACTTTGGTTCTGGTAAAGAAAATCAAAGAAAAAAATTAGTCAAAAATAGCCTTTCCTATCAACACAGTGTAATTCTTCATGTGAGTCGTCTCAACACATAATCTGATAAATAAAGACAAAAGTGCACCATTAAGCCATCTTGAATCATGCTGTTCAGTGCGGATAGAGGGGCGTTTCCCCAGGCTTCTGAAGATGGTGAAGTCCCTTCCCATTAAATCTGTGGCCACGCCTGCATACAGCTCATTACCTAGGAGACAGAATTAGTCAACGACTGTTTAGATAATATATTTGTAGTACGTCAAATCAGCCCAATTTCAAGACACAGTCAATGAACGTTCTTATTCAGTCATCTCATATTAGTTTGCATGGGTTCAATTACCGACGAGCACAGATGCAGCGTTGTGTCGAGGATCATACGGACTCTTTCCTTTCCCGTCCTCCACTTCAGAAGGGTCGATCCTGAACACGTGGTCCTGATGGACACAGGAGGGAAGGGATTTTACAGCGTGATTACATTTGCATAGTCCTTCTATAAATTGGGGGTTTAAGTTTATTTTTGAGATTTGTTGTAAACTAGACGTAAATGCCAATTTCTTTATACACTTAAGACCATATTTTAAGGGTCTGTCGACAGGTACACTGAATAGAGACTAAATTGGTTGGCAGAGGACTGGAGTTTCTGTGTTTGAAACATCTTATTTTCAGCAGATGAGAACAAATAAAGACATTGTATAATATTTTTAGACTTTCTTGTTACACTGTTGCATAGTGAGTGTCGTGTAGGTTGTGTTTTGCACATTACTCACCTCCATCCTGTGTCCCACCTCGACAAAGGCACAGGTGGGGTGGAAAGCACCCGTTCCACAGGCGTATAAGTGGGTGCGGTTATAGTGGTGTACAATCTTCACGTAGTTCACACAGTCAGACTGAAAGACACATACACATATAGTACTTTAGGAAGCTTTAGGAAGGAAAATGTTTTGTGATTGGCACTCTACAAATTCTGAGACAGAGTGTTAGGTACACTACTGAAACACAATTCTTGCATGAAATACATTGCCCTTTTTTCCAAGCCTGACACAGTGGTAGTGTTTACCTTTAAATACAGTAAATACCTGTCTGCCATTTAGTCTATGATGTCCCCAGATCCACCTCCTACTCACAGGTTTGACATCATGTGCGTCCTGGTTAATACGACTGACTAACAATCAAATGGTCAAATGAATATCCACACATAATTTAACCAGGTTTCCTAAACTGCTAAAATATCACCAATCTCTATAATAACCTTGCTGTCAAGTTTCTTTGACTTATATTTATACATTTATAGAGAAGAATGCAGAATAGTTACATAAAGAAATAAGAGAAACTTATATTTCATTATCCATTTTATTTTTGCCAGACATATATCTTTTCAAACCATTTTAATCTTTGTTCTATGTCTTCTTATTTCCATTATCCTGGCTTCTTTCCAATAACAAGCGAGCATGTTATTGATTCATAGACACATCTGTTCATCTCAGAATCAGGTTACACTGAGATGGATCTCAAGAGAGTGCTGGAAAAGAAGATTTACTGCATACTAAGATAATGGATGGTACATTTTTCTTCCTGTCTTCAAACACCACGCTTTGAGGTGATTAGCCCATAAAGAGATGATACTATATGTGGACTGCTGTGGATACTATAATTATTGCCATCATCATGAGAATCTCACACCACAGATTTATATTGAATATGAATTATTATAAATGATTTTCTGTATTGTGATTACAAAAGTGTTCAAAACAACATGTCATCAGTACAATGTTTATTTCTTATATATTCACACACTGTAGCACACATCTAAGCTTTTATCTTTCCATTTTGCGCTTGTCTACTTCTCCCCAGACAGGTCACTGCAACATCTGTCTGTCGATTGTTGTGAGTATTGGTGGATCTACAGGTTTGGAAAGGCATGAATCCCACTGTCAACAGCAGACAGTCATAATGCAAACAGCTCAGAGCCTGGATCATTTGGACAGTTAAAAGACAAATTAACCATTTTTGGAGTAAATATGCAGAATATCAGTTTCTGCGTAAGTGTTCATAGAAAGTGAATTGTTTGGCCTGCTGTTTTCCAGGTCTCCTGTGCACGGCAACAGTTTAGTCAGCCAATCGATTGGTTAAACACCTTTATGTGTGCGTGTGTACACTACAACAAGTAAACTTGTGTATTCACACAACAACTCCATCTCTAATCCCCTGGTAGGTTTTAAAGGCTGAATGGCAAGCCTTTGTTCTAAACCACTAAAGGTTATATATATGTGTGTGTGTGTCTCAGGGGGCAGAGAAAGGTGAGGCACTCAGCAGAGCAGGAGGCTGACAGAGAAAAGTCTTTGATGTGACAAAGGAGAGAGATCAGGAGGGTAGGGAAAAGATGCATGAGCGACCCTGAAAAGATACAAAAAGAATGAGGTGAAATGATGACAGCAATCACTTTTCCTCATTGTCTGATCAGTGTGTGTGTGTGTGTGTGTGTGTGTGTGCATACATGTGTGACAGAAGGGTTTGGGTGTGTGGAAGGGTTGGGGGGGGGGGGGGGAGGGGTTAACGGGTTCCCTGGACAACCTTTGACATGCCACTGACTCATTAGTTGAAACAGTGAGCAAAATGAGGGCTGTGACCTCACAGCAGCTGGAGCTCTAAGTCTTGCCTTTACGTTTTATAATGCTGCATTGTTCTGCTGTAGATGTCTTTTTCTCTGTTTCTCTTTGTTCCTTCTGTTGATGATTAACCTGATCTACAGCATTAATGTAGCACTATCTGTGCTCTGTTTATGGTATTTGGCTCCATATCGATTGCTATCATATAAACTATGCTTCTTTGAGCATTTTATGTGAAGTGTAACGTGTTCTGGTTCAGTGGCTATTTTTGTGTTTGTCAGGTGCATATTATTAAATCTACCATGTCCTTGAATTAAATCAGATTTTGTAATTTGTCCTCGACACCTGAAACACTTCATGTAAGGATTATTTAAATATATATACAGGGTAGTTTGCTCTTTGCAATACAAAGAAAGTCCATAATACGATCAGAGAGATCAGGAAGAGTGTGGAAGTAGAAACATCACCGACTTTTCAATGAGACTGGAGTGTTGACTGTGAGACCATTTTTATGTTTTGCTTTCACTTGTTGTTTGGTTAGGCTGAGGCACCAAAGCTATTTGGCTAGCTCGTTCCACTGGCTAAGTTACCAGGGTGCCTAGATGCACTCCATCTAAGACATGACATGGTTTCTGGAGGTCACTTAACTTTAAAAAACAACTAGGCTGTTATAAAAGCTGCTGGAAGCTTGCATTTTCCGTTTGGTTAAAACCAGAACAAACTGTTTGAATGTGTGTAAAAGCAAAGATTCCAAGAGATGCAGGAAGCTTTAATAAAGTTAATGGCAGAGAGGGTTTGACTTGATGGGAATGGTGATGTTCATTAGATACACAACATATCACAGTGTAATAACATAGGAATGCCTTTGATCATCTCTGTTAAACGGGGCAATGCAGTAGCAGAGGATACTGGCAGGCCACATTTCTCCTAAAAATGGACTGATTTCTGGAATCCGACTGTCTAAGTGATATACATAAGAGGGAGGGTTCTTTCCATTTGTTTCCAATTCTTTTCACCATTGTTTGTGTGTGAATTCCTGCACACTGATCGTCTACACAATGCTGGAAAAGAAAATGTTCTTTGGTGGTTTCAGACATATTTGGTGGTCACTGAGCTTCTTCTCTCAGTAGTTAAAGATTAACACAATTCAGTTTGTGTCTTCCAGAAAGACTAACATGAGTAAGAGTTTGGAAGAGTTCTCCTTTTTAAATTAATTCTTCCCAATGAGCTATTGGACTTCATTCATAATCTAATTCATAATGTCCCAGAACTCATCGTGCAACATGCAGCTTCTTGGATACCTTTAAAAAAATCAATTTTGATTTACAATTGTGATTAATGCATCTTCCACAGAGCATTTTACATAAGAAATTGCTTTGAATGATATACTTATGAAATAAAGAAAAGGATTTTTATTATTAATTCCTACCCATTGATTTATTAATGGGTCTTGGAAGGCACTGAAAGTTACCAAGTGGGTACTGAAATGACAGCATAAACACACAATCTATCACTTCTGCGGTTCTGAATATGACTCCGGTCTTACAGTGACGCCTCAGAGTGCTGAGTCACACCAAGTGTCTGGGTAAACTGTCAACTGTTTACTGCCCCGCTCTAATTCTGTTTATCTGCATGTGTCTGTGTTTGTCTTAGTGTGCTGGCACATGCAAGGTGGTTTTACTGTTTGAAGGACTGGAGGGTTGTAAATAACAATATTAGATGAGGACAGGGAATATGAAGAAAGGACCAAACATGGAAAATGAGTGGAGGGAAAAGATCAAGTGGCAGGGAGAGCTTTTGACCTCCTCCTATAGAAAACACATTTCTCTGTAATTAGGGTCAATAGTTCATGGTGGAGGTTTGGGTGAGTTTTCACACAGAAAAGGATAAAAGAGGATAAAAATAACATTTCAAAGGATAGAAATGTGAGTAAAAAAACTACTTTAATGCAAAATCTGTCATTTTCTTTGAACTTTTGTCTTATCACTTTCTTTCTCCCACAATAACTCATTATCTTCTTCATTACATTAATTCTCTTCATCACTCGCAGTCTCCACAGTTACTCGCACTTTCGAACAGGACATATGCATACAGAAAACTGAACACACTCATGCACAGACAGACAGACACACAAACAGACTCCTGGTCAGGTGAAATTAGAGCCTGGATTTTTGTATGAATGGAGCCCGTTGTCTGTCTGCTACAGCTGTATAATCACACTGATGACGGGTTTGTTTTACACACACATAAAGACACATTCACAGACATTAGACACACACACTGGAAACTTACACATACAGGGATAAATGTACACACAGACACTGTCAAACACTTGAGTATAAATACACTATAAATAGACACATTTATGGTATATCTGCATAAGCAGACGTGATGTTACTGTTTTAAACAGTTAAAGCCACGACGTACCTACACACACACTGACCTGTACAGTTATCTAATTGTAATCTTGGGTGGTCTATAGGTTCTTGGTGGCCTCTACATGTTGGTCAGTGAAGCCAAGCCCCCCCTGCCCACACTACATCCACATGCAGAACATTACATAGAAAATCTTTTTTTGGCACTTAAATAATAAGTCAAGGGAACTTGATGGTGGCGTATCTTTTGGAAAACTCTGCCGTGAGCTCTGCAGCAGGTCATGAGTTCAGTCATGGAGACTTTGTGCATGCAGTCATCTCAGAACGGAATCAGAATCAGATCAAATCATCCAAATAGAAACACTTTAACAATCAGGGTTTTGCTTCATTTCCCGTTAATCTGCATCTTATTGTTACTGCTGTAGGTCATGTCCAAGATGCTCTTTATTACCCTCACTCAGTCCGTCCATCCTCATATAGATAATAAACATCCAATTCAACCTAATTTAACGTGCCACATTTTTACAAGCAACGGGTCAATATTTCGATTTCTGTGACCTCACTGCATTGTATCATATTGTCACAGCAAAGGTATGCAACTGTTATTTTCTGCTGCACATATTCTTCCAGTGAGGAAGAACCCAGTGAGTTGCTCTCATAGTGAATATATCAAAGATCTTCAGCAAGAACTGTGTTTCCAACTGAGTTTCTCTGATCCTCTAACCCAGTGCAATACCAAGTTTAATATTTAAGTGACATTTAAAAAATGAAATGTTTGCATTGATCCCAAACCTGTCTGGTTAGACAGTGTGTAAACACTGAGTGTGAGCTCTACATCAGACTGTGTGGATATCATTCAAATAGGGCTCAAAGAAACAAATTTGGAGGAAGTAATCTCACCACATGGCAGGTCCAAAAGTAGGAGTGCTGCACCTATTATTACATGTTATCTGTTTAAATGTGGTGTTTCTGTCTTGTGATGACTCCCATGACTCGAGTGGATTAAAAGGTAGCATTGTGTTAGGCTGGGTAGGAGTGGACGCTTACATGCTGCACTTGGAGCTCAGTAGCAATGCTTATTGAACTGTATGTAAAATGGGACATGGTTAAAGTGGATGTTATGATGCATTATGTCTCATAAAAAGTTTAGCTAACAGGTTGTAGTTAAATATTCCTTGAGTAATAATAATAATAATAATAATGCAGTGTGTATTATTGCATAGGATGATGACAACACACTTCTAAAAACTTTCAGGTTCCACATCTGAACTGTATCAGCTGTAAACTTTTATAAATCAAAGCAGAGATCACAGACAAGATAAAACGCAGGCGTAGCTGTGGGGTCGGGCAAATAAAGCCAATACCTGGTGTTCTTAAAAACTTTCTATCGTTCTATCTGAGGCTTCTGGATGGTGATAGGTGTGGTTGCAAAAGGACTTCCAGCCCCATTGAAGCCTATCTGGAAACAGCTCTCTGTCTTTACCTCTGTAAACAATTTCCTGCCTTGTTTATGTTCCTGGTCACTTGTTTTGTATTATACTGAATAAAAAATGAAGTCTACCTTGCAAATTATGCAGAATTATGGATTATCTTTGGTATGAAACTACAAGCTCATTGGTTAATTAGCTGTCAATCACAAGTCATTAGTGAATGAGCGCGTGGTTTCACAGTCAGACCCGCCCTTCCTTTTTTCAACCAAGCTGGTGACAGCAAAAAAACATTTATTGGAAGGCTTGAAAACAGGGCTTTACCAGGTGATATCACAGTACCCACATCAATTTTTATTTCTCTGGTAAAAATGAAAACATGAAATCACATGGCTGAGGTGACGTGTGGTGTGATCACTTACAGTGATGTCTTTGCCAGCCCAGTTACACTCCTCCCTCCAGTCAACAGGGGCAGGCCAGTAGATCTGAAACAGGCAGACAAAGATCAGTCCATCTTGTAAATTTACTCTGGATTTTTAATTTGGCTAAATTAGATTATTTAGAGTGTACCAGAGATGCATTTCCTCATAATATCAGGACTTAACCCATCAAGTGTAAGAACAGTCTGATCCATCTCTTTCTTTCTAACCTATTTTATCCTGCAGCCACTCAGCAACATTGAAAAAAAAAAAAACAGGGAGAGCTACAGTGAATCTGCACACCCAGCTCATAAATCAAACTCCCTCATCTACCTAAAACCAACAGAGGTTTCATATCTGACAGATAGAAACTTGCAATTTACTCCAAGCAGCTGTGGACAGATGTTTTTTGTAGGCTTTTTTTGTGTGTAACTTGTCTATACATTTCAGTTCTTTTGCCAGTGTGTGCACTGTATACTCAAGTCTTTTCACAGCTCTGATTATACTCCAAAGGCAAAGGCCTCACAAAGTGTGCCTTTTTAAAATGAATCATAACCTCTTTTGCATAAATGTTTTTTTTCTTATCTCCGTCCAGCTCTTTGATTTTCTACCTTCCTCTATGGATAACACTTCTCTTTTCCCCTCAGGTCAGACACTTAAGTAGACTCATATGTGCACGGATGTTATTTTCTAAAGGGTGTGTTTGTAAAAATGTTTCCACACTTCTGAATATTTCCTTCAGGAATGCAAGAATACAAACCACAGGTGACTAACTTTGTGAGTCAAAATAATAAATGATTCTTAGAAATTAAACAATGTTGCAGTGGTTGTAAGAATGACTCACTTTCATCTGCTGCCAGTATAATCACCTAAGATAGTTAACAAAAGGCCACAAAATATTTTCATGGCAAATGTATTTGGAGTTGTTCAGATTTATCTCTTCTGGTAATGGTTTGTGTATTACCAGGGAAAATGCTGTGTTTATAAAACAGTTCCTTATTTTATGGATAACTTTTTAAAAAGCCTTGTGCACATGAGAATCTAAAATTAAATCTACTCATAACCGTTAAAACACAGAGTTGAAAATGTTGAAATCTCAGCAGCAGTAACTTAGTTTTGATCAACAGACCGCTCACACTCCCACATGTTTTACAGCTATACAAGTTTGGTTTTGGGGGTTGTTTTTGGCCAACCTTGTGTTCTTGTTTGGCAATGTTGTCCAACGACAGAGACAGCAGGAAGTTCTTGGCTCCCACAAACAGTCGACCCCTCTCTTCATCCAACAGCAGGGCGCTAAAGCAGCAGGAACGCTCCAGCTCAAACCGTCGCACTCCGTGGAACTGCTGCAACTCTGAAAATGTAGATTTACAGGGTGGACCTCAGTCAAACACTGATATGAGTCGATGATTTCCACATAACTTAAAGATAAAGATATTAAGTATGGGAGAACCCGCCTATGCATTTGTGTTAGTGTGTAGGTGCCATTGTGTTTGCCTGTATTTATGGAGAAATGTGCTTATGTGTTGACATACAGAAATGAGATAACTCGGATAACTTTGCAGAGGCTTTAGTTTTGGACCAGTCTTTTGGTCTTTACTTGTCTTTTTTGTTGTATAGTGAAGTAAACTTTTTTATTAATTATGTTCTTCAGAAAGTAAGTAAAGAATCATAAAATCTTTGCGTTCAAAGCTGTCATCAGCGTCTTCAGATCCACATCAGTTAGTTGGCTACAGGGCTTCCACAAGTCACGTTGCTAAAAAAACCCCTCAACATCTTATGTATTTCAGTATATTTCTGAGCTGTGTCCTAAGGCCAGTGACTTGTGAAACGAGCAGGATGAAATCCTCTGACAGTAATGACACTATATTAGTTTCAGTGGAAAAACTGAATGTCTTTACCATTTCCAAACTGGCAAGAAAAAGTTCTAGAGGAACAGTGCCCAGGAAAATTTAGCTTGTATTTGTCAATTTAAACTATAATAGTCACCCCAAGCTTGATGGGGAAAAAAAAAAGAATTAAAACTGTGTTCTTGGCTTGAGGAAACTAAGAAATAAAGGGACTACATCCTCCCCTACGTGCTCAGCTCAAACTGGGAGCATAAGAAAACAAGACCAAAGCCCTCTTCACTTCGACATTAAAATGTCTTTTATTAGTCTGCCATTGTTCTAATGTGAATTTATAACTTTAATTAAGTCTTTGACGCCACCCAATAGCCGCCAGCATGACATCAGGGACTTTTATTCAGCCCCACCATACTGTGGTGGCAATAACCCTGGGCTTGAGGACATAGTGTGTTAAAAACATGCGTATGATACCTGCCTTCTGCTAAATGCAGTTACTTTTACTTTGAGATCCAAGTGTATTTGGTGTTTAATATTTTACTGCTCCTTTCTTGAGTGCTGGTACAGAATATCTGTCAAGAAAATATTATTTGACAGCCCAAATCTACTTTAAGTAGTTGAGTTAAGTAATGGTTACTTCATCCTTTAAACAAGTAATAATGCTTTCTACTCAATAAAAAGCAGCAGTCAAAAATGCCATTTAATGCTACATTGCTAACTAAAAATGTAGTATTAATTAATATACTCTCAGATAGATCAGCTGTACAGCATGTCTTTGTGAAACAATAGAGCACTCTTGTTTTTAATGTTTAACATATTATGTTTATGTTAGCTAAAATTCTAACAACAGCAACATTACCAAACGCACAGAAAGGCATCAGCAATTTAGCTTCATTGCTAAAGTTGCTAAAATTGTTTATAGGACTCTACTTTTATGTCAAAGTAGTATTTTAATAACTGCCTACAGCCTAATTAGGAACCAAGAAACTCTCACTGTTGACACTCATTTGTCATTTGTGTTTCAAATAAAACTAGAATAGTCTTAAGTCTTCTCATAATAAATGCTTCAAGTTACCTTCAGCCCAAATTCAGGCGGGTACATGTCTCAGCTGTGCAAACGGTCTGCAGTCAGCTTCATGGCCTTGGCCAGTTCATTCAGGCTGTAATTACCAGCTTGGTTTATGTGGCTGTGTTGGGCATTGAGCTGCCTTCTTCTAACATACAATACCCAAGATGAAACACAAAACCGTGCTACTGCGTGTTTAAGTTGTGTGTGTGTGTTTAAGTTGTGTGTGTGTGTGTCTATGGCTGTGAATCACAGCAACCACAAATTACAGTTGGCTACTGTTCAGCTGCATATACTTTCAAAAGGATAAAGCTGAATATTACATGAAACAGAGAAAGTGGTGTGTGTGTGTGTGTGTGTGTGTGTGTGTGTGTGTGTGTGTGTGTGTGTGTCTGTGCGTGTGGTTTGTGTAGATACTTTTCTAACTATTACGGGCAGTGGAAGAGAGAAATTGCCTTTTTTTTTTTTTTGAAAGAACCAGAACTTTTATCCTCAAAGCTTTTGTTCTTACCTTTATATGATAACTTCATGCGCGGTGAGGTGGATGATGAAGAGGAGGAGGAAGAAGAAGAAGAAGCTGAAGAGGAGGTGCGGGTCACGGTGCTGGAGGATGCATGGGCAGCGGCCAGCCCCAGCAGGAACAGAGAGCTGCAGGTGACCATCGTGGCCACCACCATCATCATCATAGTCATCATCTTGGCAAACGTAAAGCAAACTCCTTTCTTTCAAAAGCGGAGTCGGTGAATTGATTTATTTAAGTTTTAATTTATTAATAGAAGCTATAGTTGTGTCCTGGTTCTGATTCAGTCTTCAGAATCTGTGTGACAGAAGCAGGGACCGGCCTTTTAAGGATTTATTGGAAGGATCCTTAAAAAAAGTGTTGGCTTCTATTTTTTTCTCTTCCAGTCTTCTTTTTAGAGTCTCAATAATCAGCGTAACGTCGTTCTCTTGGGACTCTGAAGGATGATCAAGCTGAACTCTCACATCAAAGATGGGCCATAAATATTAAACATGGACACATAGACCTGAAAATAAAGACAGAGAAGTAACAAATTTAGAAATGTGCACTGCTAGCACACGTGTGCTTATGCCAGGGATGCCCCCATGCACAAACACACACACACACACACACACACTGCTGTCTGAGGTATTTTTAGTCAGACTCAGATTGATGCTCCTGCCAGGCTATGTTAATGCCAGCCTCCATTATGGCAACACTATAATCTCTTCACATTACAGCAAGACTCAGGGACAGTATCCAAAGCGCACGCACGCACAAACACACACACACACACACACATAATCTCTGACCTTGTGTGATGAATACTGTGTGTGCGAGATAGAGATATGCTTTGCGCACTGCCAAGCCAAGCGCAAACTCTCCATGTCTGTGGCACTGCCAGCTCACACACACATATACGCATCCAGCACTCACACACTCGCTTGCTTGCTCACACTCTTCCTCGCTCCCTCCACACTGGCAGACAGTGTCACTGAATGAGATCTCTTCATTGTAAGGGACTAATGAGCCGACAGTGATGAAGACGGATGAGTGGACGAGCACATCAGTTCTTACAACAATGTCACTTGTGAGCGAATCCAGCCTCACAAAATGAGCGACTGTTGGCTTCTGGTATCAATATTGACTTACACAGTAATAGATAAATGAAATTACAAGTTATTTAGAGATTTACAGTGTTGCTTTTTCCCCAATCTGGTTTACACATGGCTTCTATAATGTTTTTGTTTTTTCTCGGTCTCCTGATGTATTGGATTTGCGGAAATTAATGAGACAGACTTGCTATTGTTTCAGAAAATTCCCCAATAACATCTCACGGCACTGTCAATGCCAAAGCATGAGGGAGGTCAGTGGCTTGTAATCCTACATCTATATGAATGTTGTGCTGCAAAAAAAAGGGAAAAAAAGTGCGCAGTGAACACACACCTCTCTTTCAGTACTTTGGACTCTGCAGGCAGCAGGAACAATAAAGCCTTTCAGTAGAAACAGTCTCCTTTATTATATTGCACCTCACAGTTGGCACTCAGTAACAGGCAGACAGTTGGCTTTTCCCCTCTTTTCATTTTCAATCTTTACTTATTTTCCTCCTTCTAACAATTACCTCTGTCACTTCCCTTCATCTGTCACCCTCTATAAAAACCCCTCTTGTGTCTTGGCAATAAAATCAGCTGTTCAATAATAATCTGCTCTTTACTGCAGACTAGATCTCCCTGTCTTGACTGGGGCAATATTAGATGTAAAATAACAGTGTCTTTCGTTGCTTGGGATACTTTAAATGAGGGGTAAGGCCAAAAAAGATTTGTGGATATATTTAAACTGCAGTCTATTGCTAGCCATATGTTTTCAACTAGAGCCAAATCAGCTGACTTTGTAATGCACTATAAATGAATATAACATTTGTTTTCCACTAATAACTACAAAAGATGATCCAAGAGAGAAAAAGATATCAGTCAGAACAACCAAGAAGAAGAAGAAGCAGTATTTCTCCCTGGAGTAACTTAGATTTGGCAGCATGGCGCTGTACACAGCCCTCCTCACCTTTCTACGACTACAGAAACAATAAGGCGGGAAGAATAGACTAGGCATCTGCAACAACAGACATGATACTGATCGTCAGACACATGTGGGTTGATTTTGGATTGTAAAGTGGCTTGCAGATGCAGGTAGAAGTTTAATATCAAAATCTATCTCAGATTTGTCAGCCATTAGTTGTAGTGGGATGCCACTGACCTCAGTGTACGTAGAAGTGTTGTGTCTACGTTCCGCGAGGATGACTGTGTGAACAGAGTGAGGCCTGTCATCACCAACATCATCTCGGCCATATTTAAAGCATGCCAAGCTTTCAAATACTCACTTTGCTCTAAGCTGGAACAACTTTCTTATTAATTTCAAATTCCTGGTCATCACTGAAAACTAAAGAATCACTTTAAAGCACAATATACATAAGATGAGAAAACACACATACGCTATACAGACATAGACCCGTCCGCGCTGTTGGCACAGAGTTTTATGAATAATGGAGCTATTGAAGCGTAGAGACAGGAGAGCTCTCATAAGCTCATGGCTCCCAGGCCACAACACAACAAGACAGAGCTTAACAGGAACACAAACTCTCACATACCCTCCAGTATCTAAACACACGCACATTTGTGAATGGACAAAAGTACACATGCAAGGCTAGATCCCAGCACAGCCTGCTATCCGCTACTTTAACTCGCTGTTTTTCGAATTGAAGAGGTCTTGGGTGATTTCACAGATGTTCGCTGAGTGCAAAGTTTCCCAGCTAGCATTAAAGAAGTGATCACAAGAGCACCAAACTGTGCTGAGGTCTGTGAAACAGAAAGGCCGAAGCACAAGGCTGCATGTCTACGCACGCTCAAGTTTCTGCACTGAACTGCAAAGATGCTGCAGTATTTCAAGGGGAAGGACGTCAGCACTCTCATCAGCTGCAGCTACGTGACACAAGAACAGAAGCGAGCGCGCACACGCGCGCAATTCACGTCACACTCCCTGGAAGCGACAAGAGGAGCAGTGAAACCCTCACACTCCTGTTGGCTGCTATAAAAGGAACGACTGGTCCCATTGTTCCTCCGAGACACCCCGAGCTGTGTGTTGCAGTGTTTGTGTGCGTCCTATAACTCTGGCTTCATGAGTTGAAGAGTCTATTATTGTTCCTCTTCATCACATCACATCACAGCCCTGTGAGCAGGCACACACACACACACAAACGTTTGTATGTATTCATATACAAGGATGTAGGAGAATATATCCCCATCTAAAAAACTAGCCCTTCACAACACACACGCATGCACATGCAGAGGTAAACACAAAGTCCTTGCATGTTCCATAATGGATCTTAATAAAAAAAAAGCCATTGGGGCCGCTGACACTTGCATTCAGTTCAGCTTCAATAGACATGGAGCAGCAGCATGCCAAGAGGGAATGGATTAAAAGTAAAGAGAAAGACAGAGAGAGAGAGAGGGAGAGAGAGAGAGATTCTGGGTGGGGGGGTCTGCGTGGGGGGGAAGCAGGCTGTCCTGTCAAAACCAGACTAAATTGAGATGGGCAGACAAAGCGGCCCGCCTCCAGGGTGAAACGGCTTTTTCAGAGCGGGGTTAGAGTGCAACTTTACTGTATTGTATGCAGTAATGAATAAATGGATATCTGCAGTTTAACCTGTAGACCACCACTGCCACAGGTCACAGTGGAGATCAAGAGCAAGCCGAGCCCGAGGGGGAAACAATGAGGGTCAGATATATGAAGAGACAGGTAGGTGAAAAGGAAGCAAAGACAAATAAAAACATTACAGACGGAAGAATGAAGAGATGACAAAATGATGTAGAGACAGAAGACGAGAAGTTGTTGAGAGGCCGGTTAAGAGAGGGGAATCACAACAGGAGCAGAGCAAGGAAAACGTGTGAAAAGAGTTGAAAGATGAATTGTGGATGAAGCAGTAAGGCAATGTGAATGAAAGGGAGAGGAAAGGAGAATTAGACGTCTAAAAGGGGGGAGAAAGGGGAGGGGAGAATTGAAAAGGCAGGGAAAGACAACAAAAGAGAGAACGTGGAAAGGAGTGAACAAAACAACAGGATATAGACATTTCTGCACTTCAACCCTGCAGCCAGCCTGCATGCATGCAGTCTTACAAAAAAGGAGAATGCAGCAGAGGTAGGGAGGGAGGGATGGAGAAGAAAACAAGTGAGGCAGGAGGTGATGGAGAGAAAGGAGCCAATTGTTTCTCCCCTAGGGGAAAAAATTGTTCCCTGGCCTGTGAGCAATAAGTCTAAGCCTCCCTGCAAGTGAGAAATGAAAAGCGGGAGGGATGGATGGATGATGATGAAGAATAAGTGGAGAGGGTGAGGAGGGGAGGGAGAGCTTTACAGAGCAAAATAGCTGTAACAGCAGGTAACTGGTGGCTTTTGCACCAGTTAATTTGCTAAGGGGGCGACAGATGGGACGAGCGACGGGGTGAAAGAGAATACAGTAAGATTTTTTTTTTTTTAAAGTTTGTATGTAATTCAAAGCTCTCACTTGAATTCTCTGTCTCTTACAAAATGTGTTTTACATATGAATGAGGAATACGCCAGGAGAACTGCATTGGAGTTCCATGTATTTTTCCATAGTTCCATCTTATTTTAGGATTTTTAGCTCCCCAACTCGGTCAGGTTTAAGAAAAAACTTGGCTCAGTGTAAAAGAAATACTTGCTTATATCACGGTGATGAGTCCCCCTCCCATCTATACTATCTAATTTGATTGGTTTTCTGTGGAGCACTGACTGCAGGAAAGCTAAAACATATGTTGGCATACAAAAGCATTTATTAAAAGTCAGTCCAGAGAAAGATCTGCTTCTCTCCCACTATCACTGACAATGCAGCTACTTTAATATATGGCTATTTATAATTATGTGTACTGCTGAATTGTGAAATAGTGGAAGTAAATCAGAGGGAGGGAAGGAATGCAAGAGAGAAGACAGTAGAGAAGAGTGAGGATGGACGCAAAGAGCGAGAAGAAGGTTCAGAAGAGGGCTGGCAAGGTGAACAGATAAGTCTGTTCCAAAGAAACCAAGATGTTTTTCCAGAAATACCATAAAGTCTATAGTTTTGAAATCATATGACCACATAAAAGAGTTAACTGCATTCTCATTGAAACATGTCATTTTGACATAATAAAACACATCTGAAAAGAATTGAAGCTGGAAGCACAAATGTTATGCCACCAGCTGTTTTCCTTCTGGTTATTTACTGCTGTTTTAATCAAATTCAGAAATTGTTTTGCAATAAATTTGACTCATGTATTGATGAAGTGATCCTAATACGTGTCAGAACGCAAAGCACTAATAGTCTGTGCCACGTTATTTTTCTCGGATTAAAAGGATAAATATTAACTAGTGACAGCTAAGTCACTAGTAAGGAAACGGTATTCAGGGTGTAAACGCGATGGTTAGAGTGAACCCATCCAGGGACCGAATGCATCTGTACAATATATAGTAGCATAGTATAGTGAGCATGTCAAATCGTGGACCTCCAATCTAAGTTACCACCTTGGCATTTAAAGAATACTTTTTAAAGCACAGTTGTGTTTTGATTCAGTTCTGACTGAAAAACTTGCCAGTTTTTGCCCCATTTCCAAGAAGGAAAAGAAGCACGGAAGCAGAAAGTCTTAGATGTGTGAACGGGGCAGGTGATGCAGGGAGGCGTTGCCTAATGTAAATGCTGCAGACTTTAACAAACAAATTCTACAAGAGTCATGCAAAACTGTGACTTTAACCATGAATACAGCTGTGACAGCGCTTTGGTCTGAAGCATGACAGCGTTTTGCTTTTTCTGGGAAGGACAATGAGGTGCGCAGCGCTTCATTTCCCTTGATAACTATAAAAATAAACATTCATAAAGACAGACCACCTATAGTGAGAAAGCAGTAAGTTGAAATGATGGTTTTCTGCCATAATTATGATATAAATGGCCCATAAATGTAAAAGAAAATACAACTACAAGTTGAGTTGAAAAACATTTAAAGTACATAGGAAAAAAGGGCACAAGCCTGAGTCATATGAAGGCTACAAAAGAATTTAATAAGCATCTCAGAAGTTCATTCTTATTTGAAGTGTTTTAAGTCTTTGGGCAATGCTAGTCATAGAAGCAAAGTGAAGCTTCACACACACACACACACACACACACACACACACACCCTCAACAGAAGGAGTAAGCCCTAGCTTTAGCCAAAAAGTGAGCACCGGTCTTTATGGGATTTAAGCAGAAACATATTGAGAAAGAAAAGCGAAACAGTCTGAAGCAGAGTCCTCTGGTCCCTTTAAAAGAGTGTAAGTGAATGAAGGAGCTGGAGATGCTGTGGCAGTCTGCTGGTCCTGAGCCATTTGGCCCAGCATCACAAATGGAAAACTTCCCAGTCTACAAACCCCATGGCTAGCATTTATTCAGTTTGACTATTCTTATTATTCAGAGTGTGAAGGGGAAAATAAATATTGAAACTGGAGTCACTAAAACTTGCTAATTGGGTGTTTGCTGTCCTCACTAATTATGCTCATGCTCATACCGGTCTCATTTGTGAGGATGGATAACTTTTCAGTCTTTCACCAGCTCTGCCTGTATCGCCGGGATGGGAAGAGGTGATTGGAGTGATACTACTGAAGAAAGAAATCTGCTTAATTACTGTGGGAAAATTGCCTTGTGGTCATGCAGCTTAAATCTCTCATCTCATGGAAGAAACTCTGAAATAAGAGATAATGAAGGAGTCACTAAGACGAGGGCAGCCTGCTGGTCCCTGGTAGCTATCCATTTGGCTGTGTTAAGCCCTGAAGCAGCAGTAAGGCGAGACCTTACAGAGCAGCCTCTGGTCTCCTGACTGGATCTGCTCCAAACTGTTCCCAGGGGAAAGACAACTCAGTTGACTCTCTCAAATGAAACAACAGAGCAGATTTCAAGTAAACACTCTGAGAGAAATCCCACATGTCATCAGCATGACTTTTAGAAAGATATTTTAGTTTGAAGTGGTGCGGGATTAGCAGTGCTGCACGTGGTCATGTCACAGGCACAGCAGGCTCAGGGAACCGGGAACTTAACGGCACAGCAGGAGTCATGATTTCATTATTACTTCATCTACAAGTTAAGTCCGTTTGTGGTTGGAAGTGTCTTCCACTAAACGGAACTAATTTTATTGACTTTACAGACTTAAATGGTGATTTTACTGGAACAGAGTCCAAATGAACTTACCTGCCTATCCGTTTCCAGGGGAACCAAATTCCACAGGAGTTCAGAACATTCCAGGTCGGGATCAGCATCCACCTGAGCCCAACATGCCTCTGGCAGCGCAGACAGTATCCATTGTTACCACACTGTTCTGTTTCATTTTACTTTCTCATAGTCTTTCCTCTACTTATATGCAGAAATCACTGAACACAAACCTTTTCAGTTTTTGTTGCGTGCTTCCAAAAACCCATTCCCAAGATTTTTCATATCTGATTTAAGCAAGAAAGATAAAACAAGTTATGGAGTAATGAAAAAACAGTTACTGACCAGTCCAGAAAGTGAGAGCTGAGATCAGCTAAACAGGTGGAAATACCTGAAAAATTGTTTAAGAAATCTGATTAAAAATTTGAAAAAAAAATCCTTTATTTCCAGTTATGGGAATGGTGCATGAACAGAAAGAGAATAACAGCAGAGTTCCACTATGGTGCAAAATATGTCCAGTGAGTCTTCAAAAAGTCCAAAAAGTAAGTAAGTGAAGTTAAAAAGCAGCAAAGCGAGATCTGAGTATTCCCCCTGCCTGCAGTCAGCTCCACTGATGAACGGCTGCACTTCAGCTCTACTTACAAAAACACACAAGCCTGTACACACACATAAAACTCTTCTTAACACATGCATGCAAGGAGTTCACACATACACGGAGTTTTCGCAGCAGCTGAGCAGAGTAGACTTGCTCAGAGGCAGAGCGGGCTGGGATAATGGACTTAATTCAAGGGAGGGAGAGAGAGATAGAGGGAAAGCGTGAGAGAGAGAGAGAGAGGGAGGGGTTGAAGAAAAGGTGGGAGGTTAAAGGAGGGGCGTCAAAGGGGGCAGAGACACACACTGAGCTGTCCGTAGTGTGTGTGGATATGCTACTGTGTATCTGTGATGGGACCTGGCTGAAACGTTTTCTTTTTCAGAGTCCATCATTACCATTCAACATTTTTTCCACTGTTTTAGGTTCAACTGGTTTCACTTATTCTACAGCTGTTCTAATGCAGCTGTTCTCAGACTTTTTCTGACACGCAATGCTTCAGAAGCCAAAAGCCTCACCACCCCCCTGATAATTTACCAAAGTACCAAATAAAGAAATAGAACTGATATTAAAATTTTGCTTAAATATAGTTGGCTAAACCAGTTTTCATACAAAAGTACATACTTGTTCAACTGAATTTTACCTTTTTTTTTTGCCTAGCCATTGACACCCAACCTGAATGGCTCTCTGCAACACCAGTGTGGCCCAGTCCACGGTTTGAGAGCTACAGGTCTAATGGTATGAGCCTTAAGAATTCATGCTACCAGCTGTTATCCCAATAAACCAGTCAGATTTTCTTCTTTTCACATTGCTTTTGCGTTGCGTTGCATTTTCTGACATTCTATTAAAAACTGTTTGGTTTGGTTTGGTTTGGTGCGTTCCTGGTGTTGTTACATGCACATAAACATGCAGATTATGTGAGAGCTCAGGTGAGCCTTGAAACAGGGTTATATGTGCTGTGAGACGTGACTTGACACTTACAGTGAATGACTCATGACTTGGTTTGATGATGCATTTAGATAAGAAATCAGTTAAAGTCACTATAAACACACAGAGAAACAGAGATTTTCAGATACATAAGAGTGACTCAGGCTGATGCGGAGAACACGTACGCTGAAGCTGGTAAGAGGGTAATTGGCACACATTTATAGAACATGAGGGTTTACATCATTCAGACACACATCAGAGTTGAAGCTTTGGTCAACCATTCATGATGCCCGGGCTTTTGAACACACAAATTCATAAATATGCTTCTTTTTTTCAAACAGCTTACACGTGTTTTAGGTTTACAGATGGACCAAAAATGTATATTTTGCATAAAATCTTTAGTGACAGTCTTTGATGTGATGGTGGGCTCAGAAGCCTTGTCTTCTCTCTCTCTCTCTCGCTCTCTGGGGTCAGTCTCTATATGGTGAGCTACAATGTATTCCTTTGATACATTTTCACGGGGAAAAAGTATAAAAGCATCCATTCAACTGCAACAACTCCTCCAGGACGATGTTTTCGTCCGTCCATTCAAACAGAACGGTCAGTACATCCCAAATACTCCGAGGCAGGACCAGAGCGTTGTTGGAGTTTGGTCATTTCCAAAGGCTTTTTACTGTATTAAGCTAATCACAGAGCTTTCACAGCCTCCTTTCAAGAACCTGAAAGCTCACAGAGTTTCACTTTTGACAATTTGGATGTTTGATAGCAATAAAAGATGTGAGTACGTAGTTAAATGTAGTTCCTGACATACAGGATTTTCAACAAGGACATACAAGACTTCAAGTTACTACTGGCTAGCTGGAAATACAGTTCACACTGACTGATTACAGTATATGACTTCTATCTGCATCAAATGTTTCCTTCAAGAAGCCACTAAAACTTCAAGTTTGGAATTCAATTCTAATTTAAGTTCCTGCTGTTAAAGTCAATCTCAGTAAGAGCAGCTACACTTTAGAGCTGAGCTAATGGAAATTCTAATAAACAAATAAATAAATGAAAAGTTTTAACGAGAGAAGTTTTTACCAAAGCAGTCCAAACTGATGCCTTGCTAACTAGGTGGGCAGGACAGTCGCAGAGGCTGCCATTTATTTATTTATTTTTTGAACTTCTAATGTAGGAGGTTTTTTGGCCCAACAGTAAGATGTTTCACTCATAAGATGTAAAGCACTCTGTAGGGCCTGTCTACTGAAAGTGTAGCACTCACAGTCACATTGTGTTGTGCATCTTCTTCTCTGTTGTCCCACTCCTTTAGTCTTCATTCCAGTCGCAGGTGGCATACTGTGCCTGGCAACCCTGACCCACACACACTCATACACTCTCTCACACACCTAGAAAACCCCTTTCACCAGGTCATGGGTCTCACATTAGGAGTTCACTGAAGTTTGTGTGTGTGTCTTGTCTCCCTGATTGCTCGCAGTTTTACAAACAATGCACACTTATCTTCAGCGCTTTAAAGACTTTCATGCACACTGCCATGAGTACAATTAAAGCTATATGTATGTTTTCAGTCCACCGCCCGCCCCCTGCTGACCCGTCTGTCATAAACTAGTCTGATGTCTCTACAGGCTGTGCAGTGAGCTCTGTGTCCCAACAAAGGCTTTTGTCCCAGCTGAAGCTTGTGAGCTATTGAAGATGAGGGCTCAGTTTCCTAATAGCGTCTTAGTGAATCTTTGTTTTATTACAAGTCACTGAACTGAAATGATTTTTAGATTGCCCGGGATCACCATCAGACAAGTGTCTCCCACGAAGGGGTCTTCATTGTGCTCTGCAGTGCTGTGAACAAGTATTTGCCCCATTTGGAGATATACGTTTTTTTGCATATTTGTCACACTTAAACGTTCCAGATCAAAGAAGCTTTACTATTAGGCAAATTTAACCAGATGAAATACAAAATGCAGCTTTTAAATTGTGAACAGTGGCACCAAGAGCAACATCTAAAGCACTGCAGGCCTCACTTGCCTCAGTTAGTGTAGTCTACATGATTCAGTGATAAGAAAGAGGCTGGGCTCAAAGGAGAAAAACCACTGCTGACCAAAAACAACACAAAGGTTAATGTCCCATTTGCCAAAAAAAACCTTCTTGATAATCCCCAAGACTTTTAGGAAAATATTCTGTGGGCTGACAAGACAAAAGTTGAACTTTTTAGAAGGTTTGAGTCCAGTTACATCTGGTGTAAAACACAGCATTTCATATAAACAACATCATAGCAGGGTGGTGGTAGTGTGATGGTCTGGGCTGCCTTGCTTCTTCAGGACCTTCTATAACTCGCTATAATTGATCCAAACATGAACTCCTTACCAGTTATCTCAAATGCTCGACTGCAGTTCTGGCTTTGCAGGTTTTACACTTAATAAACGTAATCATCTAAATAGTGTTTTGTATTCACTCAGGTTATAATTGTCTAATAGTAACATTTGTTTGATGATCTGAAACAAGTGTGACAAACTATGAAATCATAAATAATTAAAAAAATGCTTCTTCATGACACGATGCTTAATAAAATAAAAAAATATAGATACAGGCAGTAATTTAGATTCAATAGTTTGTTACAAAAACAGGGTTTGCTGAGCTAAAGTGTGGTAACTGGATTGAGTTTCATAAGCTGAGGGTGGGATTTGGTTGTGTTAGTTTCATGTTGTGTAATCAGACTGGAGAGCCTAAGACTTAATTAGGCTATTGTATGTATTTAAGACCATTTAAACAGTGCACGTTATGTGGGCATGATTTCTAATTTGACTATAATGAAATAATTAATTATACTTTGACAGATGTTCCTTTCATACATAGTTATTCATAGAGCGACAGTTGCGGAAAAAGTCCTGATGACACATTATTTCTAATCCTCGCCCTCATGAAAGATTTGTTAATTTGATGAATCAGAATCATTTACAGTGTTTTTGAAATATGCTCAGTGCATATTTTATGACACAAAAATATTTATCTTTTTCTAAGATTACAGAAATGGATCCACAGACTCCTGGTTTCTTAGGATGATTAATTAACTTTACCATGTCTCTGTGTTATATAAAGCACCGTATTTATGATGGACGGCATGATAAACTATGACCACCAAAAGCTAACACTTTGAATTACATCAGTCCTGAAAAAATAAGAAGAAATTGCATAAGCCTGCATATATATCACCTTTATATTGTAGAAGACTGTAGTTTGTAGATGTAGTTTCTTTATGGAAACACGTTACTCAGCTGTGAGAACAGCACTAATACTGATGTGGAACAACAGAAGCTGCCTAAAGCTCTGCTACCTACAACTTCTGGTGCTTGAAAAAAAGTACAGCCAGGCTAGAGTCTGGCTTCTTGTCCTTAAGGCCAAACCCCAGAATAAGTCTGCAAGGTAGCCAGATTATTTAATGGCATGAGGCATCCGCACTACTAATATTAATGTAGCGATGAAACATTTCTGAGGAAGGATTTCTGAAGGAAACTGTAAAGAAACCAGCCAGAAACAAAGAAAATCTGCTTCTACACTTCATTGAAGTTCATGACGCCATACTGACTTTAAAAGGTGCACACATTAGCATGAGTGCTGAGGGAAGCAGTGGGTTGCTGTTGGAAGGAAATTACTTGGCCAAATATTGAAACTTGTGGTAATTTCAACAATCTTAACAATAAAATGCATACATGTTTTAATGCAGCAGTGAACTTCACTGGTCCTGGACTTTACAGGGTATTTTATAGCTGTTTCTCAAAAGAGAAGGCAAGCACTGGCAAGTAACTCATTTTAGTTCAGTCAGCTGGACATGGCTTTTGAAAAATCTTAATGCATCTGGTGAATTGTCACGAAATTGTCACACAGAGTTGCAATAAGGCTACATGACCGGTTAACAGATGGTCGAGTGTTTATCTGAAATTGAGACTGGAGAATTGTTTCAGCAGAGGCTCCTTTCCTACTTATAGATGAAGATGGGTGAGGAACCTAGAATAAAGCTTCCCGCACTTTTTGGCATTCACTGCGACCAGTGACCATACATCCATTCTCCTAAACAACTCTTTCAATTTATCTGGAAACTGAGACGAATTTTCACAAGTGCATTACACTGCTGCTGCACCCTGATGTGGAATGTTATGAAAATCCTTGAGGACAGATGCACGGTCCAATAGACTCTTCAAGAGTAACAGGAAACAATAGTTTCAATTGGCCTACATCCACAGTGGACCAACCGTACCCTGAAAACTGATCTGAGACTAGAGTGACACCTGCTAGTGGCGTCACATCATAAACATTTGCTCAACAGATGCATAAATATGAGGGCCGAGATGGCACGGCTGCAAAAGTGGAGCATAAAATAGCACTGATCCCAACCGAGAGCTTTGCTTTTTCTCTTTGTGTTTTGAAGGCTATGTGCGTGTCGCACACTGACCCAACATAAAACAAATGCCAGGACAAAGTGCACTATTAGCGTCATTACAACTGTCGAGTCCATTCTGCCAGTTGTATCGCCATACCGATCTTATCTATTTGCATGTGTGTGTTTGCGTATGTGTGAATTTATGTTTAAAAGCAGGAGTTGAACCATTTGTCTACTGTTCAGAAACACTTGTAGCCATTTCTAAACAGCAGCGAACTCCCATTCTTGCCGGGAATTATGGTTTTTACTACGACTAGAAATAAAATAAAGATGATGAACAATAGAGCCTAGGGGAAAAAGAGATAATAAAAAGATGTAGTCATTTGGACCTGTCTTTATGTTCATGTTAGCTAACTATCTATATAGCATTAGCTGTATTATATGTGCCCCACTGGGTTATCCATGACACGGTCCCCTGACCTTCTGACACCGTAGGGATTACAGGGGCCCCACTGGGAAAGTGGCAGGAATGAAAGAGTGAGAGAACGAGAGCGAGAACGAGAGAGAGTTACAGTTAGAGAGATGCTAGCTTCCTTTGGGGCACAAACCTGTAATCCTCCCTTTTTTGCTTTGATGTGATCACACCCAACTGAAAGGATGAAGGAGGGCGGGAAGTGGGGTGTGCAGCGTTGGAGGACTGATGGGTGTGGGGACTGACTGGAGTGCCAGGAGGCTCAGAGGTGGGACACACACACACACTCTCACAGGCATGCAGTCACACACCATCTGGTTCAGAGGGTCATCGGGTGGATAAGACCACCATCAAACATAAGCAGGGTTCTGGTGACACATTTTCACACACACACATTCACATAGCGAGCAGGCTCTGGAGGTCACCGAGTGGATTACAGCACCTTGCATGACCAAGGCTTTGTCTTTTTCACACAAATATAGTTTTACACACACACACACAGCTTGACAGCACATCAACTACCTCTCAGTGGAATGCACATTTCTGCACTAGTTCCCACCACTATTAAATCTCAATGACTAATCGGGAGATAACGAAGGTCTAGTTCAACTAGCTTTGGACAAAAAGATAAAAAAAAATATATATTAAAATCATTTTCAGTCAACATTGATTGTGACAGTTGCTATTCTGCACTGAGGGCACATGTCTCAGTTGATGTATTATTTTTTAATGTAATTATAAGTTTTGGGTTGTGCGCTCTGTTATTGGATTGTCACTCTGACAGTTGAAATACTGTATTATGATGAATCAGCATACTCACTAAGACATCGGTGCACAAAATCGGACTAAAGGTGCTAGTTTTTTTATTAAATACAGACGAATGTTACAGAACAGTGTCATATTTACAGGCATAGGGTGCTTCTGAGCCAGATGTTCTACAAAGGGCCCTGTAATTCTGAGCTCCACTTTAATCAAAGTGGTGCTGTCGGTGCACTGTTACTATTTCGGAGGAAAATTCTACAGATCACAGTGAAGATTGGATAAAAGACAAAAAACGGGGAAATCACCTACTTAAAGACAGCCTTGAAACTTCAGCCCGCACGCAGACAGTCAAACACACATTTTTTAGAAGCCCGCACATGTATCAGTGCCTGCATGCTATAAAATGATGCCACAAGTTATTTTTATTTACACAGAAGCTTTGAAATTCTGCCTTTAATATTTTGTATATATTTCTCATATCATGCCTGTCGCATGGTCCATTCATATACATCTCATACACATACCTCCTCCTTTTGTGATTCAACTCAACCTGTTCCTCGAGTCTGATGTGAATCTCTGTGATAAAAATGAGGATGCAGACTTTTTCTAGTACAGAAAATGTTGCTTCTAATGAGTCACTGCGGCAGATAAGATCAGCGAATTCTGCTTTTAGCGCACATTTCACATAGTGCCAAATATGTCAGTGGTGGCGCTGTCACTTGGTGTTCGCTCGCTCTGTGGTATAGTATCACTTCCTGTTCCTGCTCAAACACAGTGGTGTTTCTGAGTAGCTTATTTGCTTAGCAGTTTAATTAACAACTTCTAAATACATTCTTTTTTTCACAGTATAATCTTCACGTGCTTCATCCGAAGCACACTTTCTGTGTACTCACTACCTAATTTATAGCCAAAGTATTCACTCACTGTCACTCACTGTCTCTGTACTGTTTCGCTAGCTTAGCTCGTAGCCGACCCGTTAGCACCATGGCTACTTCACCTGTCCCTTCTGCACTTTCTTGCTCATTGTGTCAGATGTTTAGTTACTCCTCGGCCCCCTTTAGCGGTAATGATATCTGTAACAAATGTAGCATATTTGCAGCTCTGGAGGCCAGGATTACTGATCTGGAGACTCGGCTTCGCACCTTGCACTCACCCTTAGCTAGCCAGGCCCCTGTAGCTGGTGCAGCCGAAGATAGCGTAGGCCCCGCTAGCTGTTCCCCGGCAGACCCCAAGCAGCTGGGGAAAGGCTGGGTAACGGTGAGGAGGAAGCGTAGTCCTAAACAGAAGCCCCAGGTACACCACCAACCCGTTCATGTGTCTAACCGTTTTTCCCCACTCGGTGACACACCCGCTGGGGGTCAAACTCTGGTAATTGGTGATTCTGTTCTCAGACATGTGAAGCTAGAGACACCGGCAACCATAGTCAATTGTCTTCCAGGGGCCAGAGCAGGCGACATTGAAGGAAATTTAAAACTGCTGGCTAAGGGTAAACGTAAATTCAATAAAATCATAATTCACGTCGGCAGTAATGACACCCGGTTACGCCAATCGGAGGTCACTAAAATCAATATTGAATCGGTGTGCAACTTTGCCAAAACAATGTCGGACTCTGTAGTTTTCTCTGGTCCCCTCCCCAATCAGACCAGGAGTGACATGTTTAGCCGCATGTTCTCCTTAAATTGCTGGCTGTCTGAGTGGTGTCCCAGAAATGATGTGGGCTTCATAGATAATTGGCAAACCTTCTGGAGGAAACCTGGTCTTGTTAGGAGAGATGGCATCCATCCCACTTTGGATGGAGCAGCTCTCATTTCTAGAAATATGGACAAATTTATTAAACCCCTCAAAACATGACTATCCAGAGTTGGGACCAGGAAGCAGAGTTGCAGTCTTACACGCCTCTCTGCAGCTTCTCTCCTCCTGCTACCCCCCCAAAAACCCATCTCCATAGAGACTGTGTCTGCTTCCAAAAAGACAAAAAACAAACTAAAAACCAGCAACAAACAACTTAAACATTTACAAAGAAAGAACAATACAGTATCCACATCTGAACCAAAGAGTAAAACAGTGAAATGTGGATTATTAAATATTAGGTCTCTCTCTTCCAAGTCTCTGTTAGTACATGACTTAATAAATGATCAACAAATTGATTTACTCTGCCTTACAGAAACCTGGTTGCAGCAGGATGATTATGTTAGCTTAAATGAATCAACACCCCCGAGTCATTCTAACTACCAGAAATCTCGAAGCACAGGTCGAGGGGGCGGTGTGGCAGCAATTTTTCACACCAGTCTATTAATTAATGAAAGACCAAGACAGACTTTTAATTCATTTGAAAGCCTGATGCTTAACATTGTCCACCCCAGCTGTGAAACTCAGAAACCAGTCTTACTTGTTATCATCTATCGTCCACCTGGGCCTTACACAGAGTTTCTGTCTGATTTCTCAGACTTTATATCTGATTTAGTTCTGAGCTCAGATAAAATAATTATTGTGGGTGATTTTAACATCCATGTTGATGCTAAAAATGACAGCCTCAACATGGCATTTAATCTGTTGTTAGACTCAATTGGTTTCTCTCAAAATGTAAAAGAACCCACCCACCACTTTAATCACACTCTAGATCTGGTTTTAACATATGGCATAGAAACTGAACATTTAACAGTGTTTCCTGAAAACCCTCTCCTGTCTGATCATTTCTTGATAAAATTTACATTTACAATAATTGATTACGCAGCAGTGGAGAGTGGACTTTATCAAAGTAGATGTCTTTCTGAAAGCGCTGTAACTAAGTTTAAGAATATAATCCAGCCACTGTTATCATCGTCAATGCCCTGTACCAACACAGAGCAGAGCAGCTATCTGAACGCTACCCCAACAGAGGTCGATTATCTTGTTAATAATTTCACCTCCTCACTACGTACGACTCTGGATACTGTAGCTCCAGTGAAAACTAAGGTCTCTAATCAGAAGTACCTGACCCCGTGGTATAATTCTCAAACACGTACCCTCAAGCAGACGACTCGTAATCTGGAGAGGAAATGGCGTGTCACAAATTTAGAGGATCATCATTTAGCCTGGAGAAATAGTTTGTTGCTTTATAAGAAAGCCCTCCGCAAAGCCAGAACAGCTTACTATTCGTCACTGATTGAAGAAAATAAGAACAACCCCAGGTTTCTCTTCAGCACTGTAGCCAGGCTGACAAAAAGCCAGAGCTCTTTTGAGCCAACCATCCCTTTAACGTTAACTAGTGATGACTTCATGAACTTCTTCACAAATAAAATTTTTATCATTAGAGAAAAAATTACCAATAATCATCCCACAGATGTAATATTATCTACAGCTACTTGTAGTTCCATTGATGTTAAGTTAGACTCTTTTTTTCCAATCGATCTTTCTGAGTTAACGTCAATAATTACTTCCTCCAAACCATCAACGTGTCTTTTAGACCCCATTCCTACAAAACTGCTCAAAGAAGTTCTGCCATTGATTAATTCTTCGATCTTATATATGATCAACCTATCTCTAATAATCGGCTATGTACCACAGGCCTTCAAGGTGGCTGCAGTTAAACCTTTACTCAAAAAGCCATCTCTAGACCCAGCAGTCTTAGCTAATTATAGGCCAATCTCCAACCTTCCTTTCATATCAAAAATCCTTGAAAGAGTAGTTGTCAAACAGCTAACAGATCATCTGCAGAGGAATGGTTTATTTGAAGAGTTTCAGTCAGGTTTCAGAGCTCATCACAGCACAGAAACAGCTTTAGTGAAGGTTACAAATGATCTTCTTATGGCCTCTGACAGTGGACTCATCTCTGTGCTTGTCCTTCTTGACCTTAGTGCAGCATTCGATACTGTTGACCATAATATTCTATTAGAGCGATTAGAACATGCTGTAGGTATTACAGGTATTGCACTGCAGTGGTTTGTATCATATCTATCTAATAGACTCCAATTTGTGCATGTAAATGGAGAGTCCTCTTCACACACTGAGGTTAATTATGGAGTTCCACAGGGTTCAGTGCTAGGACCAATTCTGTTTACATTATACATGCTTCCCCTAGGCAGCATCATTAGAAGACATAGCATACATTTTCACTGCTATGCTGATGACACCCAGCTCTATCTGTCCATGAAGCCAGATAACACACACCAATTAGTTAAACTGCAGGAGTGTCTTAAAGACATAAAGACTTGGATGGCCACTAACTTTCTGCTTCTCAACTCAGATAAAACTGAGGTCATTGTACTCGGCGCTGAAAAGCTTAGAAATTTGGTATCTAACCAGATTCTTACTCTGGATGGCATTACCTTGGCCTCCAGTAACACTGTGAGGAACCTTGGAGTCATTTTTGACCAGGATATGTCCTTCAACGCACATATTAAACAAATATGTAAGACTGCGTTCTTCCATTTGCGCAACATCTCTAAAATTAGAAATATCCTGTCTCAGAGTGACGCTGAAAAACTAGTTCATGCATTTATTACTTCCAGGCTGGACTACTGCAATTCATTATTATCAGGATGTCCAAAAAACTCACTGAAAAGCCTTCAGTTAATCCAAAATGCTGCAGCAAGAGTACTGACAGGGACTAGAAAGAGAGAGCATATTTCTCCTGTTTTGGCTTCCCTTCATTGGCTTCCTGTTAAATCCAGAATTGAATTCAAAATCCTGCTCCTCACATACAAGGTCTTAAATAATCAGGCCCCATCTTATCTTAATGACCTTGTAGTACCATATCACCCTATTAGAGCACTTCGCTCTCGCTCTGCAGGCCTACTTGTTGTTCCTAGAGTATTTAAAAGTAGAATGGGAGGGAGAGCCTTCAGTTTTCAGGCCCCTCTTCTGTGGAACCAGCTTCCAGTTTGGATTCGGGAGACAGACACTATCTCTACTTTTAAGATTAGGCTTAAAACTTTCCTTTTTGCTAAAGCATATAGTTAGGGCTGGACCAGGTGACCCTGAATCCTCCCTTAGTTATGCTGCAATAGATGTAGGCTGCCGGGGGATTCCCATGATGCATTGAGTTTTTCCTTTCCAGTCACCTTTCTCACTCACTATGTATTAACAGACCTCTCTGCATTGAATCGTATCTGTTATTAATCTCTGTCTCTCTTCCACAGCATGTCTTTATCCTGTCTTCCTTCTCTCACCCCAACCGGTCGCAGCAGATGGCCGCCCCTCCCTGAGCCTGGTTCTGCTGGAGGTTTCTTCCTGTTAAAAGGGAGTTTTTCCTTCCCACTGTCGCCAAAGTGCTTGCTCATAGGGGGTCATATGATTGTTGGGCTTTTCTCTGTATCTATGAAGCGCCTTGAGGCGACATTTGTTGTGATTTGGCGCTATATAAATAAAATTGAATTGAATTGAATTGAATGTTACATGTATATATTAGGATTAAAAGCAAATCTGTAGGCCAGCAGTTGCTCATTAAAATGAAGAATATTTTCTCAGATAACTGTAGTGATTAAATGCACAAGTGATTGCAGCAGATCTGGAATCTGTAATATCGTCCCACAGACATGTCTTTTTTATTATTTTTATTACAAAAGTTCCAATTGACAAGCTGTCGTTGACACAAATTGAGACTTAGAGGGTCTTGGATTGCAGAGACAGTTTTGCTGACATACAGGCTGAAGGAAATGTGGCACGCAGATACTACTGCAGTACTGCTGTGCTGCCTCGTTAGGACCTGAGCCGTGATAGCAGTGAGCAGATCCAGTGAAATGATTCCTGATCCTGATGGGCACTGATCCACCCAGACAGGCCACTCTCAGCATCTTCGAGGATTTATCACACACTCACATAAACGCAGCCGTATGAAAAGACACACTTTCTTGAGGGGATGTGGAAACACTAGAATGTGCAGTTATTAGTGTGACAGTGTGCACATTTGCCCCGCCCCAGGGAAAATCTAACAAGCTTAGTAATGAACAGATTTAATGGCACCAGCTGACAAAGGTGCTCAATTTAATATGTATAAGTGGAAGAAAGTACTGTATGAATGCCATTTTCAATGGGTGAATATAACTTGCAATAAAAAGTATTTATTCAGTCACACTACAGTGAAAATAGGACAGAAACCTGAATCACTGGACAGACAGTACTCATCCACTGATTGAATCATATTTATCTGCATTCTGCAAATTGATTCGAGTAGACGGGCAACCAGCTGGTTCTAACACCGTCTTGGTGATCACTTTTAATCATGATTGCACAAGTCCTTCAGTTTGTCAGTCACAGACAAATTGTCAAAGGTCCGCAAATAACTCCATTATAAATGCAGACATATAATGCTGAGTTACTCTGCACTAATGGGCAAGACTCATCTCTGACTTAAACTGGTTTATTCTGATTATTTCTGCATAAAAGAAAGGTTGCTAAGCACCTGCATAATTTTTATGTTAAGTCTGTTTCCATTGGTGGGGAAATTTCTGGATTTTTGTTTTAAATCTATGAAGTTTTGCCTGAATTCTGAATAAAAGTGGTCTATGCAGACTTCTCTTTCTTATAGACTGCAACAGATTTGAATTTTTCTTGATTTATCACAATTATTTGCCATATTATTAGAAACAGGATGCATGTAACTGACCCTATTCGATCATAAACTGATAGCAGACTTACTCAGTCTTACTGTAGTTTTACTGCTGTCTCAATCGCAATAATTCTGGTCATCCCACAAATTTTAATAATGTGTATTAGTCCTATTTTTGCTACTATGTGACAGTTTTGCTTTTCAGATTTTTTATTAAAGCTTGAAATTTTTCTTCAGTGCCACTAAATACATATATAAACACAATGAAGAAATGTCTCTGTCATATATGATGTTTTGCTATTGCTACTGCCGTTTTGGAGGCAACAATAATCCTACAGCTTGGTTATACCTTATGACGGGCTCACACTGTGCGATTTTTTCAATCGCGCGATTCAGCTCCTGCTCAAACTGTACGATTGACTCGCAGGGGTTAGAAGTTCGTAGGTCACGATGCAGGGTCTCACACTATACGACCCGATGCTCTGATGCGACCCAAGTGCTCACACTGTGCGTCCATAAAATGAAGGTTATAACAGAAATTCTGTCGCTCGCTCTCCCTCTCTGTCTTTCACTCACACAGACACGCACACCACCGCCATCAACTTTGCTAAATTGCGAATGAAAAACATGATCAGGCAGCTGTGATTGAGCAGCAATGTCTATCCAACTATTTTCACGGTTGTTGTGGTCGTGATAATTTTGTGAGGCCACATCAAAAAGGCTCGGATGAGCTTTCCAAAGTTCTACAAGTTGTGCCTCCATCGCTTGTGTCCAGATCACACGCTGCACTGCCGTGCTACTCTGTCTTTTTCGCTGACATTTGTGTTTGCGCGTGCGCAGTGTGAGAAACTGCTGTGACACCCTCGCGACGGTCGCGACCAAGCGATTGATGATCGGGAGCTGGTCGTGAGGTGTTAATCGCTTCTCGTTACCCCACGTATACTACATGATGCACGATAAAGGCCAAAATCGGCCGATCGCCAAAACGGTCGCACGACTCAAAAATCGACTCAAAATGGGCCAAAAATCGCACAGTGTGAGCCCGGCATTACAAAGTCCCTTTTTAATGAAGTGTATTATAATTAACCACATTCTGTGTAGCTGAGTGAGTTTTCTATTCATAATCCAATTTCAAGATTATACATGCTACATGCTATTATATACGGAAGAGGATTAGGGCCACTGGAAAAAAAAAAACAGTGGGCACGTCTTTTTTTTTCTTCTTTTCCTGAATTCTGAGAAAAAAGTCAGAATTCTGAGAAAAAAGTCAGAATTCTGACTTTTTTCTCAGAATTCTGACTTTAATCTCAGAATTCTGACAAAATTTCACTTTTCTGTAAATTAGGCAGTCAACACAGCTGCTCACAAAACAAACACTTAGACAAAAACACGCACATACACTTATTTCTCAGGTGCACTGGCAGCTGTCTGTGTCTGTCAGGGAAGAGAAATCCCCACCATCAACCAGTAATTGAGGATAGTTAGAGGGGGAGAAAAAAAGTTGTTGAATGAATAAAGGAGTGGGTGGGAGATGCAGGAATGGATGAGTGGAAGGTTAAATGAAATGTAATAGTTATACAATTATTATTAAGGCCACCCATAACGTATGTGGCAATATAAAGACAAATACATGATAATCATTCATCAAATTGAAAAAGTAAGAAAGTATGTAAATAAAATAATTACATTTTAAAATGTCCACCTCTCCCACACTGCAGGGCTTTTCACTGCTGAAGGCGGAAACATGTCCTGGCACCATGACACACGAGTTTCCTTGGTGATATCCATCCTAGAGCGAACACAACTCTGTAGGTCGACCACTAATGCACTGACAAGGGCATGATCTTGCACCAGACCGCCACCCATTAACACAGGCAGCTGTTTGTTCAAATGCACAGCCAAGGTGCAGTTTATGCTGCAGGCAATCGAAGGATATTTTTCTGTGATGTTGAATACAAATTATACTTGTACAGCAGAGCTCTTAATCTTCAAAACCTAAAACATTTCAGTTTCAGACTATTTTATTTCATGGTAATGTAAGTAATATCATGTGAACATTTCAAGGCAGTTAATTACTGTCTTACTGCAGGTCAGAATGGTTACAGAAAAATACGCAGCAGTAATACTGCGTTTCTCTGAGTTTTGGAGACCAAGTTCTAATTCAGGAAGACAGCAGTTAACGTCTGCAAAGGAAAACATGTATCTACTAAAATAAATAACTTCAAATCCAAAAATGTACTTAGTAAACATTGCACTGCCAGAAAGCTTCCCTGGCAGCACAAGAGAAACTGCAGTTATATTGCTAACCTCATACATACATGTTAGGGGTTACAATCTGACACACAAAGTATCTCGTAGTGCATTAAATATGGCCACCAAAAAAACTTGATTAACACTGAGCAGAAGTTTGAAAAATCTGATGTGAAAAATGTGAAAACACTGTTACCATCCTAAGAAACTTTCTTTTGCAGCGGTGAACACAACGCTCTGCCTCACAATATTTTATAGCTGCTCTTTAATGTATGCAGATGATACAGTTCTTTTCTACTCTACAGAAATTCCATCAGCAAGTCTACAGTAAGCCAACAGGATCATGGTTTAATTCATCCCTAAACCTTCAAAAACTCCCCTCATGCTCTTTGTGCTATTTCATAAGAGAAGATCTTCAGCAAATAATTGGTACTAATAACATCTGACAGCAATAGAGTTAAAGTATTTGCAGTGATTTTTAAATCTGTGTGTCAACCTGACTTGCGCCACTTGGCATTAATGTTCCTTTAGAGTGCAGCATGTTGTCTTTGCCCAAACTGCTTTCTCATGCATGAATTTGATTTACAAATTATTATCCCTCTGCCCCATTAAGCAGACACTTGCTCTTTTATAGCAGAAGCTTTTGGGTTTTGAATCCCACTCACTGCAGCTGCTTAAACACCAAAGCACACTTTGTGTGTCTCCAGCATTTGGCACGCTAGGAATAGAATGGGGTGGACACACTTGATGTCTGATTGTAGAGAAAGTAAAAAAAAAAGTAAGTAACCTTTTCTTCTTTATTATGTTCAGCACACCATGTTTTTATTCTGTTGACTGGCAATGACAACTTCTCACGCAACCAAGAATTTAACAAAGTCATAATGAGAATTTGCAGAAAATTTTCCACATGTTTAGGATTTGAATGCCCCTCAAATTTTAAGACCTTGTACAGATCCTGAACAGAGAACAAAAGATTTTTATCATCGTGCAGCTGAGTGGCAAGGCTGTTAAAGGAACTATTGAGTCCATATTTATTCCAGACACAAAGCAGGGCAAATAGAAGTCTGTCAACCAGTTTGACAAACACAGACACACTGTACAGCAGTAGAGGACATGAGGTGTGATTTTGGGTTACCAGGGGAACAGGAAATCACCTCATTATTGCAGGGGTAACAGCTGTCATTAACATACCCCCCCCCCCAAAAAAAAAAAAAAAAAAAGAACCACATGATCACCCACTGATGTCTAAACACAGCAAAAATAAAATCTGGAATCCATATATTCTAGAAAAAAGTGTTCACCAACTTTCATTTTCATCTTATGCCAAAGATAGAAAAACGTGTTTTGCGTTGGACAAGCATATCACTTCAAGCTGTCCGGTCACAGCTGGCTAACTGGAGGCTTTACTGAAGCATCCCATAGCAACTCTGAGTTCAGGAAAGTTACAAATGTGGTGCTTCTGCTCGTGTCTGTTATCTTGTCATCTTTGTGTTCCTTTGATTATAGTCAAGTCAAATATTTCCTGCCTCATTCATGTGTCCCAGCTATTTTAAGACTAAAATTTATGGAAATACCCTTGCTGTTTCTATTTCAAGCAGAACCTGCTAGTTTATTCTATTTATGGTGCTAAAGTGGGTTAAATATACAAGTATATAATGAAATTATTTCTACACCACAGCATCTGTCTGCAGGCTCCCTCCATGCCTCCTGTTTGAGGTTCCAGGTAGCCAGCCAAGTGGAGGAAGATTAGTGTGTTCTAAGTAATAGGCTGCCCTAACCAAACAAACTGTCATTTCTCTCTGTTTTGGCTGAAAATCTTCTCTTTCCTCCCCTTCTTTCTGTCCCTCCTGCCACTCCTCCCCTCTTTTCAGAGCCAACGTGTCAAGGAGAAAAAAAAACAAAGCTGTTTAAACTTGGAGCAGGGAAGGAGGAGAGGAGAAAGGTACAGAGGGAGGCAATGCTTAAATCCTATAAAAAATAATATTTCTTCCAGCAAAATGGTTAATCCTCTGTAGAGTCATCTTGCTGCAAAAATAGGTAAGCACAAAGTTTCACCAATGATGTGTTTGATTTCAAAGGTCCTACCTTTACACATGTCATAACTTTTCATAACTAGAAGTCCTCTGGTTCAGACTACAGACTAATCCTCACTGTTTAATTCACTTTTCCTGACATCTTTTCAACACAAGAAACACATCTTAATAGTAAAGTAATGACACCAAATGACCTTTAAGAATCAATGCTAGAAATAAAGTGGATGTGGCATGATTTAGAGTTGGCATCCTGAATATAAGTGTTAGTGGCAAGAACAGCACAAACCATCTCAATTATCGCACAGAACACAGCAGTCAATCATAAGATTTAAGAGCTGTATTACTTCATAATTTTCCACAAACATGCCAGGACGGCAACATTACACCCTGCCTAATCTGCTGCATGATCTTGTTTTGACTATTTCTATTTCCCTCTTGCATTTCTCAACAAGTGAGTGAAGTCAATATAAACACGTGCACTGAACGTGAGTGTTTTTTTTAAGTCAGTCAAAAGCTTGGATTTAAACGTGAATCTGTATGGCAAATGTAAAAGAAATGGAAATGCAAAAATCTGCAGACCAGAGGGAAAAACATGGCAGAAACCAATCAAAATCTAGGTCTGGTTTCAATGTGGTGTTACGACCACACTGGGACAGGACACACTGACTCTTCAAGTCAGCAAACAGCTTTATCACCGTCAGGATGGGTCACACGTAGTAAACATCCGACAAACACACGCACAGTCCTTTATTTTAGCTTTTAAACAGACGAATTTCACATTTCTTTTGAAATAATCAGTTCAGTCAGGTTGGAAGTAAACATAAAACTTGGAAGACACTCCCTCAGAACCTATACAGAGACATCGTTTCATCCAGCAGCTGCAGGGTCTCTGGAGGCCATCTGTCTCTGATTTAGTGCCATCCTTTCATAGTGTCAGTATTCTATCAAAGTTGAGTTCTGTGTGCAGCTCTCGCTGAATTTTGTTGAGTGGATCATTTATGGAACACCCAGATGTTAGCAGTTTTTAAAGGTTTCAGTGAAATAATTTTATCAAAAAAAAAAAGGATTTTTTATTTGGGAGGAAACGCAAGTAAGGACACCTGGACACGACACGAGACCTTCCAGTAGTGCCTCACATTTTCACCAACACACTGCATCCAACTTGGCTGAAGCGACTACTCCCGAGCACATTAAATACACAGCCTGCAGCCTCCCTCCTGCGACCGCAGCACACTCGCTCCCATAAAAAACATAACAGTACATCTTCGCCTCATGTGCTTTTGCTTAAATATGAGTTGCCATGTTGGCTACAATTTGTTGGCTATATCTCTCTTCCAATACGACACAATCTGAATTAAACACATAGAGATCGAGCAGATGACGTGGATAAAGAGGAATGTGTGTCTGCGTGTATGGGAGATGGGTTGTTTTTAGTGTCAAGATCATTTTTAAACTTGTGGGGACAGCATTGGAAAGTGATGTTGAGCTTTGCTTGTAGGTTTAAGTAAAGTTAGCGGCTACATCCACACTTTTAAAATCACATGTTTGAAGAAAAATGATCTCTATCTTGCAGCGCAGTTTCAGAAATAATTGTCAAACTTACAAACAAGATCAAAGATCAATTTCAAATCATTAATCATGTAAGACTGGCTGCAAACAAGAAGCAGAATTCTGTTTACTTGGTTACAGAGTGGTGTGACCTAAGACCCAATCAGGAAGCAAAGGTTTGGTGGTCACTTCACTGAGTTCAAAAGCGTCAGTTTCTTCATGTCTACACATGAACAAAGTCAACACAGTTTCCAAATAGCTTCATGCTTCAAGTTGTTTTTCTGCAAGCTCAGTTTTCAGTTTCCTTAAAAAAGTGTCTACCTTTAAAAAATAGACAAAGTTTTGTTTTTAAAAAATTCTGATGGACATGTGGACAGGTCTTAAGGTTACAGATCAGTGCTACGGTTCATTATTTACATTGTGGGGATAGATTTTTATCCACCTCGGACCATTTTCAGTGTTGCTACTATTTCTGAATCTCTCAGTGGAAGTCCCTCGCACTCAAGCTGTGTCATAACTGTGATGCCTGAAATCCATTTTTACTTTTACAGCATGGATGACGTTGCAGAGAGACAAACCTGATGAGTGGTCCAGGAGGTGAGCAAAAATTGCATTAAATAAAAAAAAACTCTGTGGCCTCTAAACCAGCTCAAAATGATATACTGGCAACGCCACAGTTCAGATCCTATCCTCCTCATGTTCTTCGTCAAACACCTCAGCAGAGCACCGCGATGACGGTCTCAATATAGGAAATCCAATGAGGATGCTCCTAGTCTCAGGCCTCATTTGACACACTTCATTTGGCGTGATAGTGTGGACCCTTTGGCAAGTTGGTTGCCAGAGGTTGAGCGTGAAGCACGCCTTGCATTCCCAGGTGCACAGGTCATCTGGTAGGAGTATAAATAATCACAGTCTGACTCAAACGGTTTGCAAATATTGCTGTCTAATTTCTGAACACAGGTTACCAAAACATTGCAATCAAAATAAGTCTGCAAATCTTTCTTTTTGCAAAAGGGGACTTAACTCAGCTGGTTGTCCACTATACTGTATTCAGGCTATTTTGCTTTATTTGTCACTTTTGTGGAGATACTTATGAATTTCTCTTTCAGTTACGAGTCTCCGGTTGGGCTCTGGCTGTACATAGTTAATTTTGATACTTACAGATTTCTAATTATCATTTATATATAATAGATTGTATGTAATTGGCATGTTAATAGACCCCATTCAGCTGCTTCTGGGATCAGACTGACAGCAGACTGACTCAGTCTTATTGCTGCTTTAATGCTGTGTTGATGCACAAAAATTGGCAACTGACTGCAGGTGGTTGCAGACCTCTTCCTTGTCTTTAAATGCAACAAGATCTTAAGTTCAGTGCAGAACTTTTTGCTGTGCCATGTTCTCCAACAAATGGTTTCTCTAGTGTGATTGCAGCAGGAGTGGGCTGTGTGTGTCATCTCAAACATCTGTTCGTCATTAGTGGGATTCTCCCTCTGATATTTTCTCTGCCCTGCTTTCTTTCTTGCTGCACGCTCCTCTGTTTGCTTCAGTATTTTCTACACTACACTCACTTCCCCCTTTGGCATCTGTGCTTTGACCATTTATCATATTCCGAGCTTCCGTTCTCTCCAAAACCACAATCTGATGTGATGAATTTTAGGAATGATTTAAATTAAAGTGATTAGGATAAACTTCCCCAAAGAAAATATTTAATGTAACATATAATATTCAACACAGGTTCCTAAAAGACTCTGTGCTGACAACCAGTAACTAGGGGGTTACGATCTCAAAGCCGCTTGACGTAGGTAAGCTTACAGAGGATGAAATGCGATGCACAATATGTTACATTAATTTCCCTTTTCAGATTTTTCCACATGATAGATAACTGGCACGAGCCCAGAAGTGGTAAATTTCAATTTTCCACTCAGGCTTTTAGACGATGTTATGACAGTGTGTGTTCCTTCTGCGTGTGTGTGTGTGTTGGATGCAACCTCACATAACCCTTGCATATCCTGAGTGTTTTAGGATATTGAAAGAACATTGCCTGTGGTTTACCAAGGCTTGGCCAAAGCCCTTGAAATAAAAATTGTGAATTTTCAAGATAGAAATAATGAGCCAACATATACATTCTTTCTTTTACCGCAAACCTTTTCATGTAATGCAGCGCTGTGCGATTGTGTGATTAGCTTGCTTGCTAAGGTCTGTCTCATTTGAAAATGTTTTTTTAGTGGCTTTAGTCTTTATTTCTATTTTTAAAGATGTAAAACAGTTACATATAAGCGGTTTGGCTCAATGAGTATCCAATAAACAAGAAGGTTTTTAAGCATGCTAGCATGTTCATGTTTTCCCCACCCTTTTGTGCATCTCACGAGTGTAACTTTAGCAAAACCGTCACATGGTGGACTTATTCTAAATCTAAGACTAATTCATAAAAGGAGATGCCCCATGAGTGATGTCCCACGTGTCAAGGCCACCACAGCGAACTGATAGCGAGCACGTTGGTCAGCACAGCAATCCGCCCGCAAATTGCTTCTCCACCATTATGTTTAAGGAAAGATTGTAAAATAGGTGGTGCCTTTCAAAACTGTAAATATGTGGTCAGGACTTGTCCAATAATGGTTAGAGGAAAAAATGAAGGAGCAAAGTTGTGAATAAGTTGTACAGTGGGTAGGAAAACCACACACAGACACATGCAGAGTCTGGCAACGGTCCACTACCACAAGAGCATGATGCCATCTAGAGAAGATCAGAGTAGGTTTGACTCCCCTTTTCCTTTTTCTTGAATCTCTTACGTGTCCTCTAAATTGTCCTGAACCTCTGCGTCTTCCTCTTCTTCACAAATCATTTCATTTTCCCCCTCCTTGTCATTGTCATTTTTTCCTTCTTCTTGCACTCCCTCTTAATCTTCCTCTGGCTGCTTCTCCTCCACCCCGAAAGATCAACTTTCCATCGTCTGTGACTTTTTTTTATCTTCTCCCTTTCCTGTCTTTTCCACTAAAAGAGTTCGTACAATAAAATGAAATGAAATAAGTATAAATTAAACTAACTGCAAATGCAGCCCGTATCCACTGTGGTTAATTATTTCTGCCTTTCATATTGCCACGGATTTCCCTGCGTGCAGCTTCTGGCCAGCGGATCCGCTCACTGCCTCAGATGGAGAATGCATCAGACACCATAAGATCTGCGGAAACTGACAACCACTCGGATCTGCGCTCTGTCCAAAGCCAGATAAACACACCACACCTGCAACAAAGATTTGTTAAAGATAGAAGGTTTTCAGAGCTTAGAAGTAATTTAGTTAAAATATCCATCTTGAATAACAAAAGGCTGCAGACGTGAAAGACGGGCCGCACTGCTTTTATGCCCCTTCTACTTCATAAGAGACTGAACTGAATCCACATGGACAGAATTCAAGGAAAAGAGGAAGCAAGATCTTCCAGTTAACTCTGTTATTTTCTGATCTGAATGGATATAAATATCACTTTAAAAGTCAATCTGAAGTCTTACTTTATGTCAGTCTGTTGTTATCTTTGAAAAGACTACTGAGGCAGAAGTTTTAAAAAATAGTATCTTTAAATCTGAAACAACCTGTCAGTCCCCAAACTTACGGCAAACTGGTGCAATTAATCAATTCCTCAAAATGAAGGCCAGATAGCATTACATAAAGACAATCCTTATTATGAATGATTATTTCCTCTGCATGGAAACTTGTCAGAAAAACAGATCATTCCTCTTATCTGTAATTTAATTTCCCATGCCCGTTTTACAGTGGCTGACGGGTGATATAATGGAACTACTATCTATGCTTCCCAGAGAGTATGTGTGGCTAAAGGCCACACATAGTTAATTAGGTTAGCCAAACAACACACGCTCTATAAACAAAGGTGGGCTCTGACGACAACACGGAGGAATGAGAGGAGAGGACTGGATGATAAAAACAGTAGAAAAACTTTGAGAAAGAGAAAACAGCTGGCAAGAGGAAAGACGGGAGACTCCGAGGAATAACCAGGGAAAGAATAATAGTGCCGGCTCATAAATCATTTTATTTCTCCACTTTCTGCCCTCCTGACTACACATCTCACTCCTCTTCAATTGTGGTGCTCTCAGGCTGCCAAATATCCGAGTCCCACTTGGAGCACCACATAACTACATCAGTTAAGGTAACAGTCTGTGACATGTTACTGTATATTGTGAATGTCTGGATTCCTACTTTATTTCACCAGCTGCTATATAAGGTCATATAATCGATTCCCAGTTCATGCTTTACTGCTTTACTGCTGTGTTTGAGAGTTTATTGCCTTTGTTGTTGGCGAGTGAAAATCGCACAGTATCGAAAACACTTGTAGTGCACTTGTGATACATTGATAAACAACTACTGCAGTGGTCTGAAAGTGTGCTGCTGGTTTTATATGTTAAAAAAGCACTTTTGCTTTCTTGGCCGGGATTGGCTGACAGATGACACCTGCGACTGAAACTCGCAACTGAAATTCTTTGTGTTAAAAATACCGCTGTACTTTGCAAACCCTTTTTTTGTGTGTGTGCCCCAATGACAGTGATGCCAGTGCAGTGTTTATTCCAAACACTGAGTGCCAAGCACTGAAATAATAAACCCCAGCATAACCTGGTATGGCTGAATAATTATGTCAGCCACGCCATCTTTAAACTAATGAGCTAAGAAAAAAAAAAGACACAAAGAGGTCAGAGCAGAGCAGAGGAATTTCTCTCAGGTTTTAATATAAGTAGTTCACAAAGAGATTCACAGAGCAGAAACCTCCCTCTGATCCCCTCTACTGGACCATTAAATAGTTTTTACTGCACACTTACAAAACTTTGTGTCTCTTAATTTCATTTAATTTCAGTTTTATAATTTGATTTTGTGGGTTTATTTGTTGAAAAAGTGAAATTTTAGTCACTCTGTTCAATGACCATTACAGTTCAGATCATCTGACCGAGCAGTTTGTCGCTGCAACTATGCTTTCTAGTGGTAACTGGTCTCCAACAGCAAAAGATTAAATGCAACCACCGGGCAATGACCAATTTTTCCTAGTCGTCAGAAAGTTGCTGTCTTGTTCCTACTCCAGTGCAGCTGAGTCATCCCTGATTACAGCAATCATGCCTGCACAGTGACACTTAAAGGCTTCATATTTACAAACTTCAGTTCACTTCCCTGTTGCAAACATAGCAATACCCCATTTGGCGAATCTTCTTCAAATAAGCACCTACTGAAAAACTGGTGCAGGAGCTCTTGCTCTAGCTTGAAGGGAGCCATGCCTCCCTGCGTATCATTCGGTGAGCCATACAAAAACATAATTTAACTTTTCAAATGAGGACACTAAAAGTGTTATGAAAATATATGTAGATCATTCTCCAACTGTCATATAATTACAATTCAGATGAAAACACAAAGATAAGCTTACAAAAAAAACTACAAGTAGTACTAATTTCCCTCAGTGAATGTGGCTCTTAAGACTCACATCTGAGCAGCAAAGCATGTATTTTGTATTATAATCTGCACATTGTACCGAGTACACACAAATCTAAAAGCTGCACATGCATACACAGAAGCCTCAGCAGTATCTGCTTCACAGGGAGATACTTAAGAAATAAAATGTGTGAGTACTCGGTCCTCACTGCTCCCCTCATTCACCCTGCCTAATTCATTAACACACTTAACAGTTTCATACATAACGAGTTCATTACGAACACTGGCACTAATTGGCCATGCCAAACTGCATGTGTCCCATGTTAATTGGCTCTTTGATTGGGGCTTCATGGAGTTAATTAGCCAATTAACCATCTCGGTCTGCCAGCTAAGCCTCGCTGTGGCTTGTGCTCCTGATTTTGGGTGGATCAGACAACAGTGAGGAGAGACTCCAAAATAATTCACTTTGACTCTGGAGCAAAACATGGAACACCAGTATCACAAGTTTTACTCATTTTCTGAAAAGCGTCATGTGAGCTTAATAATATATTAAGGAAGGAGATGGAGAGTAAAGGAAAGGAATGGGTCAAAAGGTTAGCGGTGCAGTTTCAATTTCTGAGTTAGCAATTTAAATCCTGAGACTAGAAGGAAACCTCTGTCAGAGGAACATGAAACTGTTTCCCTTTGATTTCACATTTTCTGGAAACATGATCAAGAAGGCTAATTGAAACATGAAGGGGCGGATAGAGGCTTTTCCTTTGCTGCCCTCACTTTTAATATTCCTTTAGAAGAATATCACAGTGAGGTAGGCGAACTGAAGGTCCACCGTGCTTGTGGCCATTTTGGAGAAATGAGTCTGAAACACATTGAACACATCCACCGATTGTATCTCATCAACTGCAAATGCAACTGACTTCACACTGAATTAAAATATCCTGTTTCCTATTTGACCAAGAAGTGAGAGTGAAATAAATACTGAATACTGGGCAGTATTTGTGGTGCATTCATTACTGCAGTGTCCACAGACAGTGACAACAGAGAAAATGGAGAGTATGAATTATAAAATCTTCAAAATGTTCCTTTGTAATAAATAAATAAATGAATGACTAAATAAAAGAACATAACTTCAGCCTTTTTAACTCCTTATCTAACAATCACATTCACGTGTTGCATCCTTACCAGTATGTCAGTATTTGCACACTTTTCAAGACGTTTTATGACATTTAATTGGTTAATAAACCACAAAATATCCTCTGGCAGTGAAACCAAACAGGTGCAGCACTTGTTAAGAAGCTACTTTGAAGATGCTGTACATCCACTACTGTCAAAACACTAGCAATAAAATCCTAAAAATGTAATTGCTTTAGTAAGGATGAACAGCCTTGGATTTGAAAATGCTTAAAAGGGATGGCAGATGGGATTTGTAACAAATCCAAAGCAGCTCTGGCTCATTTCATTTCCTATAGTGACAACGTGAAGTATAGTCGTCTGCAAAGAAGCTCCAATATGTCAGACGTGACTCAGGAGGGTGAAGAATTAAAGGTTACCGGGCAGAAGAAGACTTTTTGCATTTTTGGGGGTTTTTTTGCTTTAACTAAAAAGTCTTTACGAGAGTAAATAAATATCAGAAAATAAAGCTTAGGAATAAATTAATTGAAGAGCTCTTGTGATTTACAGATTAGTTTCCAAAGAACCAGGAATGGTGTGGAAATTTTAGAATTGCGATTGTAAAACCAGTCAACAGTAACACATTTCAGCAATTCATCCCAACAGCTGTTCACATATCTTTTCACGGCACTCTTGGGAATATAGCCATTCCAATGATAGTTTTCTCAATATAAGCAGTAAAAAGTGAAACCTGTGAACGGCCTCTGTCACATTCCTGCTCATTATCCTCTCAGAGGTACTAGTATATAATCCGTCACTGCAAGCTGGGATTCGAGACCACTTAGAAAGATGACAGATGGGATGGGATGGAAATCCCCTTATCTTCAGCTCACTTCATTTCCATAAGTGTCAACATGTCTGAAATCTTGCAGAAAAAGAAGAAGTTACAGCAAAAGCAGATTTGATGCATGTGTTTGGTACATTAAGTCAGCCAGTGTTGCATGCTGGGTTATTCACATGGCAGTGGAGCATTAATGGATTCCAGCAACAACGCGGGGTATCTGCCGTCAGCAGTTTGGGAATATGCTGTGTAAAGATAAAGTCACCTTGGGCTTTCATTGAGAAATAATCTGAAATCACATGTTAAATTCATGCATACACGCTGTAAACACAAGCTAACATCTATAGTCGCTGAGGAATGCACGAAACACGCCGGGGGAGGAAAGCAGCAGGGAGGTAATAAGCTTCACTGTGTGCGGTGGTGTCATAATGAAGTGACACACACATACAGTGGAAGGAATTGCACAGTACTGTCACTAACTCTCTCTTTCTGTCCCTTCATCCTTTTGTCAAACAGAACGAGAGGAAGAGAGGTAAAGCAAGTAGTGAAAATTCAACTCCAAGCAACTCATTCCAAGCCCAAATTAAAGGAAACACAAAGTACTATGAGGGAAAATGTTGTGGTGAAACTGAGAAATTTGAATTATTTATTTATTTTTGCAATCTGTGTTCTATTTGCTGCAATCCCAGCAGTGTCATTTGTCATTGGTATAGGCAGCGGATCAGGACCAAATATGAAAAGATATCCATGCATTTTGGAGCTGCTGTGGCTCAGGAGGTACAGCAGGTCATCTGTTAATCAGAAGAATGGTGGTTCAATCCCTGCTCCAGTCTGCATGCTAAAGTATTCCTGGGCAAGAATCCCAAATCCTGAGTTACTCCTAGTGTGTTCACCACACATGTTAGATAGAAAGTGATGATACAACGGGCAGTTTGTGCTTCTGTAACCTACAAGAGCAATAAACTACATAACTTGGGCCTAACCAGGTAATGTGTTCGGCATAATCATGGTGATTTAACAAGGTTTAGAGACAACTGTGTTAGTGACATTCAAAACTTTGACTGTAATAATAATAATGGATTGGATTTATATAGCGCTTTTTAAGACACCCAAAGCGCTTTACAATGCCACTATTCATTCACTCTCGCATTCACACACTGGTGGAGGCAAGCTACAGTTGTAGCCACAGCTGCCCTGGGGCAGACTGACAGAAGCGAGACTGCCATATCGTGCCATCAACACCAGTAGGCGGGAGGGTAAAGTGTCTTGCCCAAGGACACAACGACCAGGACAGAGAGCCCAGGGATTGAACCAGCAACCTTCCGGTTACAGATCCGCTTCCCAACCCCCTGAGACACAGTCGCCCCAACTGTAAATGGTAAATGGTAAATGGTCTGTATTTGTATAGCGCTTTACTTGGTCCTAAGGACCCCAAAGCGCTTTACACTATACACAATCATCCACCCATTCACACACACATTCACACACTGGTGATGGCAAGGTACAGTGTAGCCACAGCCACCCTGGGGCGCACTGACAGAGGCAGGGCTGCCAGACACTGGCGCCACCGGGCCCTCTGACCACCACCAGTAGGCAACGGGTGAAGTGTCTTGCCCAAGGACACAACGACCAAGACTGTCGGAGCCGGGGCTCGAACCGGCAACCTTCCGATTACAAGACGAACGCCCAACTGTAACTGCAACATACGTCACTAATTCATTATTCTCACTTCGTGGTACGCCCCTCTTGCCTCTTGAGTTCCCAAACACTTACAGAGGTTTGTTAAAAGAAGAAATACTACTACACAGTGACAAATGTGCCCTTGGTCAAACTTTCTTAAATGTTCTTAATAAAGTCAAATTCAGCATATATTTCTGACTTCAATGTAATATGGTGCCGTTTTACTATTTTCAGTTAAATAAAAGGTTTAAGGAGTTGCAGGGTAATGGATGTTGGTTTTATTCATATTTTCCAGGTTTTTTTTAAGTATTTTGTAAATGTAAAATAGTGCAGTAAAATAATATAATTAAAGAGAGTATGAAACAATAGCATGAAAACAATGACAGAGAGTAACTATGTGAATAAGAGAGCAACAATGAGGGCCAGCGTAAGGGAGGAGGAGAGAGAGATACTGCGTAGTGGTGAGTATGGGAGTTTTTCATGGGAGAAAGAATGCAGTCAGGAATTCTTTTAATTGTCCAAACTGCGCCTCAGGCCAAAGCCTACTCACCCATCCTGACACACACACACACTGTAGATGCATACATAGCAATCATTCTGTCTACACAATGCTTCACTGCCAACCTCCAGTAAATCCCATATCTCAGAGTCCTTCCTGGCCAACTGTGAGAAATCAAAATGATTTCAGAAGCTCCTTTTACACGGCCTTGGAAAGGGTAGGATGTATTGATTTATCTAACCCTCCTATCATTCATGAAGAAGGCAAATATGTGGCTTTATTTTTTTGGTTTCTTGCTTGCTGCTATTTTTTATTCATTTAGGAGTTGTTTTGACATCACCAGCCAAATGTGAATCGGCGAACTGACTTCAAATTATCAAAAATTGTAAAATTATTTATCTAACTGTAGAGGGTAAATTACTGACGTTAATTCTAATAAGAAGCTGGAAAAAGTGTCCACTTTTAGCACCGTTAAAGTGTGGTAGCTTTTAAGTTTCTCAGTAACACTTAACCCTTCCGGTACTTCATCTTGGCCTCCTTCTCCCACTCAAAGCTGCCCTTGGGATAGGATTCACCGTGCCCAGGTGTGTGCCTCTGAGATCATGTGTGTGTTGCGTATAGAGTTACTAAGGGGCCCCAGAGTACAGCTGTCTTAGATCTGCTTAAATCCATGAAATGCAACACCGGTAGATAACTGACACTTTCTGTTGACACACTGTCATTGTGCTCTCTGCTTAATGCTGAGCAGAGCAGTTGCATTTCATCAGATACAGGTGAATCTTTGGTTGAGTTAGACACGAAACTGCTAATATGAAATCACAATCATTTGAAAGCATACTCGACTCGACGGCATACTGGACTATTATACAAATGCACCCACAAATGTATTGTACACACACAATTAAGGACACAGGCACAGAGGTGACACGCAGAAACCTGACAGGTGATGTCACCTTGTGATGTCCCCCTCTCTCTTTTGTGTCTCTCTTCCTGTTTAAGCTGCACACACTACTCTATGCCTCTGTCTATGGCAGGAGTTCATGTTTCAAAGAGGGAAATTACCTTTTTCATGCACAAGTCACACAATACCAACAAACCATCAGGTATGCCCTTGAGTGCTGGCTTCCCTCCACTTCTCACAAACTCCTCTCTTATCCATAATTACAAGAACTCTGCTGCTGCTGCTGCTGCTGCTGCTTGGCACCTCTCATCAGCAGCAGCTGAGGAGGAATGAAGAAAAATGCTTTCATTAGGTAGGGAGAGATAAGGAGGGAGGAAAAGTATCAGAGAAGTAGAATATTATAATGTGAATGAGAGGTTTGGACTTTCAGGCCTGAGATTTGCTTTTTAACCACCTACAGTATATACAACAGGTTATAAATGTCTTTTGTGCAACTCTCTCTAGCCTCTCTGGGTTTTTGTGCAGCCAGAAGTGACCACATGCAGAACAGAGAGGGGTCTACCAAATTGTCAGCCGATGCAAGCTCCATTAGTATTAACAGTATGGGTGAAATCCACCAAGTCATAATATATGTTAGGTAACTGCAATTTAAAAAAGAAAACCAAATTCAAAAGCCACCAAAGGTACAAACATGGTTTAAATGTCTACTTCAAAGAGACAAAGTAGAATAGGTAAGGTCAAGGAGCTCTTGTTCTGTTGGCCCCAAGTGGCCAGAAGAGGAACTGCATTTGTCTCCATTGGCTTAATTTTCATATATTTCTTTGGAAAACTAATGTCAGTGTCAAATGGTTGTTTGTTAACTGGTCGAGAAGCATACTATCCCATACTATCCTCACTCTTCTTCTCCACTATTTGCCAACATTTCTTTTTGCAGTTTTTCCACGTCATTATGATGTTCCTCGTGACCTGTGCTGCTGATATGCTGATATGATCTTCATTTTCAAGAGCTGCATTTTACGTATTTTGAACACTTATTTCTAATGGTGCACATGACAAATGCTTTAAATGGATGCAGGATATGAAAGGCATCCACGATGATTATGCAACTGCATTTAAAAGCAACATCTCCAGCCTTCTCTCACTTTTTTCTTCTCATCTCTATTTTCTATTCTTGCCTCGCCGCGTCTCTTCTTCGTGTATTTCTTTGCCTTTTCCGTCATTCGTACTTGTTCTTGGCGCTTTTATTATTTAGCACCTGTCAACAACAGAACAGAAAACCATGTCATGCAAACTGTCTGACGTAGAAACACACAAATGCTAGGGCTGTAGTCTTGACAGAACCACACTTTGAATGCTGACGCACACAGACCTGCATATACAGGGTTCCAAATACTGTATACACGAACACACACCACACACCTACACCCTTCTGACTTATCTGATGCACATTAGCTAATGTGGAAAGACGGCTGGGCTGAATTACCACTACATCTAATGACTATTTCATGTCAGGATGGAAAGGAGAGCAGAGAGGAGGACAAAAGGCCAGAAACTAAATACGGGCTTGGATTCAGCAGATCTTTGTACTTTTTTCTTTTTTAATCCATTTATTTTTGTCTGTTATCATAAAAAACTTATCTTGTTGGCCCTGGTTGTGTTTTCTTCAATATCAGATAGCAGGCTTGACTACTGCTGCTCATTGATTTTGCCATAAGATCCAAACTAACAAGATTCAAGTTGTTAGTTCATCAGTCTTCAGATGAAATCACACTCCTGTGACATCACAGATGGGAAAACCCATTAATGGGATCATCCCTCATTCGAATTAGCACAAACGAGATACTCCACGTACTTGGCTTCCTATCATTTCACTTGAAGTTGATCGGCTGAATGGTTGTCAAAAAAACACCTCTGTCAAAACACAAATAACTTGGACTTGTGCACACCCACTTGCCGGACGCGCGCACACACACACACACATGCATATGCTGTTCTCAAACTACACTGTAAAAAAATAAATTTAATATAAAACTATTTTACTGTGTATTTTACAGTTTTGTACTGTTTTTCTAGAATATCATTAAATTTACATAAATAGACTGATTTTACATGTCAAATGTAAATTAACGTAAAATCACTGTAAATGTAATAAAACATAATTTTCTTGCTTTTTTAAATGTATTTGTCTGTACATATGCATATTTAGATTGTTAAAATACATTCACAAATGCATCATAATTTCACAAATATTTGTCCGTTATTTGAAAGATTGAACTGTTAAATTCAAATGTAATGCTATGGAAAAATATATAAAATGATTCTTATAAACTTTTTTTACATCAAATGATTACATATTATCATTTTTCAGTTTTATCAGTTTTATCAGCGATTGTGGCTCAAGAGTTGGCAGTTCGCCTTGTAATCAGAAGGTTGCCGGTTCGAGCCCCGGCTTGGACACTCTGGGTTGTTGTGTCCTTGGGCAAGACACTTCATCTACCACCTACTGGTGATGGCCAGAGTGGGAATTATAAAGTGGAATTGTAAAGCGCTTTGAGGGTCTCATAAAGCGCTATATGAATGCAATCCATTATTATTATTTAAACCAACTGTTAACTGTATATTTAAGTAGTATTATTCATATTGCCGCATTCATTGACCTTGTTTATAGGTAATTTCATTCCTTAATCACATTAAATTGTTCCTAATTTAATGTTTAAAAGCACTTGAAAAAGGCAAAATCCCATGTAAAAATAGGGCAACAAACTGTATTGTCATTACTGAAAATAATCGTATTTTCATGAGAAAGTTATTTTCTGGTATTATTTTGGCGCCCCAGCTGCCAGAATATCACTGTTTTTTTAGGATTTTTTTTTTTTTTTACGGTGTATGTTATCAATCTTGTGGGACTGCTGTGTGGAAGTGAATGTTTAGCAGCAGAGTTTGAGTATATTCTCTTGGAAAACCAATAGACCATTGGTTGTAAAAGAAAAACCATGTCCATCCAATACTGGGTGCTATGATTTCACATGAATGTACAGTCACTTGAAAAAGGTTTTCACAGGATTCCATGGAGTTGTGTGAAAAACTAGGTAAATCATGCAGCACGTTGAAGTTCAGGACAGCACAATGCCAAAAAGACTATAAATTGTTTTAAAAGGTTGGCAGGAAAAAGGGTCACATCTCTAAAAACCTCACACTGACTGTCAAGCAAAATGTTGAAAGGTGATGATTAGAAGTTGTATTGTAGCCGCAGTACCTGGGCACCTTGAAGTTACTGAGTCAACCATGAGCTCCTCTGTACTAGTATTATAGAGTCAAAGAGGTCGCCTGTCTGACAGCTAAAGCTTGGCAAAAATTGGGTCATTCAACAGAATAATGATCCCAAGCACAGCAGCAAATCCACAGCAGAATGGCTGAAAAAAAGATCAAGGTGTTGCAGTGACCCAGCCAAAGTCCAAACCTCCATCCACAGTACACGTGAAAAACCAACATTCCTTTGCAATAATGTGAGAGATGGTTAAAATTGGTTAAAATCATATTTCAAGTTACTGCTGCTAAATTGTCATTTTTCCAACATAAGTAAGAAGATCAATGATCCCTGCAAGTTGTTCGACAACTGCTCTGAATTGGGAAAACCAAATCGTGGTAGCTAAGTGGTCAGTGTTTTTCATGAGTTTGCTAGCAATAATTTAAACTTTTAACAAGGGACCAATGTTTTAGCGTTGTCTGTAACCACACTGCATATATTGCATTATGCATTATATTACACATGTTAATAACAGGTACTGTGTCTGTGAGTGAGTGAGTGCAGGCGTGCATGTGTGCAACCACTATTTTATTATTATTATTATATTACAATCATGACAAAAACAGAAAAAAGTTCTACTCAAAAGCAATGCTGGTTATCTTAGTTATGCTATCTTTACATGTGAGTTAAGCAAAGATTTTGAACTTCTTAATAAAAAGCACACACATGTTGACTGTACACGTTAACAGTGTTGGGAAGGTTACTTTTAAAATGTATTCCATTACAGAATACAGAATACATGCCCCAAAATGTATTCTGTAACGTATTCCGTTACATTACTCAATGAGAGTAACGTATTCTGAATACTTTGGATTACTTAATATATTATCATGCTGTTTACAACTACATGAATGTACTATTGCTGTGATTTATTACTGTTACTGAAGGTCCGCGGCTCCGAACCGTAGTAAAGGGACCTCTGGCTAATACGGTGGGTTCTGTGTCGGGCTCGTAGCTGAAAACTAGCTTTACTTTGTTGTCTGGGTCAACTTTGCTAGCAGAGACAGAGAGAGGCGTTGAAAGGCTGCTCCAACGGAACTTATTGTTTTTGGAGGAAAACACGAACACGGTGTACAGTCGAGTCTTAATAGCTTACTTACAACTGGGCTCGTCAGGCTCTCTTCTTGGCTGCAGTGGTTATTATTATATTTACATGTTTCCAGCTCCCGTTTTTGCTCGATGACAGCTCGTACTTTTCCTTTTTCTCCCTCCCTCGCTCACAGACACATAACGTGTATGGCAGTCCATTCTCCCTGCAGCACGGACTACACTGCCTATGATGCTACATTCTTTAGAGCACCGGTAGCATTCTGCCTATTAGCTTAGCACAACAAAAAGGCCTCTCTCACCCAGTGTTGCCAACTCCTCAGTAAGGAAAATCGCTATTGGCTGTCCTAGAAGTCGCTAAATGACGTCATCGCCTAATTTGCATAATTGGTCATGCTAATGTAATTATAACCTATGTTGTTGGAGAGAGAAATAACATCGTGGAAGAGACATAAAGTGAGTAAAAAACGTCCTAAATGCATTTAGAATTTATTTAGAACTACAAATTAAATTTCTTTTAGCAATTATTGTTTTTTTAATGTCACAATTCCAACCTTGCTCCTTTATCCGGGCTTCGACCGGCAAAAGTGACCCGAAATAGGCACTCTGGTGGAGTTACTTTGTGTGTGTGTGTTTATAATTAGTTTTAAACCTTGTGATCCACAAAACAGCATAAGAGTAAAAGAAGAACTGACTGCGTTACAGCACCCGCTGCTCGTTGAGAGTAAAAGCGATATGCGCTTTCACGTCTGAAAACCCGCTAAATATAGCGACAAAGTCGCTAAGTTGGCAACACTGCTCTCACCCAGGAAACACGCAGAGAGAGAGCGTCACCCTGTAACCATGGCAACCGTAACGCTGCCGCCTGGAACAACAGAACGTAGCTGTCAAACAAAACCCAAACAGTCCTGACCCGCCACAATATGAAACAGGGAAGTACCGCCGTGTAATCCATTTATTTCAACAAAGTAACTGTATTCTAAATACCACATTTTTAAACGGTAACTGTAACGGAATACAGTTACTCATATTTTGTATTTTACATACGTAACGGCGGTACATGTATTCCGTTACTCCCCAACACTGCACGTTAAGCACGGGGTTCTCACATTCTGAGATGTTTTTCTACTTTAAACACACATAGATTCATAAGAGTCCATTGAAAGTACTTGTCTGCAGCATGAATGTGTGTCCAGGTATGTAGGTGAAACCAACATGTCACTGCTTGCTCTCCCCCACAAACCCCTTCCAATTATATTTTCTGCACACAGACTAAACCCCCTGTAGGACGACAGTCACTACATAAGTCTCTGGCTTTTTGTCAAAACCACACGCAAAGGAATTTACAAGAACACACAATTAGTTAGACTTTTTTAACTGGGGTAAAAATGAAACTAAATTTTCTAACATACATTCACCATATGAACTACACGTTTGCATTCACTGAAAGGCAAATAAGCGATATAAATGAGAAAAAAAGATAAAAAGAGAGTTAAAGAGGATGGACAGGGTGTGTTTATGTTGCCCTCAGGCAGGTATCACTTTTATGACCTCGTACTCTGACCCTATCAGCAAACAGTTGCCCCAGTTTTTACCCGCCTCATTACCCTCCTTACATCATTCATCGGTCTTTCCCTTCTTTCCCATTCCATTTCTTTTTGGGATACAAAGACTGAAACTGAAACAGTAAGAGAAGAGATAAAAATCATGAGAGGGTAGATGAGAAAAGGCAAGGAATTAAGAAAATACAAAGTGAGGAAAAGGTCTTTTCAGTAAAGAAGAGAAGAAAAACTTTCCTGACTTTCATGGAGAAGAAGCACCTATAAGGTTCTGTCGTAAACAAGGAATTTTCCTTGAGAATAATGTGGTTTATCATCTTTACGTCAAGCAGCAGACAACCTGCTGCAGCAAGTTTCACACTAATCTGTCACTGTTCTATCATCGCTCGTACTCACATCTTACACCTCATTTTCTCCTCTTTCTCTTTTCTTTTCTCAAGAAAAGGTTGAGAGCCTTTTTTATGTAACAGGACTTCTGTCCTGATTAGACTATGTGGTTCAACCTTAACCTTCCACACAATTTTAGACAAGTGCAATCTGACTAAAGTAACTACTGTCACTAATCACACACACACACACACACACACACACACATACAGTGAAGGCCATAAACCTATCAACTTATTATAATACCTTACACAATTTCTGTCAAACATGGTGGCAGAGGCATCATACTTTGGAGCTGCTTTACCACCTCGGGGAGAACACCTTGTAATCAGTGGAGAATGTCAGGGTTAGCAGTCCATCACTTAAAGCCTAGGAGAGGCTGCTAATATAAGACAATTACCCAAAAGAATAACAGAAATTGTGAAACAGAAAACATGTAGTTTTTTTTCCAGCAGTTAGGTCTTAGTGCTACACAATCTTCACTCTTAAGATTAGGCTTAAAACGTTCCTTTCTGATAAAGCCAGGGCTGGATCAGGTGACCCTGAACCCTCCCTTAGTAAAGCTGCAATAGGTCTAGGCTGCTGAAGGCTTCCTATAATGCACCAAGTGTTTCTTCTTCACTCACTTTATTTCACTCATTATGTGTTTATAGACCTCTCTGCATTTAATCATTAGTTATTACTCATCTCTGGCTCTCTTCCACAGTTCCCCTAACCAGTCATGGCAGATGGCTGAGCCTAGCTCTGATTGAGGGTTCTTCCTGTTAAAAGGGAGCTTTTCCTTCTCACTGTCACTAAGTGCTTGCTTATAGGGGCCTGTAATCCATACACCACAGATATGAAATATACTGTTTATGTAATACTAGTTTTGCCAGACTGTATTTTAAGAAACAATATTAAGAAAAATATGATCATGTAGGATAGGTAAACTTTTTCCTGTAAGTTCCAGTAATTAGTAAAACACCGAGCTATATCACAAAGACATGCATTGAAGATGCATTTGGGTAAGTTTATTTGGGCAATTTAATGCATATATGCAATAAGAGAATCTTCCTCTTTTATCAACATGAAAATTCATATAGATGCTCATTAAAGACAAAGCACACACACAGAGACACACACACACACTAGATCATTGCTAATGAGGGATGCAGTGAGCGGTATATAAACATATGGGATTTGAAGCATGAAAGGCTTTCCTGTTTGAAGCTGCCTCACCCACACATAAAGCACCGGCCAACTCTCTTCCATTTTATAGTTAGTGGTCACATTAATGACTGTCCAGACTGTGAATTTCTATCTCATTTAAATGTACATTTATTCATTATTCATGTGGGATGTTTAATGACACATCGCAGCGACAGAAGTTATGTGAGTATAGAAAAGGACAAAAGCTTTACTGAGACACACAACGAGCGCCCATCTCAGCATATCTGTATATGCTTTTTTCTGGCAAATGACCCAGCTGTTATAGGTTGTATCATTTTGTTGGTGCAAAGTTATTTTAAACCATATTAGCTATAAATTAAGTTAAGTCAGTAAAGGGGTTATGCAAGTCCTATTGGGATATAAAATACTGTGTTACCGGACTGCCTGGGGCTCTCCCTCAAGCTGGACTTACCAAGAATCCCTTTACAAGTCCTTGCTAAAGTACCTTAATTGTCCTTTCTAAGCGAGAAAAAAAGCTGTCCTCCTGCAAGCTCCACCAGATGTCCAACCTCCTTATCAGTGTCCCTGAAGGCAATGGTATTTTCCTACAGAAAGGATATTGGATTGTCCAATGGGATGAGAAAGCTACTCCCCCACACCTTTCCTATATTCTAACTTGGGGCTAATTCTGACAGTTTCCTGAAACTTTCCGGAGATGTTCACACCCGTTTCACACGATGATTTGCCAGGTGTCTAGAGGTCAAGTAATTCTTCAGAGCAGCCATAAACATTTTTTCCTTCTAGCATGAGCAGATGATAATGCTTTACTAGTTCTTCAAAGCATACCCACCTACATGTCAAGAGATGTCGTAAACCCTGATACCATCAGCGTGTTTTCATTATTCTTACATAACCAAACCAACCAACATCTGCCTAGTAATGATGTGAGATCATTATACAGGAGAAAACAGAGTAAATAAACCAACTAGGAAGTAAAATAATGATAGTTTTTGTTACAAACATTTCTTCTGGAAATATCTCAGGTTCTGCACTTTCATGCAGTAAAAGAGAAACTGCTTCCTTATTTCATGGTATTTTATATCTTTATTGCATGGCTTTGCACAAGCACATTCGAATTGTTGTTTTGTTACTCTGAATACAGACTGGCTGAATTTGAGGTTTCTGGGGAACACTAGCACACTATACTCTTGCAGTCCACAAGTGCATTCTTAATTAGGGCTGTCAAAATACCAGAAATGTAGTTCTCAAACCCCCAATTTGATACCAAAACAAAATTTTCATGCCATCATCATTCTGTATGCATTTCAGGATAAAATAAGAATGATAATACTTTGGATGACGCTACTCTGAATTAAACTTATTCAGCTTGAATTATTTGAACAGACTTGGATGTCACACTTACTTGTGCTTCGCTAAATTAAAGTATTTCTTCCCTTGGTCTGTAAAACATGATAGTTGTTTGCTATCACAACAACTGCACTAGCTGCCATCTTACATGTGGGCTTTTTATATTCCATTTGTAGGGTTTTCCTATGTTTGTGGCCTTTATTCTTCTTCTTTTCTATATAAGGATCGACTAGAACACTTGTAGCTGTATGCTGCCCCCTTCAGTTCTGGAAGAATAGCTGTCTTTGTACAATACCAAAGTAAAATAAGTACTGTCACGTTATCAAAATTTGGGCATTGAAAGGGTAGTGGAAGGATTGGTTCTGGTGACACCCCTGTTGTTAACCTGGAGGAAAGGCAATATTGTAACTGGGCACAATAATAAAAAGAACAGCAATCAGTTGCATTTCTAGTAGTAACGTCAAAGCAAAGAATACAATAAAATTTTGGTTGGCTACCTCTTATTGCTTTGCACTGCTTGGGTTCACATTTTATTTTTCAAGCAACTTAAAGAAGTCCAGACGCTTTTCTTTCCAAGCTCCTTAGACAGCAACATAGTAGTGACATAGATTCTACTATGTATGTGCGCACCATTAGGTTTTATGGGTCTATGTACCAGTTGTCACGAGCAGATGACTTTTAAAAATTCTAGTGAACTCTTTGTTTGGTCATTAGTGACACAAACTACCACTTCCCACTACATATAAGTTCACAACTTACCTGAAACAGGGCAAAATTACTGAAAAAAACAACAACTGTTAAATGGTTCCCACTTTCTTTTTACTATAGTTGTCAAGTCATAAAGATAATAAAATACTTGTTATGACATAATAACTATTTCACAACAAAAGCTTCGGCCCATTCTGCTTCTGGGGTGAAGGAGAATGGCATAACATCGTTCTGCTTCAGCCCATTACAACTCCTGAATGTGCACTATGTTTGTCTGGTGTTCATTATTTGTATGTTATAGTAAATATGTGGAGGAAAAATGAAAAATATGCCTTTCATGCAACTTTAGGTGTAGAGAAAAAAGC